>NW_027460291.1:33010267-33333183 GCF_050947875.1 Dermacentor variabilis
CAATGTGTTGGACGTAAACTCTGCCTTCCGCTTGAATGCGACTAAACATGCAAACAGCGCTGGGCGACCACATGCATTCGCGGAATGATCGACGAGGCAGCGGTCGCGCAACACCGCGTGTACGACGGTGAACTGGAGCATCACGTCCACCAGGGCTCTGCAGTCTACGCCTTGCTCAGACGACGAAGCTGGGAAGGTGCGGTTATTTCGAGGTCTTCGTTGTTTGTTTTCAAGTCTGGCCGCCGCTGCAGCGTCCGGCGAGCAACGCCCGCATTGCGAGTCGGCGCCTTCCGGTGTACCCTACAGCCGTCACTATATCGAGCAGTGGCAACTTGTGCCACGATCTTCTGAACGAGCTCGTGAAAGGCCGGCTGGAAAAAAGGTTTATTGATGATAAATAAAAATTGGGAGTGTCTGAAGAACAGACGCATCCGTTGCTTCGCCGCCGACGCCTCGTTTGTGCCTTTAACGCGTGCGAAGCGTGAGCTTCGACTGAGGCTGTAGAACACGCGCATTTTGCTTGCCCGTCTTACAACACTCTCGGAGGCAAACTTGATTACACGTTTCACATCGCAGCAGGCATAGCGTATGGCAGCGTGCATTGGGGGGTTGATTCTCCTGCACGTTGCATATCAGCCTGTGCCAGTTGCTTGCAAAAAAGTGTTACATTTTCTACACCATGTAGGCCAGTACTGGCACCACGAAGCTGTTATTAAACGTTATCCTGCTTTCTCTGCTGCAGTTGTTTCATCACTGTAGTCTCCGTCTCGATCCAAAGTATTTCGTTGCATCATTTGTTGAGCGTCCACTTTCAGTTTAACGCATCCCGTGTTCAGTGCATTCAGTACATGGTCGTGCGCATGGTTTACCTTCTTTCTATATTTAAGTGATACGAAAGTGTGTAAGATCTTTGTGTAAATTTTTTGTTTCGGTTATAGCGAAGTAGTGGTGGCGGCTTTGCTTCAGATGTCTTTAGCATGACAGTCAGTGGCAGGAAGTGCCGGTCAAAATGAGTGAAATGTTTCGTATGACAGGGTTCGGCCAAACTTGCAACACACAAAGGGACCGGATTGGGCCGTTCTCGGGAACGCCACAGGTCAGTTGCAAGGGGCTCAAAAAAAAAAAAAGAATACGTTACTGTCTTCTAGCTCACAGGGGACGTCGCCATATATACATCAGTATATGGGCGACTCCTGATATACTCCTCAGTATATCAATGAACTAATTCACCTACAAGAAGACACGATGTGCGCTAGCTATTTTCCAAGGCGTAACATCTGCGCGGTAAACGTCATTTCCCCACTCGCGTATATTCATAGCAGCACCAAGTCTCTCCTGCGACAAAACAGGCACGTTCACCTCTCGCCTATAAAGCGTTCTTGTTTTGTCCAACTTCGCAGCATCGTAATAAATTAAGCCAGCAGTGACGTTACGATTAACGGCGCTCAACAAGGACCCTTTTTTTTCTTTCTTTTTTGGCGGGGGGGGGGGTAGGGGGGGCCCTGGGGGGGGCAGATTCTAGTGCGACTTGTCAAGCACTCGTGTGTGGTGAAGCGCTTGCGCACCTCCGTGTGGTGCGTTGCGACGCTAGACATGTATTGCAGTCAAACCTACTCATGACTTGCTGTACCCTACAATTATCATGATTCTTTTATTCTCCTTCGCACTCCTTCTTTGCTCGTTTCGCCCTGTTTCGGCTACCCCTTTGTGGAGTAGTAAGTCATAATTCCTCGGCGCGAACATACCGCTTTTCTCTCATTAAAGTTTTATCTGAATAGTTATCGCACCTCTCTCGCTTACTGCGCTACTGTGCCACGGACACTGACGGAATAGCAGCTGTATGAAACCAGCTGGGCACAAAACTCTGCCCTTGCGGCTCGGATGGGGGACGCTTCCGTTGCAGACGCGGCGGCACGCATTTTGGGCACGGCACATGTCCGGGCGGGCCACGTGTTGCTGGCCGCCTACGCGAGGCGCGCGCCCATCTGACAGGCCGACGACGGAAGCGTGGGCCGACGCAGACGAAACTCGTTCCAGACGAGCACTTCTCGGTCGGCCCGATCCGAAAACAAGAAAAAAAAAACAGAAGCCCCTGAAAGCGATCCTCCCTGGACACCCTGTCTGTCGAGCACGGGCGTATCCAGCTTTTCTGGGCCCCAGAGTTTAGTCCGCGTGAGTGCCACCACGTGGTGTACTGACCTTAAACTTTTCAAACTTCCCGCGGTGATGCGGTGATGACGTCACCAAAACAAAAATAAAATAATTAAAAGCTATCCCTGCGCATTGAACTTCGGAATAATGCTTGTCCCGCAGACGTTATCGGTGTCCTTGATAAAGCGTAGCCGCTCGTTGCCTGGAAATGACTTATCATCCTAAGAGCGTTTAGTCGCGACGAGCGATGACTGATTCTGGGCTTTTGGTACGGTTCTTCTTTTATTTTTTTTTCTTCCTTTCTTTCCCTTTCTTATGCTACGGAGTAAACAAGCTAAGGTTACCGTCAGAA
This sequence comes from Dermacentor variabilis, assembly GCF_050947875.1. Lineage (NCBI taxonomy): Eukaryota > Metazoa > Arthropoda > Arachnida > Ixodida > Ixodidae > Dermacentor > Dermacentor variabilis. Next base: position 33,012,771 of record NW_027460291.1, read on the forward strand.
GCACTCCGTAGCAGCCTTTCTTCAGTCGGCACACGCTCTTAACGTCCCAACATCGCACAGCGTTTACGAGAGACGCCTTCGTGGACGGCTTTTGCTTTTGACCTATTAATTTCCTTAAGGTGCCCCAATTATTTCCCTAGCGACTTTGCTATCCGCACTCATGGGCTACCGCAGCAGCGGCAAATCGAAATGTGCTTAAGTATTAATACCCCTGTCACACGGGAAGATATACTGTCACTCGAATCGAATGCCATTCGATGCATCGAATGCCATTCGGTCTCTTGCGGTGCTACACAGTAAAATATAATGGCATTCGCAAATGATAGCAATGAGGATCTAGAACAAAATGTGTGAAATTCAAAGAAATTTTGTGCCTATTAAACGCGCTTAAGAACTTTTCCGAGTACTTTTAAAACGGACGAAAACGTTTTGACGCCAATTATTCACAACTAAAAGCACTTCGATCAACACATCCAATATGGCCGACCACCGCAACAGACTCCTGATGCAAAGAGTAATAGCGCTTGAGCACAGCCCGTGGTGCAAATATCATCGCGGCAAAAATAATTATTCATTTGTATAAGTCTAAAAAAATATCTTCTGACTTTGCTGATGCAGGCATTATTTTTTCGCGTTGCCTGCCGCTGTTGTCTATCTGCGGTCAAGAGCATACATTCGGTTCGAAATCGAATGCGAATGAGTTCCTCTAACTCATTCGATGGCAAATGTCATTCCATTCGAATGACATTAACCTTTTCCCATGAAAATCTTGATTAGTGGGATTATATGCGAATGCCATTCGATCCGAATGACATTAAGTCTTCCCGTGTGACAGGGGTATAAGACATATACATGGATGTGTTGGTTTTGCACCTTTACGCAAAAGGCGCGACACGAGACTTGAACAGACTGTCTCTGTGTCGTCGTCTGTAAGCATGCAGTGGCCAAAGCTGTTCCCACTATTACGTCACATTTACTGGCCACCGGTCCAGCTACACCTTTGGGTATGAGATATATAGTGCTTGTAGTTAGTTCCCAAAGTAGCCTCCTGTCATGGTTATCCACGTGCGTGCATGTAGAAGACCACTATTTAAAATTATTGCGCAGTAACACATGTGGGATTTGTCTGTCCTCCAGATTGTCTACCATGTTGCCGTTCCACCTTTATAATATAGCCGCAATGTAGACTAGCAGGTATCGAATGCCATAAAGGCTACCCACGTACTCAAAGACCTCGCGCACAACTCCTGACACTCACTTGCATTCAAGAGTTGTTCGACTGCCAAGGACATCCTTAACGAATGTTAGACAACAAATTAAGGTGTTTTACGTGAAAAAACCACGATCTCATTATGAGGCACGCCGTAGTGGGGGATTCCGGAAAAATTTGGACCACCTGGAGTTCTTTAATGCGCGCCTAAACTTAAGTACGCGGAAGTTTTCGCATTTCACACCCATCGAAATACGGCTGCCGTGGCTGGGATTCGATCCCGCGACCTCGTGATTAGCAGCCGAACCCAATAGAAACTAAGCAACTACGGCGGGTAAGGAATGTTGGCAGTTCGAGGGAGGTGAGAGTCGACACGTGAGACAATTTGTTCCCACCTTCATTGCCTGAGAATCGGTACCAGCCGTCGAAGAATGACACCGTAGAGTACACCATATGTAATGTGATGGAGCACGCGTTCTATATTTCAGACCGTAATCACCTTGTAACAACTGACGACCAGGCATCTCGATTATACATACAGTTGCCTAACAGCTGGCGGGCGCTGGCGTCAGCCACAGGACCTACGTACTTGACCTCTCTTCAACACTTGCCGACATTCCCGCCTTATTTTGCCACAATCAGGCTTCAGCTTAACTGCTTCAACAGCCAATTCATTTGTGCCAAAATATAGCCACCCTGTCAACGTAATAGTTATTTTTATTTTTAGGTCATCTTTTATATTTAAGCTAATGCTGTCCTAAGATTTCCCGCGGTTTCATCTTTCCCAATATGCCCGCATTTTTGTCGGCCTCTGTTCATATTTTGGTGGATTTTTAATAGACGTTGAAACCATAGCACTGCGCCCCCTGAACACACTGCTCAAAAGGTCATTTTATTTTCCTGAGGTATTGTGCAAGCTTTTGCCTTCTTGCCGTTCGTTAACCTCCTGATTTCCCTGTCACTTGTATCCCATTTTCACGACTACTTTCCCACGGAAGTTGGCAATGATGCAAAGACCATGGGATTGAAGCCGTTTGAAAAGATTCTACCGTGGACACGACAGCCGCTTTTGCTCACTGCGAATGAAAATATTGCATCAGTCAGCGCCATTCTTAAAAGGCCCCTGAAACGGTTCGGAAAATTTTTGTAGACACGTAGCATATAGCTAAAGTTAACCATTCGCACCACAATTTGTGCGAAGCGTCTCGTATTAAGAAAGCTACGCACGATTACAAGTTACCCTCCTCCATAGCCATGCATTTTCTCCTCAATTCGTTCGCCGAGGGATTGGGGCTAAGCTCCGCCTTCACTGCATCTACGTCATGATGGCACGTCGTGTCGTCGACTTCCGGTTCTCTAGGAGCGAGCGCGCGAAGCCTCTCCAACCTCTCCGCCAGCTACTTGGCAGTCGACCCCAAGCGAGAGCTATCGAAGCAGCGTGCGTTGCGAGCATTCTGTCGCAGCGCCAAACGTGTCTGGTATTCCGGTAACCACAGACGAGCTGAGCGTTTAGAGGGATGGCTGCAGGCATAAACTCTAGCTCATGAAGGAACTTTATCGTAGACGTACGTGAGCGGCCTGATTTGTCGGCCACCCGTTGGCGCAGAGCTTAACAAGCCAAACAAAGAGCTAATATTGATCTAACCAAGTGTAAAACATTCTAAACGTTTACAAAAACAACGTGTTAACGATTACGTTCCTGCGAAAAATTTACACCAGCAGCAACGAAGAATACGCTTCGTTAGTGCTACTGTGTTTGGTTGAGCTCTGTGCCACCAGGTGGCTGATGCAGACCATTCACATTTGCGCTGATGCCCTTCCCGTGAAACCACACGGACAAACGGTCAGGCCCTGTCCCTTTGCTCTTGCGTTTACCGGAATACCGAACTCGCGAAACGCTGTTGTGGTAGTAATCTTCCAATGTAAAGTGAAGGGAGGGGGACTCAAATCCTGGAGCCGATCCGATAGCGACAGTACGATGCGCTGCAGCCACTCCGCTCGTCTGCTGCCTTGCGGAGGGACACGATGTCGCCGCTTGACATATTGCCAGTTGCTACGTTTGTAGTCCACAACACAACAAAGCCGAATCATGGTGCTGGCGAAAAGACAGACCAACTCTGGCTGCGGAGTTCTCGCTAAAATGAAGCGCGTTGTAACACAAGCAGACGACGCTTGCTGTGTGCCGGAAGTGCTTAAGTGTAGTGAGAAATTGTTCTTTTGCATTCTCTTTCTGTTACTTTCTTTTTACAAAAACAAATGAACTAACAGTCCAACTAATACGAACAACATTTGTTCACCATAAAGTTGGAAATATTATTGAGGACGTGCCCTGGGCAGCCAATCGGATAGCTCGCCCTACTAACGTCATTAGGCAAAATGACGTCAAATGGATAAGGACGGCTTAAAATTCAGCCGAGCGATGTGCTGCGATCGGCAGTGATGTACATTTTTAAAACCTTATAAGAAATTACACGCGTTACGCGGAGCACTAAGATGCTTCAAATATTTATCAGAAGGACCTACTCTAACGACTCGGTACGTTTGTACAAAATCGTCAAAATCGTTTCAGCATATAAATTCATAATCTTAAAAAGTTATGCGGATCCCACGCACTGTGAAAATCCATGAAAGCGAATCTTTGTGTGTTGTTTGTTTTGATTGACGTTTATTAGAGGTAATACTGACTGCAAATGTATGATTTCTTCAGCGTATAGTGCAATACTAGAGTAGTGAGTTGATGGCAAATGTTACCTTGCGTACACCACTACTGCGTAGTACACAGCATATAGCGAGCCGTTTTTGCTTGAGACGTTGTGCTCCATTGTTTGTAACCTTTGAGATGGTTGAGGATCGTCATTGCTTCACATGGCACATCCCATCAAGGCAGACGTGTTGGCAGAATTGGGGTGCTCTACATGCCAAAACACTATCGGATTATGAGGCACGCCGTAGTGGCGTGCTCCGGATTAACTTTGATAACCTGGTGTTCTTTCACGTGCTCCGAAATCAAAGTGCACGACCGTTTTCGCATTTCACTCCCGTTTAAATTCGGCTCACGCGGCGGGGATCGAACCCGTGACCTCGAGCAATGCCGCAGCCGTCAAGCTACCGCGGCGGGCACATAAGTGTTGATTTGACATGCGACCACTTCAGTATAGTGTCACCTATACCTGATGGTAATTGATTGCGGCTATGCGTCTGCACGTCCCCCTGTGTCAGTTGTCCACTTGACAAATTTGTATAATGCTTTTTTTTTAACAAATAGACGTCCGCGCGCAAAGTTTCACCCTAGACGCCAGCGCTCGTTTCTCTCCTGGCGGAACGATTTCACCTACGACGGGTGTATGTTTCCGCTATTTCCCTTCCCGATCGCGCCCGCGTTTAGTTCGCGCTGCGGGCGAAACGTCTCTTGTTTGCGACGGCGCCTCTTCGGATTACCGGAAATTATTATGGTGCTGTTAACTGTCACGACAGCAATGTAAACACGAAAGGGTTGATGCCACCAGTGAAATTCTGCCGATTCTCACGAAAATGGTACGAAAGAAGCAGACGACAGACATGGATTACAGCGGTGTGCCGAACGAAGTAAATAACTGGCAAACGAAGCGAGCTCGTTCATTGATCACTCGTGAGTGTATGACGGTATCTATATGTAACCCACATGAATTTCATGATTACTGGGTATATAATCCTTTTATTCATATAAAAGCTTTCAGTTGTTCGACCAGCGCTTGTCCTGTCTTCTTTCTCCAGTTTAGTTTGTGTGTGCGCTGCCCAAGAATGGAAACCACTTCTGTTGCATGCGCTAGCAGTGGCCGAAGTTGAAATTAAATATGTGCACCATGCATTGAACATGACCTGAGTTCATTCCTGCATCACCACTGCACCGATCGATCGAGTTACTGGACGATACACGCCCGCGTCTTGGTCGCGCCGGCATTGCTGAAGCAGAAATGATGACTAATACTTTCAACTTCCGTCTCTTGAGCACTGTTAAAAAATGGCCAAGCTATTTACATTGCTGCCTCTATTCTATATTGTAGAGGACGTATTAGTTAAAGTTGTGTGCGCATGTCGTACTTGTGCTATGCGGCGATATATTTTGTTTATTTCTGCACAGTGTCGATGGAAGTCCGTTGTCGCCATCAGAGACAACACGGATTTGCAGCAAACATTTTGTGGGAAACTGCAAAAATGACTTTAGCTAACACGCACCGTATATGCCGACGATTATTCCGGCGGCACATACGATGTCGTTTCCAATTACCTGCTCAGCGTCACTTACATGGCTAAGCAGACGCTGCCCTTTCGCCGCATTCCAGCCGTAAAAATAATCGTCAAGCGTACCGATCTTCCTAAAGGGAAATAGAAGTGTGCACGCCGTCCTTCGAATAAAACGTCCACGCACACGCACGTAGGCGCACACCGCGCGCGGTACGAAACGTACCCAAACACGCGCAGTGCAAGAGGCAATCAAGGCTGTGCGAACGAGAGGTGGGAGAGGCGTACCACCCGCTAGTTGAATTTTGCCCCGCATGCGGCGCTCTCAACGCCGGCGCAGCAGCGCCGCTCACGGTGCCGTTCTTGTCTATAGCAGAAACGTATAGTACCGTGCCTTCAATTTGCCCGCAACCGCTGTCGTGTCTATAGTAATATAGTTTCGTTATCTTCTCACGCCGTCTTTTCCCTGTCCCGTCCTCCCCCCCCCCCCTGTATGAGAACTGTATGAGTGTTGTTCACTCGGTTGGCGAATACCCCTGTTCTACCCATTCTCCGCCTCTTCTCCCTGCCCCCTCTCTACCATTCTATCTACCTCTCTTCAGGACTCGCGTGTTAGGGTAAGGGTAAGCGCTGCAGTTTCTGCAATGCTTTTTGCAATGAGTCACGGCTGATTACAGCTGTCAAGAAGCTAATGTGACGACGCCCAGGGAGCTCCAGAGGGCAATATGCAAATGTGACGCGATGCAAAAGTCCAAACGCGTTTATAGCGCCACCTTTCCTCTTTTCCACGCTCCTTCCATGTATAGGCGCGCTATGAACCTTAGTCCGACACGGCGTGCAAGAGAGCAACAGCACCAGTGCAAAAGTTGCAGGAAGAAGCAAGAACGCTTCACTTTAAAAAAGTTGTCTTTATTTGTTGGAGTGCAGTCGCCTGTCGTCGTGGCGTCAACGCGTCCTTTCCGGGATTTCTAAGCGGCGAGAGCCAACTGGCCGACTTATTGCCCACTAGACTTTCCGTCTTCAGGAGCAACCTTATCCTGTTGCCAAGACGCGAACGGTCTATCCAGTTTACTACAGACCTACAAGACCGTTTTTTTTAGCCTGTTCATCATATGCGCCCTCCGCAGCTATACTGAGGAGGTACTTCCTTTTTACTGCATTAATAAGTGAACTTGCTTTCAAATTATATTTTCTAATAATGTTGTATCCTTGCTATCATTGTTGTACGTAATCCACACAGAGTACTCGGGCACCTAATGAAATGCTTCCAATTTTTGCCAGATTACGCCCGCCATTGTGATGCAAATAAACGTAACTTGAACTCATTTTCTCTATTACTCATTTGTAGTGCTCGATCTTATGATGCCCTATTCGCAAGCTTACTTAAGTGCGTGTTTTTTTTTTGGGGGGGGGGGGATGTGCTTTTGTACCGTAGAAGCGTCCCTCGGACGTCTCTGATATGCTCGTTTTTATTCTCAAGCACCCAATCTAAACTGTCATCGCCGCAACTCCACGATGTCCAGGCGTGTCGCGCAAGTATGACCACGTGGATTCATTTAGGTTGGCATATACAATTTTGTGCGTCATATTTCGCCACATTCATTTTTCAAACTATGCCAGAGCTCGAAAAGGCCGTCCAATTCACTGGGCACCTTTCCTCTGTTTATTCTCGCAAAGTGTGTGTCTATCACTGTGTTTACCAAATACGCCCAGCGGTATATGCTACCACTCAAGCCTTTCTGGCGACCTGAGCAAGTGAAGTGGTAGGGTTTCTTCAACACGGCGTTGGCGTTCAATATGGCTACCCTCAAATACTTTTCGCGAACTTCGCTCACCACGTTCTCTCCAGTGTCTTCTCTTGCACTACTCGCTCGTGCTATACACAACACAAACACGAAACGACCTTAATGAAGTATCAATTACACGCTAGTTGGCATGCTGTCGATGCACATTTCCGCTGATCACCAGGATGAAAGCGTGGTCCTATCTTTGGTGACATTATCGGTGACATTATCGGCTTAAGGATACTATATTTCAAGGTCATGTCACTGCCAATACGGGCCGACACCACGTATCGACGAAAGGGCATCACACTGCCGATGCATGCGGCAGGTTACTGAATGAGGAAAACAGAAAATACGACTGTTTTTAAATTCTCGCAACTTATTGTACACAGAACACAAGGCACCCGCCACCATGACTCATTTTTTTTTTTGACAACAGCGACACACAACGGCTGACTGATAAACTCCTTAAAGGGGTCTAATTTTATTTTTCATCGCATAACCACAAGCGCCGGGAGCGCCGCGCGTATACCGCGGTCACGTACTGTAGCCGCGCTGCTTTTCCTCTAGCAATATGGCCGCCAACGGCTTCACGCGCTCCCGTAGGCGGCGGCTGGGACAGGCACTCAACAAGTTATAACTTCCTTGCATAGAAACGACAGCATGGTTGCTTATATTATGTTAGCTTGGATATGTTTGACACGAGGCCCAAGACGGCACCCTGTCTTCTAACGCGTTCTTATGTTTGCGTTCGCGTCTCTGTCTTGAAGGGATGCGCACCGTAACATGCTGCAATGGTGCTTGCGCTGAGCGTATGTAAGGCGATAAACGCTGTTCTAAACTGTCTGTTCTCTAACTTGTGCAGTAAACCCATGTTTACAGTATTCCCGCGATAGCAAGAGTCACGAGTATGGTCGTAACTTATCGCGACAGCGTAGTTGTAATCCACAGACCCTGCCACTAAGGAATACGCGGTGAGGTATGGCCGATGTATAATTGCCAAGATTGGTATTCAGTAAACGGTTATTATCAAGAACGGCGGGTGCTTATACTATCACAAAGGACGGATGCTGGACGGCGACTCCAGTCATTTACTCGCACGCCACATATCTACACTAGAATTCAATCGCTTTCACCAACTCTCGTTTATATTCTCTTGACCCTAAACTGCGACATTGCCTGCCACTCGGTCTCCAGCTTTTCATCTTTTTGTGCCCTGCTGCTTTCCTCGTGTGCTGAGACGTGCTTCCACCGATGTTTGCTCCTCCTTTTTCTCAATAAATGAAGGCCATTCCTTCATTCCTAAATTGCTGCAGAAAATAGCGTGTCTTCGTCTCCATAACCTGACCTGAACGTCTCTCACCTGAACTTTCCCATCGCAAAACAATGTTGCTGTGTTGCAAATGGCTGGGCGTCGTACGTACAATTATCTAGGAATGGCCAGGAGCGTGGCTTGAAATTTTCGTTTAAGAGGAAGCTTTAGCTCGGGGGCTCCTATCTAAATACATGTAAAATGAGAATTCTTTTTTCTCGGCAACCACTGCATCAAATTTGGCGAGGTTTGTTGCATTTAAAAGTAAAACCTAAAATATAGTGACTGTTGGTTTCGATTTTTTTTATTTGGGGCGTCAATTTTTTATTAAAAATTGACGAAAATCAAAAATTTTCAGAAAACGAAGCTATCAAGCTTACAACTTTGTCAATTAAAGATGATATTACAATTATGTGAATTGCATCTGATAGTACATCTAAAGCGGACAAAATTGGTATGCTACACATTAATATAAAAAAATTAGTAATATGGAAATACAGCTTTTGCAGAACCCTTGTACACGCCGTAACAAATTCACCTAAGATGACGTGAAAATGACGTATCAAATTTGTCCGCTTTGAATGTTCTAATAGATGCTGTTTACAGAACCACCATATCTGTTCTTGATGCATAGCTAATAATTTATAAATATCGTGCTTCAATTTTTTTTCAAACTTTCGCATTTTTGAAAATCTTTTTAACGAAATTCAGGCCCTAAATCGAAATTCTGCTTCCAGCAGTCACTAGAATTTAACTTTCTCTCTCAAATTCAGCAAACTTCATTAAAATCGGTCCAGGGGTTTCTCACAAAAACGTTTTTGCGCTTTACATGTATTTGAATAGGCCGCGTCAGAGTTGGGCCCGAGCTAAAGCTTCCTCTTAAGAACATCTGCTGCAGTGCTAGCTAGGACGCTTGTGGTCTCCTACGAGTATGATTAATTATATTTTATATTGACGGACCGCTTCCGAAGCGTTATGGCGCGGCCTTGCACTTACCCATTTTGCGATACTAGACTACAGCCAGGAAGCAGCAACCTTTCCTACCACAAGCAAGTTTCTGTTCTCAAAGTCTTAAAACACGCATTTCAATGAGCACATAAACGAGCAATGCGCAATGAAGCCATCAATAAAATTTGATTGTCAAGTCACTAGAAGTACAACTGTCTATGTCTTGTATCAGTAGTAACTTCTTTTTCCTATTCTGAAGTTTCATAAAGCACGTAACGCTACAGCGCCAACCTAACACACTTAACAAACCAAGGTCCAAACGGTCAATTAAAACATCTTCTTTCAACGTTTACGATGCCGTCGCTTTGCCGTCAGGGCTTCGACACCACACCGCGACACAAACATCGTCCCAGCCGCTGGCCCAGCACGCTATCGCCACTTCGAGCAACAGAACAAAGGCAGAGAGCTTTGCGTTGCACTGCCCCGCTGCATGTTATAGCAACTGCTCTTGGAGCGAAACCAAAACTGCCAAAAAATGCTTGTAGACTAGTTCGCCAGTCAACAGAATGCCAATCCGTAGCCTGTACTTCCCACCATTCCCATGATGGTTGAACAATCGCAGCGCCAGATTTCCCTCTAGTTATACCCATATGAAACTTTATGCTGCTAGGCATACGTTCCGTGCGCTAAGCCGAACTGCCGAACGCGAGGTGGCGCGGGGAGGAAGGCAAGCGCTCACTGACGAACCCTCTCTCCAACTGTCCATCAGCTGCGAAACCGCAGAACGCCGCACTTAAAATGCATCAAGCGCGTGACTTGGTCGCACGAGGGCGAGAGCTGGCGTCACTCGGTGCACCCACAATGCAGGCGCCCGATGAGATAGCAGCGCCGCGGTGTGGCCCCGCAGCCGCGCCGGGAGCCGTGGGCCGCGTATTTTTGATTGCGACTGTGCGTGGTACGCATCCTGCCCAGGGACAAAACACGGTTTGCGAAGAAATCGAGTGTTCAGTCCTGCAATATAGCAACGGGTAATATCAAACGTGATTTGCTTCGGCAGCGCGGTTAGTGGCTATGGTTTTGGGCTGCTGAGCACGAGGTCGCGGGATCGCATCCCGGCCACGGCGGCCGCATTTCGATGGGGGCGAAATGCGAAAACACCCGTGTACTTGGATTTAGGTGCACGTTAAAGAACCCCAGGTGGTCGAAATTTCCTGAGTCCCACACTACGGCGTGCCTCATAATCAGAAAGTGGTTTTGGCACGTAAAACCCCATAATTATTTTTTTCCGGCAGCGCTGTTATTCTCACTTAGATTTATAATCATCCTTGAAGCGCCGGCGGGTGTAACGCTAGCAAGGTAATTTTGATTTGCTTCGAGGGAGGTGAACGCGCGTCGATCAAGTAGGAAGCCGCGTCATCCGAAGTATCGAGAAAAAGTGTAGTGGAAGAACGTTCTTCACGTAAGCCGTCCTAGAGCCGTATCATGCTCCATTGCCAAAGCCCGATCGGTTCATATCGTGCTTTGGCAAGGCGCTAAAGAGAAAGGGCTTCGGAGCCCATAAAATCATTATGAGCAACGGCTCTCTTAGCGGAAGGGTCTCGGACGCTTTTAACATTTCTAGTGCAGGAGGATGCATTTTATTCCAAAGAGCGTAGCATAACCCCCTGCCGCTCCGCGCTGCATTACTAGCGTGGCGCCAATTGGCGGAGCTGACCTCTTCATGAATCTCTCGCTCTTTCCCATCTGGTTCACACCCTGCATTTCCCCTTTCTTCTGTCTCTCCCTCGCTCTTCCAGCCCCGGAGAAGCTGCAAGTTTAAAGCCAGCGTACGGAGTAACACGCAAACCTCCTCGCCGTTTCTCCCCACCATTCCTCGGATTATTCCGCCGAGAGCGCCTGACGACCGCGGCGGACGATCCGTTCTCGACGCGAAGCGGGGCGCGTATCTTCGCGGACGACGGGTGCTTTGAACCCGCGACAACGACGGAGGCGGGTCGCCGGCCCTTCAAGAAGCGCGTCTCCTTCGGCGCCGGTCAGAGTTCAAGGCCCGCGTTCTAGCGATGAGCCGGCAAGGGCCACTGCCTTCTGCTCGAGCACGCGCCCAACCCGGCAGCGAGCGTGCCGACACAGGGGAAAGGGGGACGCCGCAAAGCTTTGTGCCGCCTTCAACCAAGAATAACAGTTGCGTGACTAAACGGAGCACCACTTGGACCGCAAGCGTGTATAACGTCGGGCCGACCACTTGAATGAACGCAAACGTAACACGTGCCGCGTTCGTCAAGGGAGTGTATAAGGAAACCAGTGTCTCAAAGTGGGGCACTGCTGCGTTCGGGCATAGTGGTGAGGCGCGGAGAGATGAGACGGTGGCTCTACGAGCGCTTTACGTCCGCCGGCGCGAGTGCTTAATTAAACAGAGACGAAATCGGCTTAATGCGCGGAGACGAGACATCTGTGGTGACGTCTGCGAGCAGGCAAGGGGCTTGTTACGCTTCCTGTCTGACTGGACGCACCACCATCCGCTCGGCTGACTCAGCGCAAGAAGAAAAAAAGGAGGGTATCCTTTAAGGGGCGCTTCAGTTATGCATTCAAGATGACTTCATCGTGAATAACTGTTTTCAAAACCACTCAGGTTCAAATGATCTGCCACCAAGCGCCAATTAGAGACATTTAGACGAACGCTGGCCGCACAAAAACTGCGCCCTTCTAAATGTAAGACAATTTGTCATAAAGGGGGGTTGAAACAGACTAAGCCTTCAACAGTCCTTTCAGTCATGCGAATGAAGTTCAAATGCGATGCCACAAAGAAAACAACTTGCGCCAACCGAATTGTCATGGGAACTTGGCCTCTCCGACGGCTCACAGGACCCTTCTGACTCGACTTGGCGACATCACAGCCGCTGAGAGCTTTCAGGAATAGGCGCCGTCAGGTTGGTCTCTCGACGATGGCCACTTGTGAACGTTTATTTTTTGCGATTTACGCAACATGTGTGTCCTGATCACTCAGGCAATCGCGCCTCAATCAGTTCGTACAGGTATACGAAACAGTTGTCGCGTAGTGGCATGCCGGCGTTTACGTTAACGGCCTGTCATTCTATGCCCTTCCTGTCGAAAACCGTCTGGGGCGTACACTGAAAGGACCTTCCCACGTCAATGTTTTGCTCCTTTACCAGCTCGGCGCAGCTGAACACTTAGCCCAGCGTGGTTGCTCGAGATGGTCGAGCTTCGTCCCCGAACCGCACTACTTCCAATTTAGTGGATGGTGCCTGACCCTTCTCAACGCAACGCACGGGATCTTGTGCATGACAGTCGAGTCTACTCTTAGTACGGCTCGTTAAAATTCAGAACACCAGAAGCCGCTAGATTATCTCGCTGCATGGAATACGTCGTGTATTCATCTCCTCTTTGTGACTATGGCCACTGGCCCGACTGGCTATGTTGATAACCCGATAGAATGTTTTTCCACGTATGAAACCTCAAGCTGGGCAAATGGCGCAACATTGCAGACTTAGATGAAAGTGCGCGATAAGATTGGCTGACGGTTTAGCTCTGGCTAAGCACGAAATATTTTGCACTAGTACCGTTTTTGCATAGTCGTGGCTTATCATTGGTATGTGCCACTCGGTCTGTGCTAGTCGCCTGTGAACCTCTTTGATACCAACTTGGGTTATCGGGTATGTGTCTGTAGGTCATACCCAAGGAATTAGAGACATTTCGTTCAGTTTCCTTTTTTTCGCCACTACGTGGCATATCGACCTTAAAAAATTCGAAATTCTTGCCATGACGTATACCATGACGCACAATCAAAGTAAACACATTAAAAAGAAGCACACCTTGAGGCTGTCACTTCACCTCGGCACTTGGAAACCAGTGCGCTTGTGTGTCAGCCTTGTCTCGAAGACGGTCAACTACTTGCTCGGCTCGCAATGAATCGACGATCTTGGTAGGCCAGACAGCTCGTCGGCATCCCGGATGGCTGTCCGAGATAAATGCACCCGCGAAGCTTCGGTTGAAGTTTCTTAAATAATTTTATTTTTACTTGTGCACCAGTGGGCGGGGGGGGGGGGGATTGCGTGCAGTCAGCGTTCTGTATCGTGGGTTTCCTATAGAACGGGCATGATGCATTGTTTAAGCAAAAGCTTTAGCTCGGGCCTGTCTTGGATCCCCACCACTGAAACACATGTAGAGAGAGAGAGAGAGAGAGGAAAGGGGAAAGGCAGGGAGGTTAAAAATACATGTAAAACGCAAGAATGATTCCATGAGAAAACCGCTGCACCGATTTGAATGAAAGTTGTTGCATTTAGGAGAGAAAATTAAATGGCAGTGATTGCAGTAAATGATTTGTAAGAACTACCGGAAATTGGTAAATAAAGAAAAGAACTAGAAATCCGATATTTACAACTCAGCGCAAAAAAATATATATATATCTAATTTATATAAACTGCACCCGTTGGATCATCTAAATTTCCAAAACTTGATGTATGAATTTACGACATGTGAATATGTTACAATGTTTGAAAAGGTTTTGCAAATGTCATATTCCCAAGTTAGTGGTATATTTCAGGGCCGCGTATACCATTTTTGTCGGCATTAAATGTGCTGTTAGCTGCAGTTTACGGAATTGCGATGTCGTTTTTAGTTGCTGAAGTTGGAAATTACATACTTCGAGTCGTCTTACTTGAAATTTCGCCATTTTTTCTTGTAAGAACAAAGTAAAGGTGATAGTGTAAATAAAAAGTTTGCTTTCTGAAATCACTACAGTTTAAGTTTTTGTTTTAAGTTCAACATGGGGCTCATTAAATTCGGTGGAATGGTTGCTGAGAAAATGAATTACCGATTTGCCATGTACTTAAGAGCCCCCGGGATAAAGCTTGTACTTAAGTACGATTAAGAATAATATATTGGTTCGTAGGATATGCTTGTAAAACTGTTTGGGACGGAAGAAGAGCAAAGAAAGGAAGAAGGCAGGAACGTTAATAAGAAGAGCGTTTGGTTGGCTAAATATCCCTAAATGCTTACTTCTGGAATTCTATAACGGTTAGATGAAATAAATTAGTAGGCGTTACTGCCGTATGCACCAAAAACTTTCATATCGCCACACTACAAGGTGCTTTACAGACGTCCTGTTTTTCTTTAATTATTCCTAATATTGTTCCGGGGACGTTGGGAGTATAGACTGGATATATTTACATTATATATACAAGCAAATTCAGTGTGGTCAAAATGGCTGACCAGCAACAACATGCAGCAGCCAGCGTCTCGCGATCTTCTTCCTCTCTCTCTTCTGTCATCCTTCCGTAACAGGACCGCCGGGTGGTGGAGCGCCGTCTCGGCGCACGATAGGCGAAGAACTGCGAGCGAAGTATGGCTTCAGCCGCGAAACGTGCACGACGTCAACAGGCGGCGGTTGAGGATGGATGAAACTGTAACGGCGCGATCTCGTAATGGACGCCGCGAACTTGACGTAAGACTTCATAAGGTCCTGTGTAGCGAGAGAGGAGCTTCTGGGAGAGGCCGACCCCACAACATGGTGACCAAAGCAACACCCAAGCACCTGGGGCAAACTGAACATCGCGATGGCACGGGTCGTGACGCTCTTTTTGTATATTCTACGAGGCTAATAAACGAGATTGGGCGACTTGACGTGCCATGTGAGCGCGATAGATGACTTCACGATTGTACTCAGTGGCAACACGGGGCACAGAAGGTAGGATGGTGCCAAAGGGCAAAGCGGGGTCGCGACCATACAAAAGGTAAAAGGCTGAATATCCTGCGGTGTCATGTCGGAACGAGTTATACGCGCATGTCACGTAGGCCAGCGTGGCGTCCCGTTCGCGGTGATCGTTGGAAACGTACATCGACAGCATCTCTGTGAGTGTTCGGTTGATACGTTCCGTAAAACCGTTCGTTTGTGGGTGGTAGGCGGTGGACAGCTTGTGCTCAGTGGTACAAGAGCGGAGGAGGTCGTCCACAATTCGAGACTAGAACGAGCGGCCGCGGTCTGTAAGTACCTATCGAGGCACACGGCGCTGGAGAATGACGTCGTGAAGGAGAAAATCGGCGACGTCAATTGCGCAACTAGTCGGCAACGCCTTTGTTATTGCGTAGCGTGTCGCGTAATCAGTAGCAACAGCGATCCATTTATTCCCTCTAGTCGTCGTCGGAAAAGAGCCAAGCAGGTCAAGGCCAACGCGAAAGAATGATTCAAAGGGAACTTCAATTGGGTGGAGTCGGACGACAGGTGGCAGGGGAGGTTTCCTCTGGCGCTGACACAATTCGCAAGTTGCGACATAACGACGCACAGAGCGGTAGAGACCCGGCCAGAAGAACCGGCATCGTACGCGGTCGTATGTACGCAAAACTCCAAGGTGCCCCGCCGTCGGTGCATCGTGAAGTTGTTCGAGAACGACGGATCGCAGAGGACGAGGGAGGACAAGGAGCAACTCAGGGCCGTCAGCGCTGATATTGCGGCGGTAGATGATGCCGTCATACAGCACGAACATGCGCCATGTGCCGTCGGTGCTGCCAGATTGCACTCCGGCAATGATGGACTGTAAGCATGCGTCGCATTCTTGTTCAGCGCGCATGTGGGTCATGTCAGTCAAAGCCATCACGCAGGTCACCGGATCATGCGCAACAGGACCGGGAGGATCCACGGGGTGACGCGAGAGGCAGTCAGCGTCTTTGTGCAGGCATCCAGACTTATAGTTTACAACAAATGAAAATTCCTGGAGCCGCAACGCCCAGCGGTCAAGCCGTCCTCTGGGGTCCTGGAGGGAAGACAGCCAGTAGAGGGTGTGTTGGTCTCCAACGACCGAAAACGTGCGGCCGTACAAATATTGCCGCAGAGAGCTCTCCATATGCCAGTTACGCACCTTTCCAAGCGTCTCATCGCTAAAACCCATTACTCGTCGCATCGCCATTAGAAGAGCGCCAGCAACGCCTCGCGCATGGCGATACAGCGCGTGTCTCCCGTGCACGCGCTCACGGCAGCGCCCGAGTCTGCCGTCCAATGAGAAGCCACGGCGTGGCTCTTGGCCTTCGGGGCACGTGAAAAGTGCGTTCGGCGTAGAGACGCGGTTGACTGTGGAATAGGCTCCTGTTAACTCTTCTTTTAAAGTGTGTGAATGCTTAATATTGAGTTTCCGGGCACAAGTTCGCCCACAATAAACCAGTGTGTTTAGTGTGCTTCATTGAAGAGTGCTACATTTCTGGTGGAGATGCGGGGTATGATTGGAAGTCCCCACTTCGTAAGAGAAAGGAGCCCCGACCCTCAGCGATTGGAACTCAGGGAACTGACTCCAGTACACCAGCGCACAAGCCGCCGCATCCGAGGAGACCCAACCGAGTTCGGACCGCTTCCTGTTGCTGCAGCAGTGCAGGCAACAGTTACGAGCGACGGTGCAACCATGACCAGCCCAGTGGCATCGTCCCAGCTCATCGTGTACCCACCACGCACGCCCGAGTCCTTCCACGGTGATACGTTCGAAGATGTGGAAGACTGGTTAGAGCACTTCTAGCGAGTGGCAGATTTCAACGGCTGGGGCGAGACACGGAAGCTTCGCAACGTTTACTTCGCGTTAGAAGAGTCAGCGAGGACGTGGTACGTCAATCATGAAGCGACGCTATCTTCATGGGAAGAATTTCGGCGACAGCTGCTTGCCACGTATGCCAGCACCGATCGGCGAGAGAAGGCAGAGCACGCTCTACAAGCCAGAAACCAGCGCACTAACGAGAGTGTCGGCATGTATATCGAGGACATGTCCCGTCACATCGCGCGCGCGGATCCAAATATGACCGAAGAGAAGAAATTGCGCCATCTGATGCGTGGCGTTAAACAGGAGCTGTTTGCAGGACTCGTACGCAACCCACCACACAGTGTTGCTGAGTTTCGCGCCGAAGCGACGACCATAGAGAAGGCGCTGCAGCAGCGTGCCCATCACTACAATCGTGATGTCACCAGCGCACCGGCCGATATCCTGTCAGCAGGCCCAGGAAGTAACACCGAAGCACTAAGGGAACTGGTGCGATCAATCGTAAAGGAGGAGCTTCGAAAGCTGCAGCTGCCGGAAGCCACGCCGACAGTTTCAACTCTCGCCGCCGTCATTCGAGATGAAGTTCGCCATGCCATTCTGCAGCCAGGACGTGAGGAACCGCCCGTTCATCATGACCAACCACCACCCGTACGTCACGTGCCAACGTACGCTGATGTGTTATGTCAACCAACCTTGCATAGTTCTCCATTCGCGACCCCCAGCAGCCGCCAGCCGACTCTGCGCAGTGGACCCCTTCTAGCAGAGCTGAGACCACGAAAAAGTGACGTGTGGCGGGCACCCGACCGGACGCCACTCTGTTTTCACTGCGGGGAAGCTGGACACCTTTACAGAATGTGCCCATATCGCAGAGCAGGTCTTCGTGGCTTTACGATAAATGCGCCTTGTCCCCGTAGTGGCGAAATACACATCGAAATTCAGGACTACTTGACCAGACAACAGGATCCGGCTGCTAGGTACCAACACCAGTCACGATCATCAACGTCTGCACGCTGCCGATCACCAAGTCCACGACCATGCTCGATTTCACCAAGGCGTCGGAAAACTGAAGCGAGCGACCTGTGGAGGCGAGGCCGCTGACGTTCGAAAAAGCCAAGATCCTCCGTCAAGTTTACTGAGCAGCCGCGACGAACAGAAGCGGATGAATAAGATAAGCGAACAGAGAATTTCTTCAGACTTGCGCATTACAATAGACGGTCATGAATTGAGTGCATCAGTTGACACAGGTGACACGATTATTCCGTCGTAAGATATGCACTCACCAAGGAATTGAAAAAAGTTTTGATGCCGTGGAGTGTACCCCAGATACGTACGGCTGGTGGGCACCTCATTACGCCCCTGGGTAGATGTACAGCGAGAATCGGAATTCGGCGTTTTTCGTCGCTGATTGTGTCGTGCTACCAGAATGTTCGAAGGATGTAATACTAGGAATGGACTTTCTCCTAACAAATGGTGCCATAATCAACCTGCAGAATTCTAGCGTGTCATTTTCTACGAAGCAGGCTATAGACATGCAAGAGTCGGAGGAGGTAGAACACGTTGCCTTGCGGGTTACCGACGATGACATAACCGTGCCACCACGATGCAGCATGCTGGTTCGCGTAAGAAACGAAGCATTCGACGACTCGGAAGGTATAGCGGAGGCCAACGTCGAGCTACTGTTGAAAAAAGGTATTTGCGTAGCACGAGGAATTGTTCAACTACGCGATGGATGTGCTGATGTATTGCTGACGAACTTCGGAAGTGAATTTCAGCACGTCGCAAAGAACACAGCCATCGCCTTCCTGCACAGCGCTACTGCGGTCACAGATGTATGTAGCTTAGCATCAAGGCCGCCTGCTGTCCAAACTATGCATGACGCCGTAACATCAGTTGCGATCAACCAAAGTCTGTCGCCAGCCCAGAAAGAAATGATGGAGGACCTTGTAAATGAATTCGCAGAATGCTTCTCCACCTCGTCAAAGGTGCGGCGTACACCAATTGTTAAACACCGTACTATAACAGACGAAGCGACCAGGCCAGTACACCAACATCCGTACCGAGTGTCACCGGTTGAACGAGCGATCATAAAGAGTCAGGTGCAAGAGATGCTTGGGGACGATGTCATTCAGCCATCAAACAGCCCGTGGGCGTCGCCCGTAGTCCTTGTGAGAAAGAAGGACAATACATTGAGATTCTGTGTTGATTACCGGAAATTGAACAGTGTGACCAGGCGGGATGTATACCCCCTTCCCCGCATTGATGACACGTTGGATCGCCTACGACATGCAAAATTTTTCTCTTCATTAGATCTCAAGAGCGGATATTGGCAAATCGAAGTAGACGAAAGAGTCCGTGAAAAAACTGCTTTCGTAACCCCAGACGGCCTGTATGAGTTCAAAGCGCTTCCATTCGGCCTCTGCTGTGCTCCGGCGACATTCCAGCGCATGATGGACAGTGTCCTCTCGGGTCTTAAATGGCAGTCATGCTTAGTTTACCTAGATGACGTAGTGGTATTTTCCGTAACATTCGACCAGTGTGTCCAGAGGCTGCGTTTAGGGCTTCAAGCCATCCGCTCGGCAGGCCTAACCATTAAACCGGAAAAGTGCCAGTTTGCATTCCAAGAACTTTGTTTCCTGGGTCACGTAATTAGCGCGCAAGGTACTGGTCCGGATCCAGACAAGACTGCTGCCGTTGCACGATTTCCAAAGCCTACAAACAAGAAGACGGTACGGCAATTTTTGGGACTATGCGCTTATTACAGGCGATTTGTAGAAAACTTCTCGATAATTGCCGAACCTCTGACGAAACTTACTAAAGAAGACGTGCCCTTCATGTGGCATACTGCACTAGAAGTTGCGTTCAATCAATTAAAGGAACGATTGCAAGCCCCACCGATCCTCGCCCACTTCGACGAGAGAGCAGACACAGAAGTCCACACAGATGCAAGCAATCTCGGTCTCGGCGCGGTTTTAGATCAGTGGCAAAATGGGGAAAAGGAAGTCATAGCGTATGCTAGCCGCACTCTCTCGAAAGCTGAAACAAATTACTCTGCGACAGAAAAGGAGTGTTTGGCTGTCATATCGGCCATCAGCATGTTTCGACCATACCTATACGGCAGACCGTTCCGTGCAGTCAGCGATCACCATTCTCTTTGCTGGCTGGCAAACCTAAAGGACCCATCTGGACGACTTTCGAGGTGGAGCCTCAGGCTCCAAGAATACGACATTACTGTCGTGTACAGGTCTGGAAGAAAACATAACAATGCTGTCCGCTGGTCCCGCTCACCAACGGAGTCTACTCCTTCAGAAGATTTCCCGTTTCTTACAGCGATGACAGCTTCGGAAATCGCCGAGCGTCAACGGGCCGACACAGAATTGCTCCCACTCATCAAACACCTCGAAGGATACGACGTCCAAGTCCCACGTGTGTTTATGAGAGTTCGCCCCGGACACTCGTAGCGAGCGGTCGCATTCCCCCTCGCTCCGACGACCACGGCACTCGCTACAGCCCTCGTTGTGAGAGTTTTTTTTTTTTATCCCTAACCCTAGCTACTTGTTAACCTTCTCCCACGACAGCGCTCTTGAGCGTAGCCCTTTTTAGGGCTCCCAGGGGAGAAGGTATGAACCTGTAGCCGGCCGTTCCGGCCCTTGGTTGGACCCTGACATGGATAACACCCAGGACACAGTGCCCGGGTTTCGTCTCGGCACACCACAGCCTCGCTCGCGAGCACTGGACTTGCTACTTTTGGAGGCCCGCCGTGTGCTAGGTTCGGAAGGGATGACAAAGCGCCTGTCACCGACAACCCGTAAGAACGCCGGCCGCAAGAACGCCAACCGCCACGCACGTGGCAACCGCCATCGCCGAGAGGCCGCCAACACCACTGCCGCCGCAGCATCTCTCGCCGAGTTGGAAAGCGACAACAATGCCTCAGCGCCTACGTCTCCGAGTAGCAGCACGATCTCCTCCTCGCGGGCCACCAGCTCTGACAGCACGGAGTCGTCGCCATCGCTCAGCGCCTCGTGTAGCGGGTCACCAACCTCTAATCCCACGAGGTCTGATCGTTCGTCGTCTGCATCATTGCCTGCCTCACCGCTGACTCGCGTTGACAACGAAACTACGACCGCGGCAGCGACGGAAAGCAGCCCACCGCCATCTCTCGAAGCTCCGCAACATGGCGAAAAACAAGCGAACGACTCCCGCCGGTGCCATGACAGCCACCCGGCATCACCTTCCCTAGCCCTCCACGTGGCAGCGGTTGCCGAGCATTCGCAGAACGGGCCAGCTCCCCAAGCAAGCGCCGACAAGTCGAACGGGGAACAACAAAAGCCCCCACTGGCCGAGCCACCCACTCGTCCGCACCCGACAGAGCGAGAGGGAGAGGGTCAGTCTCCCTCGCCAATGACTCACGCCGGGGCCGCACCTGCGACAAGCTCTCAAGGTATGAGCAACGACGGCGCCGAAGTGAAAAAGGCAATGGGGGAAGGAATGCACTCCTCAACCGACCCAGCTAGCTCGGCGCACCCGCTCCCCAGCTGTGTTCTCGGGCCGCTCCAGCCGCTCGCTCCGCAAAGCAGCCAGCAGCAACAGCCCCACACCGAGCCAGAACGTCGCCCAGCACTCATCTCCGCCTCGGATTCAACCGAGCAGGCTAATAAACACAGCGCTAATCACCCCTCACTACCCAAGAGGGCCGGGAAAAGGAAGCCGCGCTACAGGCCTCTCGAGATGATCCCTCATACACCCTCGGTCGACGGCCCAGCTCCAGGAGAACGCGCTGACACGATCCTGTTTCGTCCCCAAGGGAAGAAAGGCAACTTCCTGAGACTGACGCAAGAATCTATCGCCGCACAGCTCTCAGCTATTCAGGGAGCACACCGCGTGCGGGTGAACTTTCGACGGAATGTTGTCGCCGTGGACGTGCTCCCGGAGGCAGAACTGTCACATCTCCTACAAGTCCGCACCGTCGGCGATGTGCCAGTGAGGGCGAAAGCTCTCACAAAAAACACCTGTGCTGGCACCATCTTCGGTGTCGACCGCTCGTTCGACGCGGACACAATAAGAGACCACCTTGAAGCCTCCGTGACCGTCCTCTCATGCGAGCGCAGGGGCCACAACATAGCGGTGCGATTCGCCGGCAACGCCGTTCCAGCCGAAGTGCTCCTCTTGAAGCAGCGTCGCACGGTTCGTCCCAGACTCCCGCGGCCACTCCAGTGCGACCGATGCGGCTTGTTTGGTCACGCCGGCGCAACATGTTCGCGCGATGCCCGCTGCCTCCGTTGCGGAGAATCACACGCCACCGCCGACTGCACCGCGCAGAGGCCGCGCTGCATTAACTGCAGCGGGAATCACGCAACCTCGGAGCCGCGCTGCCCCAACTGGCAAATGGAGAGGAAGGCTGCCGTACTGTTGTCACTGTCGCCAGAGCCTCTCACGCGACAGCAGGCGATCGCTAAAGCTCGCGCCTCATCAGACGCCATCCGACGGAAGCAAGGAGCAGCCACCCGTCCTTCCGCGGTCGTACAACCTGGGTTGTCATTCAGAGACGCGCTCAGCGGTGGCGGCGCCCAGCCGGCGGAGCAATCGCAGACGGAACAGCCCACTACCTCCGCCACCTCCGATCCAAAGGATGCAGTTATTGCGGCCCTCGCAGCAGCACTGCGCGTCCTCATAGAGACAGCAGCGATGGACGACACCACTCGGCAAATGTGCGTCGCGGCACTTGCAGCCCAGCAAGCCCTGCCCCAGCATGGATAGGCGATCTCCGAAACGTCGGCCGCGCATCCTCCAGTGGAATGTCCGCTCGATGCGCTGCCGTCACGCTGAACTCGCCGAGCACCTCTCACTACACGAATACGATGTGCTCGCGCTACAAGAAACTTACGCGCGTCCCGGCGAGTTTAACCTCCCCGGATTTGTGGCCTATCACAGTGCCACCGAATGCCAGTCGCAGACCTGCAACAAGACTCACTGCTGCGACCCGCTGCATTCGCCTGGACGGTCCCGCGCATCTCTGTATGTTCGCGCATGTCTCGCGCAAGCCGACGTAAATGTCACCGACATCGTGACCAGTGGAATCGAGTGCGTGGCCGTGACTGTGCGTGTTGGGGGTGCCGACACCTGTGTCGCCAGTGTTTATGTTCGGCCCGTGCGTCGGTGGGACACCTCGTTCGTGGTTGCGCTTGTCGCTCGCATCGGAGGTGACTGTGTGGTGTTGGGTGACTTCAACAGTCACCACACAACATGGGGGTGCCCGCACACCGAGCCGCGAGGTAGGGACTTGCTGAACTCCATCCTCTCTGCGGGCCTCCTACTTCTCAACACCGGCAGTCCCACATTCGTGCGCCGGGGTGCGCGGAAGAGCGCCATCGACTTGTCGCTTGTGAGCGAGGGTTGCCACTACGAGTGGCGACGCAGCCCCGACACTCAGGGCTCCGATCATTACCCGATCTCCCTCGAGCCGCACGCTACAGCCCATGGACCGCGGCGCTCCTATCGTGTTACCGACTGGACACAGTTTCGGAAACTCTGTGCCACGCCCCCTACTGCGAACACGGACTTCCTGACTCACGTGACACGTTGTGTCGACGCCGCCACGAAATGCTGTTCTGTGCCTGCGGGAACGCCGGTGCCCGACATCAAGCTGCTTAACCTTCGAGCTGTCCGGCGCCGCGCTGAACATCGAGCCATCAAGAGTGACAGGAGAGAGGATTGGACTCTCTACAATCGCCTTGATGCGGCGTGCCGCCGTCATGCCAGGCAGCGGCGCAATCAGAGCTGGAGCAGTTTGTGTGTGTCGCTCGACGATACGCGCAACAGATCGCGCCCGTGGCGCATTCTCGGCGCTCTCCTTCGACCAAAGGTCCCTCGCTGTCCTGCACTTTCCATCGCGGTCGCACAGGGCTTGAGCGCAGAGCAGCTCGCGGACGCGTTCGCCGCCGCTTTTGCACCGCCGCCGCCGTTGCTTCCGCCCGATGGCCCAGTTTTCGAGCTTCCCGAGCTTCCTGAGCACAACAAAGCCGCTCTCCTCGCGCCGCTTCGCTACTTCCCGACGAACGGAATTCTGCAGCAGGTGAAGGCGCTGTGCACGGAGGACTTCACCTTGAGCGAGCTCCGCATCGTGCTCAACGCTCGTAGGCGACGTTCTGCGCCGGGCGCGGATGGAATCACCTACCAGACGTTGCGAAACATCGACGACGAGCAGCTCCCATCGCTGTTGGAGGTGTACAACCGCGTCTGGCGCACCGGCGTCGTCCCTCCCGAGTGGAAAGAAGCAACCGTGGTACCTCTCCTCAAGAGTGGCAAACCGCGAAGCAGCGTGAGCTCCTACCGCCCGGTTTCACTCACGTCTGTCGCCGGTAAGACATTCGAAGCTATGGCACTTCGTCGTCTGGAGTGGATTGCGGCGGCACTTGACGCATTCGCTCCCGAGCAGAGCGGCTTCCGCCGGCTGCGCGCAACGGCTGACGCCCTGGCCGAGGTTGTCGCTACTCTCGAGCAGGCGGCGAGCCGTTGCGAGGCCGGCTACCTCGTCCTGCTTGATGTACAGGGCGCCTTCGATGGGCTGCCGCATTCTACGATCGTCAGTGCGCTGCACGAGCTCGGCGTCACCGACCGGCTACTCGACTACGTGCGAGCCTTCTTGTCTGATCGCACGCTTCGGGTGCGGGTTGGAGGTGCGCTCAGCCGGCCGCGCAGTGTGTTTTCTGGTGTCCCGCAGGGCAGTGTTTTGAGCCCCTTTTTGTTTAATCTTGCCCTCGCGCGACTTCCGGACTACATCCCAAAAGCGATGTCGCACGAAGTACGGGTTGCAATCTACGCTGACGACATCGCCCTCTTTGCGACTGGCCCTACTCAAGTCGGCTATCAGGTGCGTGCATCTGTCCAGACTGCAATTGACGCGGTGGACCAGTACATGGGAAGCATCGGGCTCCAGCTGTCGGTGACCAAAACAGAGGCACTACTGGTACACCCGCGAGGAACGCGAGCACGTTCCGAAGCGCCACCGCTGACTCTGCGCCGTTGCCCGCTCCTGTGGCGCAAGAGCGTCCGTTACCTCGGCCTGCAGATCGACTGCCGAGTCAACTTCAATGCGGCCGTCTCCCACATCTGCGAGCAATCAAGGAAAGTCGCCAGCGCCGCCCGCTCTCTTCTCGCGCGTGGACACGGATGCACGCCGCAACTCGCACTGCGCGTTTACAACTCTGTGGCCACATCGAGGGCACTCTACGCCCTCCCCACCACCAACGCTCGAGCGGCGAATTGGAATGCCATTGACATGGCGCACCGTACTGCGGTGCGAGAATTATACGGCCTCCCCCGCTCCTCCCAAGTAGGGGCGACACTCGCGGAAGTGGGCAACTGGCCGCCATCGCTTCGTGCACGAAAGCAGGCGCTCCACCACATTGAGCGCCTGCAGCGCTCACCACAGGGCCAGCGGCTCGTCTGCAGACTTCACTCCCTGCCGAACTCGGGAATGGGCAAGTGCGCCACCGAGTTCTCAAAGCTCATCGGGTCGTCGCCACAGTTCGTCTCCCTGCCGTACTACTCCAGTCTGCTCGACGTGAACATCGCGGTGCCTGGCGTCGCATCAAAGCGCCGAACTGCGGTGTGCGCCATGAGGCAGGAGACCGCCTCCCTACTGCACGAGCGACTGGCAGGACGACTTCTCGTCTACACCGATGGCTCGGTGACGCCGGACGGGTCTGGTGCTGCGGCTTGCACGGCACCGGACATCTCGGAAACGCGCCAGTGCCGACTGCGCTTTGCCGCGTCATCGACAGTGGCCGAACTCGCCGCCATCGATCTCGCTGCCGACCTTCTTTTGGAACATCCGAACATTGTGTCAGCGGCCATTCTCACTGACTCTCGTGCGGCGCTTTGCATGCTGGCCAGGGACTACGGCGGAGTGCCCCTTGTTGTTCGAGTTGGCTGCAAGCTGCGACACATCGTGAATCAAGGCTGCGACCTGGCGCTTCAATGGATACCCGCGCACATCGGATTGCCAGGCAACGAGGAGGCTGACTCCCTCGCCAAAGCGGCGCACGGTGAGCGCTTTCCCCTCACCCACTTGGTGACGAGCTTCGACGCGGCCAAGACAGCGGTTCTGCGCAGCCTCACTGCGCAACATCCCGATCGGCGCGTCGCGGCGGGAACGCCCCCGCGCCTGCTCCCGCGTGCGGGCCTCTCTCGGGCTGACTGTGCCTTCCTTCTCCGCCTGCGCATCGGCTGCTACAAAACAGCGGCGCGCACACACAGGCTCACGGGAACCGGCAGCCCCGTGTGTGGTAACTGCGACGACGTGGAGACACTAGAACACCTTCTGCTTCACTGCCCGGCCTTCGAGACCGAGAGGGAGGCTCTGTACGCCTCCTACCGCCGATATGGCTTGCCATGCACCACCCTGCAGTGCCTACTCTTCCCCAATGCTCACAGTTCCATCACCAAGCGTGCATTTTCGGCATTGATGGAATTCTGTGAAGCAACCAGTGGCGTAGCAACAGGGGGGGCCGGGGGGCCGTGGGCCCCGGGTGCACGGGGCCAGTACGGGGGGGGGGGGGTGTCATATACGTCTGAAGACACCCGAAAATTGTCGATATCCTCGCCTTCCTCGACTACACCCGGTGGGGGGGGGGGGTGACGGAAGAGCTAAGGGCCCCGGGTGCCAGACGACCTAGCTACGCCACTGGAAGCAACACACCTCAGAGCGCGGCTGTAGGCCCCGCAAACGCTTTGCTACATTGTCGCATTTTCTTTTTCGCTATTCCGGTCTCTCTCTCCTTTTTACTTCCGGTCACTATCTCCATCTTTTTCTCCCCACACCCCTTTCCCCGTGCAGTGCTGTTGAGGTGTCCTCCTGTGAGAGACAGTTACGGCACTGCACTTATCTCTTCCATTTCTCTTTAAAAATCACTTCACGTGTGTTTATGAGAGGCTTATCGTCATTTTGCCTCCGAGATAATGCGCTCTACAAGAGAAACTTTGAACACAACGAGGAAAAATTCTGACTCGTCGTACCATCAGCCATGCGACCAGAAATTTTGGAAGCTTGCCATGACGAACCAACGTCGGGTCACCTAGGATTGTTTCCGGGCACAGGTTCGCCCACAATAAACCAGTGTGTTTAGTGTGCTTCATTGAAGAGTGCTACAATATGGCCGGAACTTGGCGACAGCCCAAACTAAAGCCAAGCACTCCCGCATGTTGATGGATGAATTTTTCTCAGCAGGTGATAGCAGGCGGCTGGCGTAAGCTATCACGCACTCGGTACCATTCTGCTGTTGGGCGAGAACAGCGCCGATGCCGTGGCCGCTTGCGTCAGTGTGGGCTTCGGTTGGTGCAGATGGATCAAAGTGGGCAAGTGTGGGAGGGGTGGTCAGAAACCCGATGAGAGCGGCGAACGCGTTAGCTTGCTCAGGGCCCCATGAGGACGGCGTGTTCTTCTTTAGAAGATCTCTGTCAAAGGTCGAGCAAAGTCGGCGAAGTTTTTGACGAAACGGCGAAAGTAAGAACACAGGTCGACGAAGCAGCGCACGTCAGAAGCATAACGTGGCACAGGGAAACTGCGTACGGCGCGAACGTTTTCCGGATCTGGTTGGACACCGTATGCGTCAATGAGGTGTCCCAACACGGTAATCTGACGGCGCCCGAATCGACGCTTCGCGGAGTTCAGTTGGAGGCCGGCTTTTCGGAAGACCGCAAGAATGGCAGCGAGTCCGGTTAGGTGGCTGCCGAATGTGGGAGAAAAAACGATAACGTCGTCAAGGTAACAGAGACAGTTGGTCCATTCGTAGCCTCGCAGAAGAGAGTCATCATACGTTCAAATGTCGCAGGAGCATTGCATAGGCCAAAGGGCATGACTTTGAACTGATATAAGCCATCCGGCGTGATGAAGGCCGTCTTCTCTCGGTCCATTTCATCAACTGAAATCAGCCAGTAGCCGGATCAAAGATCGATGGACCAGAAGTATTTAGATCCGTGCAAGCATTCCAAGGCGTCATCGATGCGTGGTCGTGGGTAGGCGCCTTCTCGCGTGATCTTAAACGTTTAAGTGGCGACAATCGCCGTATAAACACTAGGTAACATCTCTTTTTTTCACAATGACGACAGGCGAAGCCCAAGGGCTGGCTGATGTTTCGATGACCCCTTTGCGGAGCATTTCTTCCACTTCTGATTGGATGACTCGACGTTCAGCATGCAATACACGATAGGGACGCCGACGAATAGGATTCGTGTCTCCAGTGTTGATACGGTGGTGAACTACAGATGTTTGTCCTAAAGGCTTGTCGCCGAAATCAAAGATGTCAAGGTACGACTCGAGGAGGAGACGTATGTCCGGGGCCTGTGCAGAGGTGAGGTCAGGTGCAATCATCTTCGCCAAGTCATCCGTTAGGGAACCAGAGCTGTGAGCTGCAATTGGTGCTAAGAAACCGCTCTCGGCATTCAGACTTTAAATGTCAAATTCGGAAGTATTAGAAACGCTGGCCAAGAACATGGCGGCTGGAAGCACTTGAGGGCACAGGCTGAAATTCAGAAGCGGTAGTACGATGTTCTTATTAGTAATCGTCACCAGCGTATGCGGAACAGGAACGTTCTGGTTCAAAAGCACGTCGATGATGGGGCGAAGGACATATTCACCGTCGGGAATCTGTGGCTGTGCGGTCAAAGCGACGTAAGTGACTGCCTCAGGTGACAGACGCACATCTTGAAGCGAGCGCAAGTGCGGTGGAGCGGTGCTCGGAGCATCGGCGACTTGAGGTAGTTCCAACTGAAGAACGGCGGTTGCGCAGTCGATGAGAGCGGAATGATGGGACAAAAAGTTCAATCCAAGGATAATGTCGTGAGGGCAGTTATCGATTACAGCAAAGAGAACAGAAGTAGGGCGGCTGGCTATACTTATACGCGCAGTACACATTCCAAGAACAACCAGCACGTCGCCGTCAGCCACACGGAGCACTCGGGCAGCTGCTGGGGTGAGGACCTTCTTGAAACGTCTACGTAGGCTAGCACTCATCACAGACACGTGGGCTCCAGTGTCGACTAGTGCTTGGACAGGTAAAATTAAGCCGTCTATTTTAACGTCAATTACAATTCTCTTGGTGGGCACAGACAGAAGATTTTCTGCAGTAGTGGGCAATGCAGCACCATCTCCGACGGCTGTATTAGTTTTCCGAAAGGGTGCGGCCAACAGCACAGGGGACGAAAGGTGACGTGGCTGTGCCGAACGGGAAGATGGGCGACGTGTTTGCGGTGAGTGAGTCTGGTGTCCGCGCGGCGATGGTGAGCGACTGTACCGCATGTTCTTAGCAGAGTTGTCGGTGCTGTTAGACTCGGCAGTGGGAGAAACATTGCTGGTATTTCCATTAAAACAGCTCAGCTTGGTCGGCATACGGGGCGTTGAGGACCACGAGTTGCGACAGTATCTGGCGACATGACCATGAGGCGACAGGTGAAACGTATCGGCTGGTCGTCCGCGGTTCTCCACTCAGTCTGACTGCGATAACGCGGAGAGAAGCGTCAGGGTGTAGCGAAAATAGTAGAAGGGCGTTCGTTGGTTCTGGGGTTGGGGACAGCACAGACAGAATGTAGGCCAAAGTTTTCAAGTTCCTGTCGAACGATGGCTTGCACGAGGGGAACTGAAATAGGGGTAGCATCAGGGCCAAGCGAACAGAATGCTGCGGGCGCCATCGCGTCCAGTTCACGTCGGACGATTTGTAGCACGTCCTCTGATGTGCGGGCTGATCTTCAGACGTCGATGTTGCCGCAGTATTAGGAAGTCTGGTGAATGGGTGCAGGACGTGTCGGCTTTTGGCCTGCTCGAATTGTCGGCACTCTTTGATGATAGCATC
This sequence comes from Dermacentor variabilis, assembly GCF_050947875.1. Classification (NCBI taxonomy): domain Eukaryota; kingdom Metazoa; phylum Arthropoda; class Arachnida; order Ixodida; family Ixodidae; genus Dermacentor; species Dermacentor variabilis. Next base: position 33,042,623 of record NW_027460291.1, read on the forward strand.
AACTGCAGAGCAGCTTTTGCACATGAGCAGATTATAGGCGTCTTCAGCAATTACCTTGAGCACATGCCCTACCTTCTCAGCTTCTGTCATGTTGTGATCGGCTTTACGACAAAGCGCCAGCTCGTCCTGGATATACGAAACATAGGACTCTGTGGGGGATTGGGCACGAGGCCAGTTCCTGTGTTACTGCAATTTTACGGCCGGCTGGTTTGCCAAACAACTCTGTTAACTTTGCCTTGGTCCCAGCTGGTCAGCTCCTCTTCATGGTTTTCGCACCAGCCCTTTGCCGTGCCTCTTAGGTAGAACAACAGGCTAGCTAGCATAAGCGTAGGGTCCCATCTGTTGATTCCACTCACACGTTCTTACATTTCCACCCACTCTTCAACGTCGGCGCCATCAGTCCCGCAGAAAGTTCCGGGATCCTTGGGTTGCACGACCACAACCGAAGGGAACGGCGTCCTAGCGGGTGACGTTGGAGGCGGCAACGACGTTGATAACGAGTTTTAGGCGTCATTAATGGTGAGGAAGGTGATACGACGTCCACTGCGGAGCTCCGTTTCCAGCCGTGGTACCCCGCACCTCCCGTGCACCAATATGTTACGGGGATGTTGGGAGTATAGACTGGATATGTTTACAGTATATATACAAGCAAAGTCAATTTGGTCAAGATGGCTGACCAGCAACAACACGCAGCAGCCAGCGTCTCGCGATCTTCTTCCTCTCTCTCTTCTGTCATCCTTCCGTAACAATATATGGCTGAAATATTGTCAAGATATAGCTTGACTATGTACAAAAAACGCACAGCCTTTGTGCAACCTTAGAGAATCCACCAAAATTTCCGGTTCCGAACTTTCCACCCTCCGTAGCGCATGTGCGTCAACACTCATCAAATCTCATCATCATCAGCCTGGTTACGCCCACTGCAGGGCAAAGGCCTCTCCCATACTTCTCCAACAACCTCGGTCATGTACTAATTGTGGCCATGTAACCAACCAGCACCTAAATGCCATGGACCCGCATATGAAATTACAACTTTTACGGGGTTTTCAGCGACTGGAAGAAACATTACTGTGCCATTTGCGAATAGGAGTTTCTTTTACAAACGCAGACTCATTCGCAATTCGTATGGCGGACCGTGCTAATTGCAGTACATGTGGTGTTGAGGAACCCACCAAACACCTCTGTGCCACCAGTTTATGTGCCGTCATCTCTTATGTGACTGCCAAACTTAGGAAGATGAGAGGAGTGCCCTTCAGGCAGGTTTTTGGCATTGAGACGACAGGCCCTTTACAGAGGAGAAGATCTTGGGCTTGTGGCCTCATGCGTCTGCTATGTGCAAGGCTACAAAGGCGCTGCTCCGTTTCTTGAAATGCATGAATAAGTCAGCGATGAACGCTTGTCTGTGCAACCGTGCAAAGTGTGAACTTCTCTCTTCATTCTCTTTAAAACCCTTCCGCAGTGCAGGGTAGCCTAGCGGGCTCAGCCTGGTCAACCTCCTTGCCTTTCCCTTATGACCGCTCTCTCTCTCAAGCGAAGCGGATTATGTCGAGCAATTGCATTAGGAATTGTAATTGCCTGTAATATTAACACAAAGCTTAAAACTTTGCCTGTATATGATTTTCCAAAGTATACACTCTTGAACCACATTGAAAGCCAGTGTCACGTCTCGCTCTCCCAAGACGCGTATGAGTACAAAACTTGCATAAAGCCGCAAATAACCAACACGAATTAAACTCTGCACGCACATCTGATGTAACCTGCGTGACTTCTAGAAATATGAAGTCGTTGACTCGTTCAGCTCGCCAAAGACAAAGGGGATGTCTACTACGTGCTTCGTATTACGTATGAAAGCAGGGAGAAACGCAGTATTCACTAATTATCTGCAGAGGTCATAACTAACCGAAAGAATGCCGAGCTGATGATGAGTGGAAGCAACTGTTGATTTATTTCGCTGTGCTGGTGTCATCAGCATCCACCTATTGTACAGCTATCGAATCAGTGCGTGATTTAAACTTAAATTAGTCAATATCTAAAGTATCTGTCACCAATTCCTTGTTTTAAAAACGAAGGAACACGGTTGTAAGACGAGGTAAGGCGAAACATGGTAAGTACTAACCGCGGGTTTACATTCCGCAGTCTTTCGAATCCTTATGAATCCGTCTATCGTGATAATTTTAACTGCTGCTCAAGTTACTTAGGGTTGAATTTTGTAAGCGCGACACCATATTGTGATTACGTAAAAATTATTCAGCGTTCACCTGTTCACTGATGATTGAGTTATCGATAGAGAAATTTAAAAAAAAATGGTAGATATTAATAGAGTCCTCTCTGGCATCGACGCCGTAACTAATTGGTGTCGTGGCTCCTGAAAATACACACTAAGCAATGTAAATTTATGTGCGTGTCAGGGATTACTTCAATTTTATTATTTATTCATACATGACCCGCAGCGCCATTAAGGCATTATTGCGGGGGTGCAAGCATGAACATTGTTGCGGTACACCACCTCCGCAGTTAGTGAATTCCAAGCTAGAATATGCAAAAAAAAAAAAGAACGTTCAAGGTGATCAGTCCTAGAAAAGTACGGCCTTACTTTAGGTGCACCTGAAGCGCTGGCTTAGTGGCCATAGTGTTGCGCTGCTAAGCACGAGGTCGCGGGATCGAATGCCTGCCGCATTTGGATGGGGGGCAAATGCAAAACACGCCCGTGTCCCGCGCATTGGTGGCCCGTTGGGGAGGGATGAGATGAGAGGTTAAGCAGATTGACTGCAATGTGGGGGACGGGAAAAAAAGGGCATGAAAGAAGTTCTGAAAATAATATGTGCGCACAAACGCGAGGAAGGCAACTGGCAAAGACTATGTAGTTCTTCATTCAGTCCCGGGGCTGAAAAAACAAAACAAAAAGCTTGCACTTTTAAAGCAACTCAGGATAATCTCGGCTAGCAGTTCTTTTTATTTCTTTTAAATTTTTTTTTGCCCTTAACGGGACAGCTGTTAAGGTTGCCGAGCGTGATGAAGAGCGATTTTATTTGCATGCGCACTGACAATGCGCTCATTCTGGCCGTCAAGAAATAACGGAGTACATAAAGTTCAGAAGAGAAACAAATATTAAATTTGATAAGCAGTGGTCCAACAAGGAAGGTCGATGAAGACAGGGACACTTTTTTTTTTCCTTCTACCATTGTTCATCACTTCAAGTCTCCGTATTTTTGCGATCGAATTGCCAAATTTAAACTGTCGGCGAATATATCCGCCTCCAAGCTCGGCTGTTTGAAGGCATCAGATGAAAGACGCCGGACCCAATACTTCTGCAGTGCGTGCAATCCACACAAGCGCAGACGGCGCATTAAACACCCAGGAAGCCAAACACACAACGCGCTACTCGTTCTCGGTCCCGAAATAGTACATTTCGAACTAACAGCGGCCATTAAAAGCGCCTCGCGTGATCGTAGCTTTCTTTGCTTCGAGTGAGCCTTCGCAGACATTCGGTATTTCGTTAGGCCGCGCTTTTATTAACCGACCTGCTCAGCGCCGCGAGGAATCCGTGTGCGGCTGCCGCCCACGTATACGTGCAGAAGTATTCGCGTGCAAAGACCATCCCCGACAAGTGCAATTTCCTTGCTCTGCTCCGCCAAGTCGGTAGGCATATAGGTTATGAGAGAGAGATCAGAAGCGACGCATTTCCGACTCTATTTCTCATTTTAGGATAAATTTTTATCAAACACAGTCACCGACAGACTGAAGAGCCAACAGCAGTTAAGTAATTACCGCTTACTTTAGCAAATGCTTCGAGAACATGACCGAGCTAAACAAATTTTTTTTATTCCACGAAACACCAGTTTTCCTTATTCGAGGTCTCAAATAAGCCATGATCCAACTATGGTGCGAATGGACAAAGAGTTGTTTACCTATTGTTCTCAAGTACGCCCCGTAGCTGCTTCTTCTGAAGCTACACGGGCGTAAAGGGCACGCGCGTTGCATCGCGTTATTGCGTCCATTGTTTTTTTTTCTCTTTAATTGTTTCTATTCCTTCTATCACATTTTATTTCCTCTACCCCCTTTGCCTACCACAGGGTAGCCGGCCGGTTCTGCCCGACCTCCATGCCTTTCCCTCTCTTTTTCGTCCTCCTCCTGCAACAACACATGCAATGATGTTTTTTCTCCTCCTCGTCAAACGCGAGCTGGATAACGTTCACGATACTTTAAAAAAAAACGAAAAACGAGCCGTGTAAGCAATACTGAGTTGAAAACGATAACACAACGTTCACAGACGTTGCGGTAGGTTCCCATACACAAAGAATTTCAGTCTAGGGTCTCCATTCGCCTTATCATTGAGCCACGCTGTCGCTGATAACTCCATGAAAAGTATCAGCAGGACGCTTCTTACGCAAGCTCTTACTTTGTCCGGACGGAGCGGTTTCGGCGGCCGAATAACAAACTCACTTCGGCGCTTCCTACTCGTAGTTGTGCTGCCAGCAATCACCGTCATCTTCTCGTTCCCATCGTTAAAACTATATATGCAAATTACGCACATATCAAGTCCACGTGACATTACACACATCAATCGTAGTCACGTGCATGAAGTCTACCGCATCTATAGTTCGTATCGGTCGCATTGAAGATGTACTTCTTGAGCGTTTAGATTCACATTGCAATATTGGAGCACGAACGCACATTATTCTGAGTTTGTGCAATCAGTAGTTTAAGTATACTTTGCAATTTTCTCCTACAGCCATTCCATAACAGTGCATTATTCTGGGCATATATTCTAAGAAACTAAGCATGCATATATATATATATATATATATATCATGTCACTCATATCTTTCTAGCGCTCTCTCTATTGGCTGAGATCGCTAGGAAGCAGTCTTGGGAGCCTGGCCAAATAAAGCATTCTGCCGGTCTCCTTCTCACAATATATAATATATGGACGACCACCTGGCAGTCGGTCGGTCAGCCGACCCGCTCTAGACCAGAGGGAAAGCGACTGCTCCTATGTAAATGAGAAGAAGAAGCTGAGACAGATCGCTGCCGTATTGGCGTCCCAGCCTACACTACGCGATGGCCGCTCGAAGCGACGACTTCGAATCGAACGAATAGATCAGCCCTTCCCGGTTCGCGCACGATGCCAATCGCGCGTCATGTCGACTCAATGCATACACGTAAAACCGCAGGGCGCACATGCGCGCAAGGCGCTCGATCTCACTGCCGCGGGGCGCTCTGCATTTGCAGTTACGACTTCCGCGCGACTTCCGCGGATATATTTCTGTACAGCCGATGTCGTGTTATGACGAACCTTCATGAATTGCTTATGAGGAAGAACGAGGGACAGCTATCGAAGCTCGTTGACATTGCCTAGTCTTCTTTTTCTTTCCTTTTCTCTTTCTTTCCTTCTTTCTTTTTCTTCTTTTTCGACAGCGCAGCGTTTGCCTGTCGCCGCACTGCCCGTGGGAGTCTCATAGGGCAGGCCATGGTTCAACGCAAAGCTTACGCCTGGCCCCAAAGCACACGTTGCGTGCTTGGATGCCATGCGTTCATGCGTACGCGTGTATGTGTGTGTGAGAGAGAAGAGCGCACGCGCATATGTTTGAGTGCCTGTCCACGCATGTGTGCGTGCGTGTATGTGCAGTGCGTGTGTTTTTAAGTAAACCACAAAGCATGGAGGGAAGAGAAATTATCAACTTTACTTGGTTTTGTCTGTCAGCACTGTCATTATGGGCTATTAAAAAAACGACCTTAAAGTGCGCAGCACATTCTTCCGATTAGATTCTTCGGTTCTGGGGCTCCATCTATTTCTCTAACTTGCGGCATAGCCTAGCGATTTTTTGATCATTATCCCGTCCCATTTCTGGACCCTACAGTGTAGCAAGGTTCTCAACTGTTCGTCGCTTTGAATATCTTCACGTCACATTTCACAGGCCGAATGGCCGTCCGCGAATGAACCCTGCGGGCAACTGAAATGATTTCATATGCTGCTGGCCGTTATAATGTTACACTGTCGTTAAAATGAAGTGACACAAACGAGGGATATCATAATCAAACACTGGGGCACACGCGCACCTGCCATCTCTTCTAATTTACCGTTTCTTTAACAAAATCTGCTTTTTTATTTTATTCGCGTTTTCTCGTCAATATCCTGCAAAGAATCAGCTACTCAAACCCTGGTCGCTTTGTGAGTCCTCACATCACATTTCATGTGCCGAGTGGCCGTCCACAAATGACACTCGGCGGTTTACGGATACAGCGTTTACAATTGCCACGTTACACAGGGTCTACACACGCCACCGCAAGAGAAGAAGCTTACGCCGTCGTCGAGAGTTCATAAAATTGAATTGCTCCAAGTCTGGCCCATGTTGCGTTTCGCCTGCGACACGTGGTTTTGCCGGCGCGACTGCGGCGGGGCGGCAGACATTTTGGCCCGATCGTCGTCGCCGCAACACTCATCGCCAGGTGTTTCCAGGCGCGTCTGCGGCGATGCGACCGCCTAGGGATCCTCCTCGCATTCCAGTCATTGTGCCCGAAACAGGCGATGCCAAAGCAGGGATCTCATTCCAGTTATTGGGCCCGAAACAGGCGATGCCAAAGCAGGGATCTCGTTCCAGTCATTGTGCCCGAAACAGGCGATGCCAAAGCAGGGATCTCATTCCAGTTATTGGGCCCGAAACAGGCGATGCCAAAGCAGGGATCTCGTTCCAGTCATTGTGTCCGACCGGCAGCGCCACGACAGGGTGCTACGAGATCGTGCGCAGCGCCCCGACAGGGTGCTACGAGATCGTGCGCAGCGCCACGACAGTGTGCGTCACCATTAGCCCATTGTACATTCACGTGCTCGTCTTTTGAGGGGTTCCTTCTTGCCCTCAACTGCGAGAGTATAAAAACAGCTGCCCCCGGACGCCAAAAGGGAGGGCTCCGTTTTCTTCAGTTGAGTGAAGTGCTCTCCCGTCTCTCTACTTCGGTCAAACCTGACCGCCAACTCTTTGCGATGTTAAAATAAACAAGTTGTTTCGTTGTTACCAGTCGACTCATGCTTTGCCGGGACCTTCAGATGCTTGCAGTTGTACCCCAGGCCGCCAGGCCAACGCTACCCTAGGGGCTTGCGACCCAGGTACAACCACGGGCGTCAGCGCCGAGTTCCCAACAGATCGTACCAGCAGTCAGATCCCAAACATCTGGTGGCAGCGGTGGGATCGCCTACGACTTCAAACAACGGTTGCCAGCGGTGAGATCGCCTACGACTTCAAACAACGGTCTGCCAGCGGCGAGATCGCGACAACGGAGGCCAGCAGCAAAGAGATGCAGTTGACAGTATGCTGAGCAGCTCAACGACGATCCGGGAGCAGTGCAACGAGCCCTGTGTGACGACTGGTTGCCTGCAGCGGAACGACTGCGCGGAATTCCTGCCTGCGAGGTTTGGTGAGTGCGGGACTTTCTTCTTCTGAGCTTTGCCAGGCTTTTGTTAGTGTCAGAAACAGAGCTGGTAATTGTGGTTGTCGTTGCTGCCGGGTTAGTTTGCGGCAAGACAATAGTAAGCAGTAGAGAAAGCAGCATTCAGAGCAGCCATGGATTTGAAGTCGTTGCGCAAACCGAAATTGTTGGAGCTTGCAAGAGAGTTGGGTCTGGATGTCTCAGACAAACTCAGAAAACCTGAACTGCTAAAGGCTATTCTTGAGTTAGAGGCTGAGGATGACGAGCTGTCGGAATGCCTTGAGACTATTGAAGAGAGGGAGACTGCAAAAGAAAAAGAAGAGCGTGAACGTAAAGAACAGAAAGAGCGAGAGCAACAAGAGCGTGACCGTCAACACGCTTTGGAAATGAAGCGTCTTGAGGTAGAGATGGAACGCGCTCGTAATGGAAGTCAGGCACACGGTGCAGGAGAACGAGTATTGTTCAAAATGACTGACCTGATGCGGCCGTTTAAGCTTGGAGAGGACATTGGTTTGTTCCTGGTTAACTTTGAGCGAACGTGCGAGAAGCAGGGGTTCTCTCGGGAAACGTGGCCACAGCGCTTGCTCACTTTGTTACCCGGCGAGGCGGCCGACGTAGTCGCTCGCTTGGATAGAGAGGAAGCAGAGGATTTCGACAAAGTAAAATCGAGTCTGCTAAAAAAGTACCGGCTGTCTGCGGAGGCGTTCCGTCGGAAGTTTCGGGAAAATGAGAAAGGCAGAAGTGAGTCATATACAGAGTTTGCGTATAGGCTTATGTCGAACATGCAGGAGTGGCTCAAAGAAGAGAAAGCGTTTGGTGACCACGATAAAGTTCTGCAGTGTTTCGGGCTAGAACAGTTTTATAATCGGTTACCGGAGAACGTGCGATACTGGGTCTTGGATAGGCCAGACGTTTGTACGGTGGCTAAAGCCGCTGAGCTAGCCGAGGAGTTTGTGACGCGTCGAGCTCGCGGAGCTAAGGACGGTCAAAAGGGTGAATTTGGCTCGAAGTTTGAGAGGCCGAAGTTCACACCCATGAGAGTAAAGGGGGACACGCGTAGTGCGGATGCGAGTGAAAGCAGTCCGACCAGACGTAAAGAGACGGCGGCAGCCAAACGCAGAAAGCGGTTCGAGATGAGGCGAGCGGGCGTTTGTTATACGTGCCAGAAGCCGGGTCACTTTTCGGCGCAGTGTCCGGAAACAACACCAAAAGTTGTGTTTTTTTCAATAGGCAGCACTGACGAGAACATGATGCTTCTCGAGCCTTACATGCGAGACCTCCTCGTGAACGGGAAAGAGTGCCGAGTGCTTCGCGATTCCGCAGCAACGATGGATGTAGTTCACCCGTCTTACGTAGAACCCCATATGTTCACGGGCGAGTGCGCATGGATCAAGCAAGCCGTGGAAGCTCATAGCGTGTGTCTGCCAGTAGCAAAGGTGCTTATTGAAGGACCTTTCGGAGCGCTTGAGACGGAGGCGGCAGTGTCATCTATGCTGCCACCCCAGTACCCGTACCTATTTTCAAACAGGTCCGATCACCTCCTGCGCGAGAAGGGGCTTTTGTTTGGTGAAGCTAGTGTTCAGGCCTTAACCAGATCGAAGGTTCGGGAGCTCGCTGCAAAGGCGGTAGTTGCGGGGCCGACGTTATCAAACAACGAAAAAGGGTCAGAGGCGCAGCAAGCTGATATTCCGAGCACGCCCGAACTGAATAAACTTGAGTCTGTAACGTTAAAGGCGCCAGATACTGGAGAGGAAATGCCCGACACGGGAAAGTTAGAAGAGCTATCTACTGATTTGCTCATCGCGCCTACGTCAGACGGACTTGATAGGTTGCTAAAAGTCAGCCGGTCGGCTTTGATAGCCGAGCAAAAAAAGGATGGCAGCCTGGAAAACGTGCGCTGCAATGTCAAAGAAGGTATCGCCAGGAAAACTGCGCGTTTTGTGGAAAGGGGTGGAGTCCTGTACCGGAAGTATCTAGACCGCAGAGGAGTGGAGTTCGATCAGCTGGTCGTGCCTCAATGCTATCGTCAGGATCTGTTGCGCTTGTCACATGGGGGTTCGTGGTCCGGACACCTAGGAGTTAAGAAAACTAAGGACCGTCTCTTGCAAGAGTACTATTGGCCAGGGTGTTTTCGGGACGCAGACCATTTCGTGAGGACATGTGACACTTGTCAGCGGGTGGGCAAACCAGGGGACAAATCGAGGGCGCCGTTGAAATTGGTACCTATCATTACGGAGCCTTTTAGACGGCTCGTTATTGATACTGTGGGACCTCTGCCGGTAACAGCCACGGGGTACAGACACATTTTGACTGTGATCTGCCCAGCGACAAAGTTCCCTGAAGCAGTGCCGCTTAAAGAACTCAGCTCAGTTGAGATAGTTAATGCACTACTGTCCATATTTGCGCGAGTTGGTTTTCCTGCGGAAATCCAATCAGATCAGGGCACAGTGTTTACTAGCGCTTTGACGACAACTTTTCTCGAAAGGTGTGGGGTAAAGCTGTTACACAGCTCAGTGTACCACCCACAGTCGAATTCCGTTGAGAAGCTCCACTCCGTCATGAAGCGCGTGTTGAGAGCGTTGTGTTTTGAACATCGAACTGACTGGGAGCTGTGTCTGCCTGGGGTGATGTTTGCTTTAAGGACCGCGCCGCATGCGGCTACGGGGTTTTCGCCAGCTGAACTGGTGTACGGTCGCTCGCTTCGATCTCCGCTTCGCCTGCTTCGAGAATCATGGGAAGGTAGGGGCGACGACCCAGTCGTGGTGGAGTACGTGCTTAAGCTCCTCGAACGCTTAAGAAGGGCACAGGAGTTGTCAGGTGAAGCAATGGCAAAGGCCCAGCAGAGGGCCAAGGTTTATTATGATCGGACAGCCAGGGCCCGTCGTTTTGAGGTTGGCGATGAGGTCATGATATTGCGCACATCGCTAAACAACAAACTAGACGTGCAGTGGGAGGGCCCAGCACGAATTGTTCAGAAACTGTCGGACGTTAACTACGTGGTAAGTCTGCCAGGAAAGCGGAAAGCACAGCAAGTTTACCACTGTAATCTGCTCAAACCTTATAGACAAAGGGAAGCAGTGGTGTGCATGATGGTAAACGTTCCTGAAGAGCTTCCGGTCGAGCTTCCAGGACTAGGCTCAGTGACGAACAGGGAAGACACCGGTCAAGTCATTAGTGACCTTATCAGTAAAGCACCGCTGTCGCCTGAGCAGAAAACCGAACTACACCAGCTATTACAAGAGTTTCAAGGTCTGTTCTCTGAGAGGCCTGGTAGGACTTCTGTACTTACTCATGATATTGAACTTACCTCCCCAGAGCCAGTACGATCCAAGGCGTATCGGGTGTCACCCCGCCAGAGCGATATTATGGAGGCTGAGGTAAAGAAAATGCTACAGCTCGGTGTTATTGAGGCAGGTGAGAGTGATTATACCTCCCCTTTGATTTTAGTTGAGGTACCGGGCAAGGAACCTCGTCCTTGCGTCGACTACCGCAGGCTTAATTCCATCACTAAGGATCAAATTTATCCGATCCCTAACATCGAGGAGCGCCTTGAGAAAGTTAGTAGCGCTCAGTTTATTTCCACCCTAGATCTTGTCAGGGGTTATTGGCAGGTTCCACTTACAGAAGAGGCTAGTAGGTATGCGGCGTTCATTTCACCAATGGGAACATTCCGTCCTAAAGTGTTGAGTTTTGGTTTGAAGAACGCGCCATACTGTTTTTCAAGCCTCATGGATAAAGTGTTGCGGGGACAGCAAGAATTCGCTTTACCGTATCTAGACGACGTAGCGATATTCTCCGCATCCTGGTCTGAGCATATGACACACTTGCGGGCAGTGCTAACCCGCCTGCGCGAAGCGGGCTTGACAGTCAAGGCTCCTAAGTGCCAGTTAGCACAGGCCGAGGTTGTCTACCTCGGTCACGTGATTGGTCAGGGTCGTCGCCGCCCCTCTGAAATAAAAGTGGCCGCTGTGCGAGACTTTCCGCAACCGCGCACCAAGACCGATATTCGGTCGTTCTTGGGTGTCGCCGGCTACTATCAGAGGTACATCCCTAGGTACTCTGATATCGCGGCTCCCCTGACGGATGCTCTAAGAAAAACAGAGCCTCAAACAGTCGTCTGGGACGAGACAAAGGAAAGAGCTTTTAGCGCCCTAAAGAGTGCCCTAACAAGCCAGCCTGTGCTACGATCGCCAGACTATACAAAAGGGTTCATTGTTCAGTGCGATGCTAGTGAGCGAGGCATGGGCGTTGTACTGTGCCAACGGGAAAATGGAGAAGTAGAACACCCCGTCCTGTATGCTAGTCGTAAGCTGACCAGTCGTGAGCAGGCGTATAGCGCCACCGAGAAAGAGTGTGCGTGTCTCGTGTGGGCCGTTCAGAAATTGTCATGCTATCTAGCCGGCTCGAGGTTTATCATTGAGACGGATCACTGCCCTCTCCAATGGCTGCAGACCATCTCTCCCAAAAATGGCCGCCTCCTGCGCTGGAGCCTCGCTTTACAACAATATTCCTTTGAGGTGCGTTACAAAAAGGGGAGTCTCAACGGTAACGCCGATGGCTTAAGTCGAAGCCCCTAACGTAGGAATCAGCCTCAAAATTGTTTGTTACTGATGTTTTTCTTCCTGAGGCAGGATTTTTTTTAACATATTGCTTTTGTTTAGTGTTTCAAAGTGATGATATGCTTTCTAGTGCAATTTTTTCAATTTGTGGACGCGTTCTGAGTGATGCTAGACTACTGTAAGGAACTAGGCAGTGGTATAAAAAGGGGAAAGAGCCTGGCAGGGCTTAGTGAGGGTTGTGCCGTGCTTGCTGACTGAGCGGTTGAGTTTTCAGCGTAGTTCTAACGCTTGCCGGGAACGAGAACAAAAATGTGAACTCTCCCGAAGTCACTTTGCAGTGTCCCGTGCGAACCTGAACGAGAGAACGAGGCCTTCTCTGTGCGCTGCGCTCAAGAAACGTCAAGGGACGCCCGACTTCGGTTATGAGCATCATCGAGCGACATCCCTCCGGACAGCGGATGCAGTCCCCTGTCCATCGGGATCTCCTTCCCCCGGCGGGGCGGTCTGTTGCGTTTCGCCTGCGACACGTGGTTTTGCCGGCGCGACTGCGGCGGGGCGGCAGACATTTTGGCCCGATCGTCGTCGCCGCAACACTCATCGCCAGGTGTTTCCAGGCGCGTCTGCGGCGATGCGACCGCCTAGGGATCCTCCTCGCATTCCAGTCATTGTGCCCGAAACAGGCGATGCCAAAGCAGGGATCTCATTCCAGTTATTGGGCCCGAAACAGGCGATGCCAAAGCAGGGATCTCGTTCCAGTCATTGTGCCCGAAACAGGCGATGCCAAAGCAGGGATCTCATTCCAGTTATTGGGCCCGAAACAGGCGATGCCAAAGCAGGGATCTCGTTCCAGTCATTGTGTCCGACCGGCAGCGCCACGACAGGGTGCTACGAGATCGTGCGCAGCGCCCCGACAGGGTGCTACGAGATCGTGCGCAGCGCCACGACAGTGTGCGTCACCATTAGCCCATTGTACATTCACGTGCTCGTCTTTTGAGGGGTTCCTTCTTGCCCTCAACTGCGAGAGTATAAAAACAGCTGCCCCCGGACGCCAAAAGGGAGGGCTCCGTTTTCTTCAGTTGAGTGAAGTGCTCTCCCGTCTCTCTACTTCGGTCAAACCTGACCGCCAACTCTTTGCGATGTTAAAATAAACAAGTTGTTTCGTTGTTACCAGTCGACTCATGCTTTGCCGGGACCTTCAGATGCTTGCAGTTGTACCCCAGGCCGCCAGGCCAACGCTACCCTTGGGGCTTGCGACCCAGGTACAACCACGGGCGTCAGCGCCGAGTTCCCAACAGATCGTACCAGCAGTCAGATCCCAAACACCCACAATAAGGCATATCATGATTACACACTTGCATTATTGAGGAACACGACTAAGCGCCTCCGACATATTGGGAAACAGCTTCGCTGTTAGTCTAGAGTTCGGTCTTGGACGGAACGAATAATGGTCACAATACCAAATAATTGTAGGGTTTTACGTGCCAGAACCACGACGCGATTATGGGGTGCGCCATAGCGGGGGACTCCGGATTAATTTTGACCAACTATGGTTGTGTTAGCATGCACCCAACGCATGGTGCACTTTACCTAATTCTTGCGACAGCGTCCGTCCGTCCGTCCGTCCGCCTAATGTTTGTACCTAACCGTTTTTCCGCCTGGCTGAGTCACTGGGTAGCCCGTCGCGTGGTCGAATGATCTATCTTAACGTCCCAAAACAACGCTTGGGCTATGAGAGCTGCCGAAGTGGAATGCTCCAAATTAATTTTCGCCACCTCGGTTTCTGCAATGTGCAACTAAATCTAAGTAAGCGAGCGTTTACGCGTTTGCTTGCCATCAAAATGCACCCGTCGCAGCCGGGAATCAAATCGATGACCTCGCCATAGACAAAAGCTGCATGAAACATCGTACATATCGATTATGAAGCTTCAAAAACGCGCAATCAGAATTATGTCTCATAAATATTACGACCACACGGTCCCATTATTCAACCAAAATCAAATATCACCATTCGACTACTTACCTCCGCAGAGCATTTCATTGTTTGTTTATAGGGCTTACTCGTCATCTACTTGTACAAGAAATGTAACTGCAGGTCATTTTAATCTCGCACCGTGTAGCTACGTATACGGAGAGCGTGTGTTACAGTTCACAGACATTAGAACCTAGAACAAACTTCCAGCGGGAATCATTAATTCCTCGAGCTTTTCTAACGCCCTGAAACAATATTTTCTTTCTTTGTTAAAGACAGAGTAACCATGAATTCCTTGATAGATTTGTACAAAGGAAAAACAATCATATCTTATAGATTATTTGTTTCTTATTATATGTAATTAGTGTGACGTGATTGTGTTGTTTTATTATGCAATAAAATGTCCTATTGCTCTGGTTTTGCTCATTATGTATGTTTTATCAACCAGTTCAGTACTAGTCGATAACTGTTTCGCATTTTTCGTGAGACACGTAAAATATATTCAAAGCATAGTGCACAACTAAATTGAGATAACTATTCTCCTGTATTTGAATTGCGCCCCTTACATTGTTCTTTCGTATTCTGAGGTATGTTACTTTTTGTTACACTGACTTACGTTTTGTTGACTTGTGAATTTACAATCAGCAACCTTGTATATACAATTACTATTGTTCTCTCTTTACTCCTTGCTGTGCTAGGATTTCCTTTACATTTATAAACCATCCTTCGCCTGCAAGTCCGACAAGTGTTTGTTAGTTGTGTATAATAATATGTCAATAATCATTTCATTCGTTCATTCACACATACATAGCCCGTTCGACTAGCTGGCTCTCAATCATCTAGTCAGTGTTTCTTGCCCTCTCTTTCACCAAAGCCTGTTTACCCTTCGGTTGGCCAAGTGCTTCAGTCGTTGCCCGCGAGGCCTCGACGATCGAGACTCGTCTTCGATACCCGCAGTGGCAGCGAGCGGCACAGGGGCCAAGCGACGAATGGGCGCTATCATCGATTGCGCGGAAGCCCCTAACGATGCTTTGGTCGAAATATAGCAACCTGCATCGACCGTCGCTTTTGTCGTTCATTAGTCGGACACCGTGCGCACGAAAGAGGGGGCGAATCGTCCAAGTTGCCGCCGCATCTCAGTCGCGCGCGCGCGCTCTTGAACGCCGCCGCCGCCCGATGCAGCAGCGAGCGGACCAAACCTGCGCTCGCTGCGCGGTGATCGGCTTTCCCGCAGGGCAGTCCCGTCAATTCTGTTCCTCGGTGCCGGTGTGTATACCGCGTTCGCGCGAACGTTGCACCGCTGCGTTTCTCAAAAGGCCTTGTCCGATGGGAGACATCTGCTAGCGGAGTAATTTTTCTCGGACAAATTCCTTTCTCCTCAAAAGGAGATCGCGGTGTGACGTAGCTCTCGCGCTGCAGAAATATTTGCGCGTAGAAACAACGTTTATGGCACTGAGTAATCGCCAGAACGCTTTCTTTCTTTTCGAGAAAAGTAAAGTTTTGATCTTTTATGGAACACAATGTTTATCAGTATCGCGTACTCAAATGCGCGTCTTTGTTTCTTGGAACTCGCGGACTGACGCGTAATGCTTCAGGGTTATTTAGGCAGGCTCATCCGACAAGGTACTCTCCTGTTTCGTAAGAATTCAAAAGCCGTCGTTTTTCCACCACATGCGGCTACAATAACAGCAACAACGACAAAAATGATTTCTCTGACTTTGACCAGCAACGACCTTGAGTTGGTTTCGGCTGACGGGTTGTGTCCATTACTTTTGTTCACAGATTCCCCCTTGCGCTTCTGCACTCACTAAGCGAACGACCACAACGAGAAAACACTGGCCGCCCGCATATCGATCGGCACAAGGTGAATGCCTAGCGAGCGTGCGATTAATTGTTGGGACGTGAAATTGATATTGCGTCATCGTTTATGCATAGCTTTCGCTCGAGGCGTCCGAAATAAAGCGTTCAGTCACGCAAAGTGCAGCAAAATATCATTTTGCTAAATTTATTATGAGTTAGTAGCATATACCACTGAAACAGTCTTGGCAAAGCCACAGGACTGGTAATTGCATTGTTTTCTTGTTAGCAGCCTTTAAACACCGCGTAAGCAGATGGCGCGTGCACCCGGTGGTCGTCGCTACCGCGTATACTCCCAACGCGCCGCCTCCGAGATTTTCCAGTGCGTCGCGGGCGTCGTCTTATCTAGGAGGCTACCATTAGGAGCCGCGCATTCTAGGTGGAGTGTCCCTTATCCTGCGAGCGGTAATGGCGACAGTTTCTACTTTTCCCTTTGTTTAGAGCACAGCTCTTAAGCGCCCATTCCTGCGTTGAACGT
This sequence comes from Dermacentor variabilis, assembly GCF_050947875.1. Taxonomy (NCBI): domain Eukaryota; kingdom Metazoa; phylum Arthropoda; class Arachnida; order Ixodida; family Ixodidae; genus Dermacentor; species Dermacentor variabilis. Next base: position 33,058,911 of record NW_027460291.1, read on the forward strand.
GGGCGTGCCGTGGCGTTATACCTCGTAACCGAGCGAACGCGGAGCGCAGTCGCAGGTGAAAGAAGAGCGCGCGGGGAGGAAAGTGGAGGAGGAGCGGAGGGGAGACGGCCTGCACATACGCCGAGTTGCCTGTGGCCACGGCTACTTCAGCCGAGTGGGCGATCTCGTCTGCACTTTCGAGGGACGCCCAGGGTGGCCTGAAATAGGGAGGATAGGCGTTCTGTGAAAAGGCTGCGCTCGCCCGCGGCGTCAGCTGCTGAGGTCAGTCCGCGGTACCAGCGTGTGTGGCGACGATCACTGCTCCTGCAAGGGGCGATGGCAAGTGGCTACGAGTAAGGCTCGATGTGACACTCCCCGGGTGTTGCCGGCGATGACACTGGTGTCGAGATTTGCCCGCGACGAAGAGCCCGCTCTCGTCGTTGGTGGAACGAAAGCGTGCGAAGAAAAGCGTAGTGCTGCGCAAGACGGGCTGTGCGGCGACGATTTCTACGATACGGCGCCTGAGTAGCGCGCGTCGTCTGTATGGAAACAAAGCGCTGCATGGCGCCTGCTGTGAATCGCGCCCACGCGTCACCCACGCGATGCATCTCGCCATCTCCCGATTAGCGAGGCAGTCGCGCCACACTTCGCTCCGTTTGCAGTGTGCCGCACGAGAGAGATTGTCCATGCTACCTACGCTACTCAGAGCGTTTCCTTCCTAATATAAACCATGTACCTATATAATCGTAATACGAAATATTGACACGCGGAATGAAAAGACGTGCAGAGCTGCGCGCAAATGTCGCATTAGAGAGTATCGTAATCGTCGGTGATTTTCTTTTCTTATTTGTTTTTCAGTTTCGGTATCAAAAGCGGCCGTTTTATGAGCTTTTCATGACGCTTGCGGTCGCATTTCCAACGACAAATTTTTCACGGACGCTCCTCGCTCCATCCTATACCATCCTAAACTATAGGCTTTTCACGCGATCCAAAATTTGGTTGCATCTGGCTTGCGCGCGCTAATATCAGGCGAGTGAAGCCAGTTGTATACCTTGTAAACACGGTGCACCAATGGCACAATCGCATCACTTCTACGCGCTTGATAGGTCTAAACCCACAGCTCCACGAGTTGCCCAAGTCCACCCTAGACCGGTATGGCAGGGGCCTGGCAGTGGGTTGCCCCTACCTCTTTAGCACTTGCCCTAGCCTGCAAACGGTTCGTCGACAGCGTGTCTCTTTCCTAGCGGGCTATAGCACAGCAGCGCGCATAAAACACGGACAATGCTTTCGCTCCTTGGATTTTATCCAGCCCACCAACCGAGTCTTCACAGTTTACTTTCTCTTACACGTTTATGCTGTGGAACCACCGTTAATGTGGTGACTACGAGGACAAAGTTGGCAGTGCGCGCTTCTACAGCGCACTCGGCGCCCTGCTGGAGCGATCCCTATCTTAGCCGTTTAACAGCCTTAACCACCACGCCATGACCATGCATAAGCGGGCCGGCCCCGACAGTAAACGGGGCTGCTCATCTATGCACTGTTATAGTAAGCTTACGCAATAAAAAAAAAGCATCACTCCACTTAAAGCCTATTAGGAAGAAATCACTTACTGGTTGAAGAATTTATACGCATTATTAAGATGGGCAGTTCGCTCAGAGTTAGAACTTCTTTTCATGTAGGACATTGTGGCCAATTTTCCCACTTGAGTGGCCCCCGGGGACCTTTGCCGGGATCAGGCAGTGCCCCAAGACTCGTTTATCTATCCCTCTCTCTCTCACTTTACTTGCCGAGAACTCTCTGTTCCGAACAATATAAGTAAACGTTTCTTTCTTGGCAGTGCCTACGCTCTGGTTCTAGAATAATCCTGTGTGTTGAGCTGCACCACGGTCGCATACACACAAACACGCTCTATCAAGAGTTCTTCTCACGCTCCTGTGAGTTCCGTTGTTGATCACGTTCCTGCACGAGTTCCATACTAGATTGTCCTCGTGAAGTGTGAAAGACGCGTATTATAGTACCGGCATGAGCTTAGAGAATAGGAATCGACAGCACCGACCGACATGATGACCACTCCTGAACATAGTGCTGAAACACATCCGCCGTAAGGCCATTTGATCATTTGCATGTGCATCTTAGCCTACTTTTGGTAGTTAATAGAATAGTAATGTATAAGACATGCTCTGCGCACTCAAAATAGAGTATAATATGTCAGGGAAGCTCCCACAGATTGTACCTTTGCCGGCTGCTCTGACGGCAATGAGACAGGAAGGTTTCTATAACAATGACACACAAACAACGTTGAAAAATTGAAGGGGCAGTAGGTTGCCTCTGTGGTCACACTAGGTTGGTGGAAGAGAGTGATTGGGTTTGAGTAAGAGTTCTTGCAGCAGTGTGGACCTTATCAACATGTTCATGCTGATGGCTTAATCAACAGAAAAGACAAATTTCAAGGCGCTGGGATATGAACGCATAACGACAAGCGCAATCGACGAAGGAATGTTCGAGCCTGAGGAAAACAAATAATTTCAAAGAAGAGCTAGAGACTGCAGCACAAAGTCTCCAGGGCGACTGCACCAGCTTCAAGGGAGCGGAAAGTTGGACTTGGTGATGCATACAATACAGCGCGGGGATGCAGGACGGGCAGAAGGGCAGACACAGAAAGCGCTCTTATTGAGAGGAAAAAAGTGTGTAGAGTGGTAATCAAAGCCATTCGAGTATCCCGATGCGCTGTACGCTATACACCACACAAAATTGCTGCAGGGTATTTGTCAAACCCACCCGTCTTGCTGAAATATTACGTGCACGACAATTAAAACAAAGAGCAGCTTAGCATCTCACACTCGCCTTACACGTTTTAAGAAATCCTAGTTCTTTGCTGGACAGGGCTGCCGAGGGGGCGCTTGCACGACGCTCCTCGAGAGTGCCCCCAAAATCGCGCCTGCACAAGATGTCTGAAGCGCTTCAGTGACAGTCGAAACGTCCGCATACAGTGCCGGCTACATAAAACGCATTGTAGTCGCCGTCGCCGAAATGCTTACCGTGCAAAAGGTATCGAGTAGGGGCAGCAAAAAAGCATGCAGCTGCCTTGAATAGAGTAAAGAAAGTGGCCCGATATCGTATTTGCACAAGTTATCGCAAAAAGTGAAGTAACATAATATTCAAATGTCAGAGCTCTATTTTGCCCACTTAAAGTCCGTAACCACATTTTTAGGTGGACCAGAGGCCGTTTAACGTAAAACTATTAGAGCCTGTTTTTATTCCAATCTCCTGACGTCAAATTTCCGTGACTAACGACGCAAGTATCACGCGGTGACACGCAACGTTGTTTGAACCGCCCAATCAAACGCCCTCGTTTAAAGGAGGCCTCTTTTGTTTGCTTTCAAAGCGAATAGTATTGCCTGCCTTGAGAGATTTTTCATACAATTGGCTGACAAGAGGCGAGCAGCATGCAGAAGGGGAAAGGCGTTCGTTAGGGCCGAGATAGCACAGTGAAATTAGATAACCTGATGACGAGGGCAGTGCCAGCGTCTGCGATTGGCGCACTTACCCTTACTAAGCTGGCGGTGGCTGGTCGAAAATCGCGGCGGCGTGCAACGGAAGATTAAAAATGCCGCTGAAATGGACTGCTCGCGAAAAATATTTGACAGAGCAATGTCGCATACGTGCCGAAAGGTCTCGACAGCGTTATATTGAGAACATTTTATTATGCTTAAATAAATTAATTCTCCCAGACATACCCGAGTAGCCAATGTCAGAGCAATTGGTGAGTCGACGTGCTTTATTCCTTTCGGAACGAGGCAGTCTTGGGCTTTTTCGAAAAAAAAATCTGTTTTTATGGGCATAATAATGCATTTCTAATGCGTACACGTCAATTTGACGCAGCGAGTTTTCGCGGTTTTGTGACGTCGCATGCATGACAGGCAGGCGAAGTGGGCGCCACCCGAAAGCAACCTGTCCAATCGCGGAAGGCTAATAGTGAGAAAGACATGAAATCGGGAAGAACTGATTTTTCTTTTGTTCAGTCTAATCGCGCATAATCACTGCGTACACGTCATATCAGAGTTTCGCGGTTTTCGCAACGTCGCGTGACACACAGGCAAATTGAGGGTGCCCCGCAAATTTTTGACCAATCGTGGAGGACTGATTGCGTAAATGAAATAAGAACAGTTTGGAATAGTTTTAAGTTGCAGCGCCCCAGACCACGACGACCAAATATAGCAGTCTCAAGAAAAAGAAGCCAGAAGAAGCACAAAATGAAGCTGAGTGACAATGCAGGAAATGTAGGTAGTGTAGATGACAACCCTTATGTGCGGAAATAATATTTCAGCCGCTGTGTCAGCCTTAGACTGAGGGAGAATGACTATAATGACGAACGCGTATTGGCTGGCTGCCCCTTGTGAAGTGCTCGCCTGTATTTAATTCGTGCGCAATGAGTGTGCCATCTATCTGCTTTCTCGGTGTTGCTGTTTCACATTTTCTTCCTTTACTGTAAGCCTCCTACATAAGCAGTGCCCGAAAAGGGCCTTTAGTGTCTGTGAGCACCTTAAATAAATAATATGTGAATGCCCTAAATAAAATAAAAAAACACGGAGAAGGCCTGATTTAGGAAACCTTCGAAGCCGAAGTTCGTATAAGCACTCCCTGAATTGTAACATCGGCAAACGAAATTAAGGGCGAAAATAATGCAACGATTGTGTTTCACTGGTGTTCCTTCTCGCGCCGCGGCATGCAGTGGTCCGAGTGGCGCTTCGTTAGCACCAGAATGAGCCGGTCATGAACGATGGCTTACATTATATTCTTACCATGCTTTCATCGGCATGTGCGGTAAGTGCTATATGTTACAAAATGTTCCTGTTGTATGCATGTCACATGTTGTGCGCATGTTTTTTTTTTTTCAATTAATTTCCTATAAGTCAGTCCTGCGAGTGTCTGCGGTACTGTCCGTTTTGTATGCCCGCGCTGTACATTTAATTTTACACCAGCTTGTTGTTTGAGACAAACATGACCGATACGGATACCAGCGATACCCGATGGCATAGACAAATATACTTTTTTTAACAGACGGAGGCAAGCGAATCACCAAGGTGGTATGGAACTGCCGGCTCAGCGAACTAAAGCGGTAGTGTCTAGCCAACGCTGTGCTCTTGTTATTTTCATTCGCTTTTTCTTCCTTCTTTACGCAACAAGGGAAGCAGGGGCTCAAAAGTTTCTGTTGTTGCTTTCTGAGAGGAAAACAACAAACAAAGACAGACGTACTAGGCACCTTTAGTTGGTGCACAAATGACAGAATTCATAATAAAAAGAAAGCCGTATACTTGGTGGAGAAAGACCGCATCTGCGTTTGTTACTTCATTGATCGAAGTCCCAGCAGAGGGAGATTTTCGACAAAGACCCTGTACCGTGGAGCGTTTCGATAGGTCCTCAGCTGGGGGCACTCTCCCGAATTGGAGCAGCAGCGAAGGAGGAAGAGTGGTCGAGGGCTGGAATGACCGGTTGTGACAGGCGAGCAATCCGCGCGCCGCGGAGCGAGTGACGCAGAGAGACGCACAACTGCGTGTCTGCGCAGCGGTTGCACGAGAAGACCCTGGCCGACGCAACTGCGCGATTGTATCGCCTCAAAGCACTGCTCGTGGTGCGTGAACGTCATTCTTCCTCGGGTCGATAAGTGCGAATATCTGCGTTCATTGCATCATCGCTAAGGCGGAAAATGTAAATTTGATTCGAAACCAGGCACCCGAGAGCGGGGTAGCCTGCCAGGTAGGCTGGCGCTTCGCAGTGTCGAGGACATGGGAAGCCAGCCAGAAGACGGGAAGGGCCGGATTCCAGCCCCCTCGTCCAATTCTCGACCCGTGCGTCCCTTCCTATTTGCCTTCGCCTCTATTTTTTTTCTTGCTGCTTGTCGCTGTCGTCGCTGTATTCTGCGTTATTAATTAGCCTGCAATGCATTCCGGTTTTATATATGGACGACGACCCAGCAGCTGTAGCACGAGCAGAGCCCGTTTCGGTGGATCACGGAGTACGATGACAACACCAAGTTTGCGGTCATAACTGCTCATTCAACTAAAGCTGTTTCGCGAGTCCCGCCCTGATGGAGGAAGGCCGAATATAATTTTAACCCGTAGCGCAGGCTAAGGTACTCGGCGCGCAGCTACTGTGCCGCACCTATACATGCCTGCGTTTCGCCAGCGCCGAAACGAGGCGCAGCCACCGCACTTAATGTACGAACTCTGCCACAGAAACAGACCGTGTATAGCGGTGCGAGTGGCTCCAGTCTTATTAATGACACGAAACCACCAGGGCAACGTGATAATGGTCGTCATAAATTGGGTCACAACAAAATTAAGGGAATTAGTGCCTACAAAAAAAAAAAAAGACAGCGAACCAGCAAAGACACGCCAGAGACTTATGGCATCCCCAATTCTTACTCGCCTTCCGCCACTTGTTGAACTCGGCTAATCAGCATCGTGCTTCTATTTTTCTCTCTTCTTCAGCTCGAAGGGAGTGGGTGGGGGCGAAATTGCGCGCAGTAAGTGGGCTGCACCATATACACTCACACCGTCCCCGCCGGAGCGTCCAGCCGGCGCGGGAATACAAGGCTCACTATATATAGCGTGCCTCAACTAGCCTCCCGCAGACGGTGCTTCTGCATTTGCCATGCACGCCAAGGAGCCCTGGCATCTCCACAGCGCTCCTCTCTCCACGTGGCCCTCTCCCTCTGGCTGCGTCGGAATGCAACGTGATTCCGAGACGGCGTCTGCACCGAGCTGACGCGACACTGCACCGGGCCGCCCGTGCACGCCGGAATCGAGGTGACACCATCTCCCGTTGGCTCAAGCGCCGCGTCACGTTGCTCTGCATCCGTCAAACACTCGGGAAGAATTGGCCCAGCCTTTCGTGGGCAAGGCCGAGTAGCGGTTAGCAGGACATTTCTCGCTCGACATATTCGCCATGCATTAGTAAAGTTTCAACGTCACGAGTGATCGGCAATATCAGGCGCGTCCGTGATAAGGCTGTGGGAAGAGTGCCCTCTTGCTTTGATAATATCAATTGTCTTGCCTTGTTTCCTTTCTCGTTTTTTTTTTACCATCTATTTGATAATTTCTGCATATATACCTTTACTTTTTTTTCGCAAGGACGGCTACGCAGTCATAGTGTGCTAGCGCGCGTATTTACCCCTGTAATGCCCAAACGTAGTACCACGTCAATGCAATTGAGAACATCTTGTTCGCCTTTATTTCTCGCCATGGCGAGCACATTTGCGCACACAAGGCAATGAAATGTTATTTTAGTTATAACCTAACTAGCGTACTGGGTAATTATATATTAATTTATTTGATGAACTATGCACAACTGAACACTAGTACCAAGTGTCAAAAAACGCTACTACACGCATTCGTTAAGTTTTCCGTGCTTAAATCAGAACGTTCAAGCATCAAAATAGCGCATAGCATCTATGATACGGTATAAATTACAGGGCTATGTTATGTACTGTGAACATGAACGTGTCGGACGTGTACTCATACAAGGGCAGGGCATGTACATTATCGTGTCTTTACTGCCTTGGTTTCCTTTCTTCTTTATCTGTGCACCCCGCTACGGTGGCTCTGCGGATATGGAGGCGTTCTGCTGCTATAGCCACGAGGTTCGACTGCCAGCTGCAGAGACCACATTCTGGTGGCACTGAATGCAAGACATTTCGCGCGTCGAGCGCACGCTCGCGCACGACTTTCAGGTTATCGTAATTAATCCTGCCCCATTCATTACTGCACCTCATGCAGCCGAGTTGCCGGTTTTAAGACGTAAGACCTCGTAATTATTTTTTCTCTCTACAATAACAAAATTACAGCGTCTCTGACATAACATAAATCGAAATGCCAGTTCATTTAACTGCAAAAAGAAAAAGAAGAAAACAGGACGGCCACGGAATATTGACGAGAAGTTCTGGCTGCACGAATGATAAGTGCCTATACTCTCCTAACGTTGGCCGGTATCTTCCAATAACATCTGAAGCTAGAACTGTTCGTAACATCAGCTGCCAGTCAATACTAAAGTTTGACATATTATTAGCGAAGGTGGCTTGCCAATGGAAAAATCGCTTACGAATGAAAAGCTGGAGAATTAAGCCCCTCATCTTCTTAATGCTTCGCAACTAATTTACGTCCATCTGTCCGTTCTTACCGCCCCGCTGCCCGAGTCTGCCTGTATGTAAGTGTGAATGTTTGTGTGCCCATGTCTGGCGTCTATCTGCATCTCTCCAACATGCGCATAATATCGCTTGACATTAACAGACTGTTCATTCGTAAGTGCTCCATGCCAATGGCCGGCCACCGTCGTTGATGATATCATCCAGCATCAGGATTGGCTGGACTTGGCTCTTGCAAACAATTCTAACGTAAGCGCTTTCTTGTGAACACGGGCCAAGGTTACTAAATAAATGGGTCAGTTGGTGCATGTTAAGGAATGTTTCAGACTACCACAAAATACACACACCACACAACAAACATGCCGCCTGCTCGTCTTCTGGTTTGCTCATGGTTCCTATATATGTAGACAACAAAGCCACTCCAGAACAATGATCGGAAGGCAGTAGTATGGCGGGTACATGCCTGGCAACAAATACCCCAGGAAAAGAAACGGCAAAACTTTGTATGGAAAAGAAGGGCACCCGTACACACTGGAATCATTATTCCTCGCCGAAACATACAAGCGCACAAAGCTTAAGCATGACGCCATCTCTATTCGAAGCGCAGTCACTTCAGAAAACCGTCTTATTTGCTCTTTTTATTTTCGTTTGGGATGAATAACAAGGACGTCAATTAACTTGGCATTGCCGCAGCCCTGCTATAACTTATGAAACTCGAGGTTTTGTCGCGTGATCAGTATCAGTATCGCTCTTGTATTAAAAGCTATGTGCCCTGGCACGTAATACCGAAGGAAAAAGAGAAAAGAAAAAAAAAGCGGTGAAGAAGCGTAGTGCTAACAAAATATTTTATAAGCGCGCCAACCGTTGAATATCCTTGTTTCTATTTAGTGCGTGCACATTCCGTATGCATAGAAGTTGGAGAGTAGCTGAAGAATTTCCCAAGCTTTTGCACAATGCTCAGCCCAATTAAGGCTTTAAAAGTTCGATACTACATCGTTGCACTTCAAACTACAGCCACAAACTTAGGCCTGAATAAATGAATAAAAATGACGTTTGCCAAATGACGAGATCATGCGAAAGTAGGCAACCAACGGGCCCCCTATACCAAGCAAAAGATAAGCCCCACAGATTACGAAGTGTTAAGAAAAAAATATTTAATAAACATTAATGCAGAAAGGAAGAATATTGGCACGTGTGCTTGTTTATCTTTATCGGGTGGCCACTTTTCACCGTCTAACAAATATTATCGCTCAGCGCAGGACGCGCCCGCATGTATCTGAAGTATCAGAAGGCACTTTCTGGAGAACACGCGGGCACCAGCGATTACTCTGCAAGGTTCGAAGACGCATATATAAAAGCCGACGCGCTTTGACCCGCTGATCAGAATTTTGACGATCGCCGACTGTGTATATCGCTATCATTGCATTTTGAGTGTAGCCTGTTTTTCTGAGCGTGTTGGGCTGCTGAGCACGAGGTCGCGGGATCGAATCCCGGCCACGGCGGCCGCATTTCGATGGGGGCGAAATGCGAAAACACCCGTGTGCTTAGATTTAGGTGCACGTTAAAGAACCCCAGGTGGTCGAAATTTCCGGAGTCCTCCACTACGCGTGCCTCATAATCAGAAAGTGGTTTTGGCATGTAAAACCCCAAATATTATTATTATTATTGTTTTTCTGAGCACAGGTTCGTCCAATAAATAGTTCCGCCATTCAGTTTTGCTACTGTGTTCTTGACCGTCCCTACTACTTGACATATGGTGGAGCTACTTCGTGTTCGTGTACCGGATGGCCCCGACTACCCGTGATCAAAGCCCGCACCGCGCAGAAAAGACCAACGTCGTCTCGGACCATCAAGCAATTTAGCCACGGGCTGAAACACGTGCCCCTGGAACACGGACTTGTACATGAGACAGCAAAGAAGATCGTGGCCAATTCTACAACCCCAATGGCAACCCCAGCGTTCCCCATCGTGCTGCCCAGGCAGCTAGCGACCTTCCGTGGATCATCGTTTGAAGACGCGGATTGCTGGCTGGAAACATACGAAGGGGTCGCTGCATTCAACAACTGGAACTCCGACGACAAGCTGTGGCACGCGTACTTCGCCTTAGAAGACGCCAGCAGGACGTGGTTTGAGAACCGGGAATCGACCCTGGAGACTTGGAACCTGTTCCGCAACGGCTTCTGCAGACCTTCACGAGCGTCCTGTGCAAATAGCGAGGCCAAGCTCTACTGGAAACCCGCGTACAGCTGCCGAACGAGAACATCGCGATCTTTGCAGAGGAAATGGCTCACCTCTTCCACCACGCCGACCCCTACATGTCTGAAGAAAAGAAAGTTCGGTTCTAGATGCGGGGTGTGAAAGCACAACTATTTTGTGCGCAACCCGCCCAAGACTGTCACTGAATTTGTTTCGGAGGCCACAACGATCGGCAAGGTGCTTGAAATGTGCACCAGGAAGTATAACCACCGTGCGCTAACAACCAAGCTCAAGCGCTAGGCGCTGATGACCTGCGCGGAAGAACTGCAGAAGTTGTACCCCAGGTCGCAGCTCCAGGTGGCATCTATCGCTGACATAGTTAAAGAGCTTCAGCGGTCACTAGAAGTACCAGAAGTTCCGACATCGGCGCAACCCCAGCTGGGAAGGATGACCTACACCACTGTCACCCGTCGTCAAAGTCCCCTTCAGCGACCGCTCCATGGCCCCGTAACACCGCAATTCCGTCGTCAACCACTGCCACCACCACCAGCACGCCCGCCCATCGCCTAGCGGAGCTATCTGAGGAAGACGGACATTTAGCGCGTCCCCGATCACTGCCCGCTCTGCTTTTCACTGCGGAGATACCGGACATGTCTACCACCGATACTTATAGCGCGACTTGGGACTGCGAGGGTTCGCCGTCAATACACCTCGCCCACAGCAGGGTGAGCGGCCACGTGACACCGCCGACTGCCTCGGCGCAACTCAGTGGAACCCTCGATGACCGCCCCGTTCGCCGTCACCGGGCCGCTACTTGTTCCTGCAGCGTCGACCATACACTTCCCCAGACCGGGGCCAGTCCGTCAGCCCATATCCGGAAAACTAAAAGGAGCAACTGATGGAGGTGCGGTTGCTATTCGTCGAAATGACGAAGACCCTCCGCCGCCGACGAAGATGCCAAAGAGACAATCTCGACGACATAACCACGACACAACGCCATCCCGACGAAGCCAGGAAGCAAAGAATGCACCGACCAAAGACCTGATGACGCGAGGTACCAGCCACATGTCAACGCGACACAGCCGTGATCCGACCCCACGACCTAACTGCAACGCTAGACAAAGAGGCACCTACCTCGACGTGCTTCTCGACGGCCACGCAGTCACCGCCTTAGTGTACACAGGAGCCGACTACTCCGCCATCAGTGGACTGTTCGCCGCCAAGTTGAAGAAAGTTGAGACAGCATGGGACGGCCCTCAAATTCGGACAACTGGAGGATACCTCATAATGCCCACTAGAATGTGCACAGCAAGAATTACTATTCATGACCAGTCCTACCCTACCAGCTTCCCTATCCTCAACAGTTTTCGAGGCGTCATTCTCAGCATAGACTTCCTGAACCAACACGGCGCAATCACTGACTTGAAGTCACCCGCCATGGTTGCCCAGTGGCTATGGTGTTAGGCTGCTGAGCACGAGGTCGCGGGATCGAATCCCGGCCACGGCGGTCGCATTTCGGTGGGGGCGAAAACACCCGTGTGCTTAGATTTAGGTGGACGTTAAAGAACCCAGGTGGTCGACTCTTCCGGAGCCCTCCAATACGGCGTGCCTCATAATCAGAAAGTGGTTTTGGCACGTAAAACCCCATAATTTAATTTTGGACTTGATAAAGCTATTCGTAGATAAATCGATACCGCCGGAGAGTGCTCGCAGTTGCCATGCTTTGAATGCGCTCAAAGATCAAATTAGCATCCCGCCTTGGCCCAGAATTGTCATTTCAGTCGGCACCGAAACACCCTCAAACGTAGAAGGCGTCATCGATGGCGGCCATTGCTCAACCGTGAACTTTGCGTCGCAGAAGAGAACGCTCGACTGCACGGAGGACAAACACAAGTCATGCTCACAAACTTCAGCCGGGAGTTCAAACACATCAACAAAGGTACGACGATTGTATATACCGAGGAAATCTACATCGACGACCATAGTCCCCGAACCAGACTTCTACATAAGTAGCAACAGCTCAATATCTTCGCCAACGATACAAAGACTGCTTTTTGAAGTCAAAGGACTGGAAGAATACCAGTTGCAAGACATCGCATAATAACCGAAGAATTCGCTCGACCACTCTGTCAGAGCCCTTACAGAGCTTCGACGCAAGAACGTGAAGCTATATGATAACAAGTCGACGAAATGCAGCGCGACATCATCCATCAACAGTCTTGTTGAAAAAAAAAAGGACGGAACCCTGCGTTTCTGTGTGAATTATCGTCGGTAGAACAGGATCACAAAGGAGGATGTATACTCTCTCCCACGCATATACGACGCATTGGATCGGCTCTACAACGTTAAGTACTTCTAGTCGATGTATCTCAAGACTCGCTACTGGCAAATAGAAGTTGACGAGAGGGATCGCGGGAGGACCGCCTTCATTTCGCCAGACGGCCTCTATGAGTTCAAAGTTATGCCATTTGGACTGTGCTCGGCACCTGCAACGTTCCAGTGCGTGATGGACACGGTTTGAGCAGGGTTGAAGTGGCAGACCTGTCGTCTTCGCCGGAAATGTCGACAATCACCTTAGTAGAGGCCATAAAGTCATCAGGGCTCACTCTGAAGCCGGAAAAGAGCCGCTTTGCTTACGATGAGCTTCTGTAATTGATAGGCCACGTCATCAGCAAATCTGCAGTCTGCCCCTACCCGCAGAAGACTTCTGCCATCGCAAAGTTGCCGCAGCACAGCGACAAGAAGGCGTCGATTCCTTGACAAGTGCGCCTACTGCAGGCTCTTTGTCAAGGTCTTTTGACGCATCGCTGAGCCGCTGACACATCTAACCAAATGTGATGTCGAGTTCAAGTAGGAAACGCCGCAGGCCGACGCATTTCAAGAACTCAAACGATGCATGCAGTCACCAGCGGTGCTCACCCACTTCGACGAAGGCACGGACACCGAAATATTGACGCAAGTAGCCCAGGCCTCGGCGCCGTCCTAGTCTAAACGAAAGACGGATTTGAAAGGGTCATTGCTTACGCTAGTCGGTCGCTGCCGAAAGCGGAAGCCAATTATTCTATGGCGGAAATATGGAATGCAGGCCCTTTAAAGTCGTAAGCGACCACCACGCCTTGTGTTGGCTGTCAAAATTAAAGCACTCTTCAGAACGCCTCGCACGATGGGGTCTGAAACTACAGGTATTTGAAATACCCGTCGTCTACAAATCCGGACGCAAGCAATCTCATGTCGACGGCCTATCACGAGCCGCCATTGACCCGCCGCCGCAAGACGACGAGGATGACGACACCTTCCTAGGAACAATAAGCGCGGAAGACTTCGCCGAACAGCAACGAGCAGACCCGGAGCTAAACAGGTTCGTTTGAGTATTTGGAAGGGAACACCGACGTTGTCCCCAGGATAGTTAAGCGAGGAGTGTCTTCGTTTTCCCTGCAAAACGACGTCCTCGCAAATAACTTCTCACCAGCTCGCACAAACTACCTTCTCGTTGTTCCCTCAGCACTGCGCCCAGAAGTAATGCACGTGTATATGACGATGCGACCGCTGGGCACCTCGGATTCTCTCGGACGCTATCGACGATACAGGAAAGTTAGTACTGGCCGCGCCTGACCGCCGACGTCGCCCTCAAGACATGCCGACACTGTCAGAGACGCAAGACACCGCCTACAAGGCCAGCGGGATCCCTACAGCCGACTGAACCTCCTTGCCGACTATTTCAGCAGATGGGAATGAACTTGTTGTTGGGGCCCTTTACGACGTCAACAAACAGGAACAAGTGGATAACGTGGCTACCGACTACCTCAGCCGCTACGCCGAAACGAAAGCTCTGCCTAAAGGTAGCGCAGGTGAAGTTGCTAAATTCTTCGTCGAGAACATCCTGATACGACATGGTTCCCAGTAGTCCTGATCATCAACAGAGGAATAGCCTTCACTGCAGAGCTCACCCAAGCCATTCTGCAGTACAGCCAGACAAGCCACAGGAGCACAACTGCCTACCACCCGCAAACGAACGGTCTTACGGAGCGGCTGAACAAGACCCTCGCCGACATGCTTGCAATGTACGTCGACGTCGAACACGAGACCTGGGATGCCGTCTTGCCGTACGTAACATTCGCTTACAACACGGCGGTGCAAGGAACAACGCAGATCGCGGCGTTCAAGCTTGTTTACGCCAGGAACCCTACTGAGCCTCTCGAGGCCATGCTGCCGCACGTCACCGACGAAGTTAATCTCGACGTCGCCCACCTATCTCCAGCGCGCCCAAGAAGCCCAACAGCTCGCTCGCCTGCGCATCAAGAACCAGCAGAGGATCGACAGCCGGCGCTACAATCTTCGACGACGCTGCGTGGAGTACCAGCCCGGCGACCGCGTTTGGGTCTTGCCTCCGATACGCCGACGAGGACTTAACGAGAAACTTATGACGCTATTTCGGACCCTACAAGATCAGCCAACGTATTGGAGCACTGGAACATGAGGTCGTACCAGACGGCATTTCGCAATCAGAGCGGCGCCGCGCACGATCCGAAGTCGTCCACGTGGTGCGTGTTAACACTTTCTATGCTCGCTGACGAACTTAGGGACTTACTTTCGTTGTTGCTTTTTGGTTGTTGTGTTTTCTTCATCATGCGTGATTTCGTTTTAACTTTCGTGTTTGTAGCATTGGACGATGCTTCTTAAGGGGGAGGCAGGCATTAACACGCTTATGTTTATCTTTCTCGACTGACCGCTTTTCACCATCTAACAGATGTTATCGCTCAACGCAGGACGCGCACATGTATCAGAAGTTTCTCGAATGTTATAGACGGTTCTATTCGCTGTCTGTTGTGACCGAACCTTGTGTAATCTGATTGTATGTGAGCGCGACGCGAATTATGTAGTACTTTCCGGAACACACACGGGCACCAGCGATTGCTCTGGAACATTCGAAGACTCATTATAAAAGCCGATGCGATTGACCCGCTCACCAGAATTTTACGATCGCCGACTGTGTTCGCCGCTTTTGTGCTTTGAGTGTAGCCTCTTTTTCTGGGCACAGGTTGGCCCAGTAAAGAGTTAGCCTCGCAATTCACCATTATGCTACTATGTTTTTGACCGTCACTACCACGTGACAATAAGACAGGAATAAATGATCACATAACTCAGACATGGCCTGCTATAATATGCAAAGTGAGAGCGTGGTATGTAGCCAAGTGGAAGGGTCCATCCACAGCGCCCATTACTAAATCATCTAGGCTCGTATTCGCAAAAAAAATCTTACGCTATAGAATTCTTTGTAAACAAATGCTAGCCAATCCGGATGCGCTGGAGGAGGAGAAATAGGCGGAAAGACGGAGCCTAGCCAGTTCTCAGACCGGCTGGATACCCTGTGCTGGGGAAAAAGGGTAAGGGGAATAAAAGATAATAGAAGAGAGATGCTACAAAAAAAAGGATATATCAATAAGAAAGGTGGACGACCAATGGCTAAGGACATTTACGAACGAAAAGCTTTGTAATACGAGTCCTGTTCACAAAGTAGCAAAAAAAAAAAAATATTCCACAGGACGACGAATAAGTTACACCACTACAGATGCTTCTTGTAATGCATCAATAATAGATTCCACGAACGCGTATGAACGCTATTGTGTGTGCGCGCAAGAGTCTACAGGGTGTCCCAGCTATCATGCATCCCGCTTTCACAAAAAATAGGCCATTCTAATCGACAATAGCCAAGTGAATATTGTTTCCCGTCGAGTGGAGCAGCCGCCAGCAATATTATGTTGATTTCATTCTATTTATTAATTTTAATTAGCTTTATTTTAATTCAATATCTGAATGGCGTGGTGTCAATAAAAAATTCACAGAAAATTAAAACAAACTTTAAACAGGTATGTTTGCAGCCAGGTACTTCTTTCCCGTTTTCGGCTGACAAAGAAAGCTCGCGAAAAATGAAAGAGAGAGAAAGGCAAAGGAAAGACAGGGAGGTTAACCAGAGATTATCTCCGGTTGGCTACCCTGTACTGGGGGAGGGGCAACGGGATGCGACAGGTGAGAGAGAGAGAGAAGGATAAAGAAACTACACACACACGCACGTACACACGAACTGTTTATGCGGGAATTGTCACGCAGCCGGCAAAGGAGTTCCTAGTGTTACGCAGTGTCACCGCACAATCCTACGTCACACAGTGTAAAGTCACAATTTGTCAGAAAGTCCAGTGTCCTTTAAGTACCGCAGCAGCGCCTTCATAGCGGATAGCGCTGATGTTCGCGTAGGCCAGTTTCCAAGGGTCTTGTTTTCTGTCATAGGGCGCTTGTCCAGTTTCTCTAGGGTGGCTGAGAGGACTGCTCTTTGCGGGTTGAAACGAGAGCACTGACAAAGAAGGTGCGCGATCGTTTCATTGCAGCCGCATGAAAGAAATGAAAAAAAAAATGACAGAAATATCACGTGGCTAACCGTCTGCCCGCATCAAAAAGCAGCGCCCTCAAACACACTACGCTGGAGTCCGTGGGCGCACGTTTTCCACGACGCATCAAATACTAGTAATTGGCATAGAGTTTCCTACAATAATTACTGTAGGCAACTCTGGCGCTGCGATCATTCAGCCACCACGGGAATGATGGGAAGCGCACGGATTTGTCTGATGTCCGGCTTCAGACGTTCTTGAGACTTGGTTTATTTCGCTTTATCTGCCTTCATTGTCCTAAATTTCAAATAAATATTTTCTAAGTGCAGACTACTATAACAATCACTACTCATTGCAGCAGCCTGTCGAGCTGGCCAAACCAAAACAGCGCCTCAACGCGCTCACTTGCCCGCATGAATTTGATAACGGCATTCCATGCCGCTTGTCGATGCATGCGTCCCTGGCGTAATTGTTTCTCTGTGCATAGAGCTCCTGTGTTCGAAACCTGCCGTCTGGCAATCTTAATAATGCTTATGCGATTATTTATTACGCATCACTTTGTTGCAAATTACGAGTTTACAAAGTCACGAAGCCGTTTGAAGCCAGATGCAGCAAGTTTAAGCATGTACGTCTCATGATTTCCATGCTGGCTGAACCGCCCACATTGCAGCTCTTGAAGACATGAGCGCCACAGTTCCCTCTAGTAATTGTTGTTTGAAACTTTATGGTTATCGGCACTCTTTTCCCACTCCTAAAAAAATTCACACCCCTTGGAGCGTATCTTGTCCCACAACAATAATCGTCATCTGTCTTGCCCGCATTTTCTTTCTTTAACTCTGCGAGCCCGGTGCTTCCAGGTCATGAACGGCATGGTCGCTACCAGCGTGACATAACATCAGCGTGACAGGAAGGTAGTGAGCGCAGCGTTTTCAAGAGAGAAAGAGAGAGAGCAAGGACAGGAAAGGGCAGGGAGATGAACCAGACGAGCACCCGGTTTGCTATTCTAAGCTGGGGGTGGGGGAAAGGGGAATAGAAAGAGGAAAAAAGGGAGAGATAAGCACTGAGGGCGTTGGGAGGATGCACAGGAACACTATAGACGGTCTCTTAAGCCGGTGCACTTGAAGTATTGTACTAGCGCACTCGCGTTTTCAAGAAAGGAAACGCAAGCAAAGATAAATGACGATTGTTGTTGTGGGACAAATATACACCCCAAAGGGTGCAACTGTTTCAAGAGTGCTTATCAAAACCAAGGCGCCGCGCTGTCGCGGGCGGGGCGCGCGAGACAAAGTTGGTCTGCCACTGACTGCAATGGAGCTTGCGTGGCGGCGCTGCTTTTTGATGCGGGCGGATGGGTAGTCACGGAATGTCTTTTTTTTTTTTCATTTCTTGCGGGCTTTCTTTGTTTGCCGGAAAAAATAAACGGGCGAAAAATACCTCGCTGATAAACATTCCAGTTTAAAGTGTGTTTCCATTTTCTACACATTCTTCATTTACAGCACGGCATTCCGAGCAATAAATAAAACCATTACGAATTGCAATTTATTAATAAATTGCAATGGTATCAACAAAAATATTACTGGTGGCTATACTCTACTCTTACAGTGAACAATATCCACTTCGTCATCTTAGCGTAGAATAGCCCGCTTTTTAAAAAACGCGATGCACATTAGCTGGGACACCCTGCATAACCAAGCCTGGATCGCAACAGTCTTTTTGAAATGTCGCTTGTCAACCTTGCTAAAAAACGACTATATTTGACCATGTGTTACCATCAGTGAAATTGCTCAGTTCAGCCACCCCAGTGGCCACAGCGCGAAGTCTGCGACGGCGCGCTGGCGATGAACTAAACATGATTCAGCGTTTCCAGTTCTTATTTTTCATGGACTATATCAAGGATATGAATTCTAATTTTTAAACCGTCAATTTCTTTACATGGGGAAGAGGTGGCGAACGTCACCGAATGACCTATGTACACTAATTGGTAGACTAACTACCTCAAGTTGATGCGTCAATTTTATGTATCATGTATATAGTTTGTTGTAAATGCTGGATTAAGTACAGCCAGTGTTCTAGGCAAGTTCATTTGCTGCCCTTAGACCACCACCAAATATCTAACCTTCGGGAGTCGCTGGCCTCTACAGAAGCATGAAAAAAAGAAAGATATTGGGCGAAGTGCCGTGTACAAGGCTAATTAACATACGAGTATGTCGTGATCAATTCTGAAGATGCACGGGTGTCGAAACTACTGATATTCTGGGAATTTCTTGATGGAACGCTTAACGCTTAGCTGGCTTCGAATCTCCAAATTAAATTAAATTGGTTTTACGTGCCAAAACCACTTTCTGATTATGAGGCACGCCGTAGCGGAGTACTCCGGAAATTTCGACCACATGGGGATCGTTAACGTGCACCTAAATCTAAGTACACGGGTGTTTTCGCATTTCGCCGCCATGGAAATGCGGCCGCCATTGCCGGGATTCGATCCCGCGACCTCTTGCTCAGCAGCCCAACACCATAGCCACTGAGCAACCACGGCGGGAAATCTGCAAATGAAATGTGTCTTAAGGCTTAGTGTGATAAAGACGACGTACCTCTGACACACGGGAAAACTTAGTGTCCTCTTGAGCGAGTACACTCCGCTGTTGAGTTTCATTCTCAGGATGACACATGGAAAGGTTTAGTAGCACTCGCTGTAGAACGCACTCGTCAGAGTGTGTTCATTAAACTCATTTCGATGCATGGAATTGAGAAGCCTCGGTAGAACTACATTAAAAATAAATATAATAATACTGAATTAACCGTCGGCAATGATTTTAAAGAAGAAAACTTTTTCTGTGTGGCGTCAAGTTTTATAAGTGTCCCCCTTACGTCTGTAATCGTATGAAATACAAACTACGATTTTATTTCTCTGCTCACACTGGATGCAGTGCTGTCGTCTCGTCATAGCTCGCGACAAATTATTATGCTAGCGCGGTTGCAACCAGGGGCGCAGCCAGGGGGGAGGGGGCTTATAGGGCTTCAGCCGCCCCCCCCCCCCCGAATTTTTTTCGTGCTGTCATGCATCGCCGACCAAAACAACCCCCGGCGCCGGAAATCATTTTGGATTTTGTCTATAGAATGTCTATTTCACGCTCGAAAATACATTTCAGCGAGAACATTGCGAACTCGGGCTGGATTTCGCGGCAACGCCCATGCACCTGGAGTGACATAACGCGAGGAGCCCTATCTGAGCAAAAAGTTTCAAGGGCTCTTTCATGGCGAGCGGGCTCGATGCTGCATCTCCCGGATGCCGCGGAATCTACGGAGCGCATGGATTTCAATTCCGAAACTTTAAGGATATAACTGTCTCATTAACTTTTGATGCCAAAAGTGCCCTGACATTTCCAAACTCGTGCTCTAGATTTTCAATGCCGGAACTTTGTGGGTTTAATGTTTTAAACATTTGACGCCAAAGGAGCATTGACTTTTGTACAGTCGTACATCGGACCATACTACGAGACAAGCCAAATCAACACACTGCCACACAAGTTGAAAAAGCGCGCAGGGAGGTCCGTTGAGACGGAGCTCGCTGCGCTGTGACATGGCTCATTTGTGCCGCTATGTCACAGAAAAGAATTTCAACATCGTTTCTTACCTGCGCGAAGGCATCCATCTTAAGACACTAAATACAGCAAAGGTATCCACGTTCGTCTTTATTTTTCTACTTGGACTTTTATTCGCGAGGACCCCCACATTGAGCCTCTTCAATTTTTTTTTAGAAGTGAGGTCAAACAGCGCGAATAAAACAACGACACAAAAGAAACAAATACCACAGACAAGCGCTGACTGCCAACTGGAAGTTTATTTGAAATTCACCAGCCATTTATACCTTTTTCAGCATAGGCATGCGCACACGCAGTCGCAAAAACATCTGCAAATCACCAACATCGTAATCGTTCATCCAAAAATGCTATTTCCTTTACCGACAAGGCAAGAGAGGGAGTGCTTACACGTTTATCTCCTTCTTTTCTAACGTGATAAGGCTCTACTATTTCCCTTTCCCTCTTACCTTTTCCTTTCCGTATGAATTTCTCTTTTTTTTTTCAAATATGGGAGTGCAGTGACACTTGTTGCAGTGTCCTGCTAAATGACTGCCATAGCCATTCTTTAGGTTACTGCTGTGCTGACGAGCTCTTTCATTGAAACACTGTCCCGCTTAACCTATATAAGATTTTCCACAGATGAGCGGTATCTGATAGATACCGCTCAATTTTCTTGTTCTTGCTACCCCCTGGCTGCCGGAGCCAGCCAAAGCGCATGCGTTTTTTTCGTGTTGCCCCGACCACCGCGCGGCGTACTTCGGTGCGGGTTCGTTTTTCTCTGGCCGAGTGGATTTTCGCTTGGCAGAGTTTCGGATGCTTTCTGGCTAGTAGATGAGAAAGAGAAACAATGGTCGCTCGCCGGCATCACTGTGGGGACTCGACGGATCGCAAAGCGTTCACTTGAGCGCAACCTCTCCGGAAAGTCTTGTCTCGCCGGTGTCGGACACCGAGCAGTATGCGTATGCTTCTTTGTGGACCAAGCGCCTCACGTTTTCATCGATATTCCTTCGGTAGCCACATTATAGGTACCCAAACTAGGCGTTCGGTTGTGGCCAACATGCTATCATTTGCTTTGTTTTTTTTCATTTCGGTGCCCCCACCCTACAAAAGGAAGAAAGACATTGCTGCTGCGCAACGAATTATCCCATGGTGAAAGTTCGATTTTGTTGCTTCTTTTGCGGGAAGCATTGGCCCACGGGATGCTACAGTTGCCGGATACTCGTATTATATTATTGCGAGAGCAATTACGTGGACATTCCAGGCGCATTCCTGCCTTCGTCGTCGCCCTCATGTTCCGTATAAAGACCTATGCGATAACATCGTGACCGCGCGCCGCATGCTGTATGTGCAAGTGAAAGCGTAGGGGGGTGATGGTGGCTTAGTCTTGTGTGCACAAGGGAGAAACGCGAGGAGGAAGCGCGCCGCCTTCCATCGCGCGCGATACATGAAGGGGAGTGGAGGAGGGGGGGGGGGGGGCGGGCCTTAAGACTCTTATCTGTGAACCTGTGATTACGCAACATGTATATTTGCGTTGTTTGACGCATTATATACAGTGACCTTTTCTTTGATACGTAGATTTATTGGAGACTTATACACATATATAAATATCTTGTTGGGATGTTTTCTGTATACGTGCAGTGAACTTTGTTTCCAGCGACAACTTTTTGCCCTTTATCAAGCTGTATTTTCGCATTTGTACATTCCGTTGTAACTTCGCATCTCTAATGCACGAGGGCGAGTCAAATGAAACTGAGCCAACGATCCCCGCGCAATAAATGTTCGGTTCATTATCTGCGAGGCATGCGCGTAGCACACAGCTAGGCATCTCTTATTTACAAAAGTGACGCGCAGGTGTGAGGATAAATGTTCTTTAATGCTCTCATACACTGGGCTGAACGTGGTTGCGTGACATAGTAGACGCTCCAAAACTTGAACAGCGTGGTGTCATGAGGTTTGTGACAGCTGAATGTGTTCCCCCCCCCCCCAAAAAAAAAAAAAATCAGTTGCCGAATGGTTGCCATGTACGTTGAACATTGCATTTCACTGGCCACTGTAAAGCGTTCGAGCAAACGATTCAAAGAAGGACGTGAAAGTTGCAAAGACGATCCAAGACCGGGCGAAAGCCCCCCCATCGTGCTATCACACCTAACAAAACTGCAAAGGTTGATGAGCTGATTAGACGAGAACGGTGGATAAGCAACGGTGAACTGGCAGAGCGTGTGAACATCAGTCACGGTTCGGTTCCCCGTCACCATTCACGCCATAATTCATGAGCACCTCGGTTATCGGCTCTTGTGTACGCAATGGATGCCCAAGATTTTGAACCATCGCCAGAAGACGGAGAGGTTCGGCGCTGCCTTGACTCATCTGATCCAGTATCACAATGAGGGTGACGGCTTCTTGTTTGCAAATGGGGACCGGGGACGAATCATGGTGCCACTACTAGAAGCCTGAAGTACGATGGCAAAGCTTACAGTGGAAACATTCGAATTCAGTACCCCCAAAGAAAGCAAAGGCCATCATTTCCGCCGGAAAGGTGTCGTTGACTTTTTTTCTATCGTCAGGGGCCACTACTGATAGAATTTGCTAAATCTTGAGAGACTATCAATCGTTTCCGATATTGTGAAACACCGGAACGGCTGCGTGTCGCAATCAACAGATGACGTGGAAAATTGACGAATGGGGACATCTTCCTCCAAGACAATGCCAGTCCCCACGTCGCTGATATGGTTAACAAAAAACTGGCAAAGTTCAAGTGGGAAGGCTGCAACATCTGCCTTACAGCCCAATCCTGCCGCCTTGCGACTTCCACATTTTGGGGCAATTGAAAAAACAGCTTAAAGGAACCAGATTCGTGTCGGACGGTGACGTGAGGTGACGTGAAAAATTCAGTTGGATTTTTTGAAGCAGCAACCCAAGGAGTTTTACGATACGGGAATCGTGCGACTTGTGAGTCAGTGGGACACATGTATAAATGCTCATGGAGACTACTAAATAAAGTACCTCGCTTGTGATATTTTCGCATTTGCTCACTTTCATTTGACTCGCCTTCGTATATATTGCAGAACCCCTGCTTTATATATGTGTTCCCTTACGACTATAATTTTGATACAGTTAGTCACAACACACTATCGGTTACACCTGCTCCTGCGCAATACATTGCCACAAGGGACAACGTCATTGAGATTTTCCCCTGGCCATTGCATATGCAAAAAAATGTGAACAAGGTTCTTGAATGACAAAGTTTCATCAAACTATTTGTCCTCAAATTGTTAATTTCATGGCCTTTACGTTTTTCATGCCAGTGACATGCACTTTTTCGCTGGTTTCGAACTGATATAGTTCTAATGTTCGTGTAATATTTTCTTTACTTATTAAATAGGCAAAAACATGGGTACTTTGATATCGGTTATGTCGCGCACAATTTTTGGGACTACGAGTATATTCTTTCATGAAAAAAATACATATTTTACTTGCCTTCACAGTGCGTAGCGTTCAAATCCGTTTGCAGTACATGTGGCAAAGGCAATACAGATATTATTGATGTATTTGATCCCTCGACAAATTCCGTAACGAGGATGCCGAGGTGCAACGCGAGCCCCCTCCACCCCCCCCCCCCCCCCTCGAGTGAAATTTCTGGCTACACCACTGGTTGCAACGGACAATTTTTTAAGGTAAAATTCGTGCCATGCACCTTTTTTTTTCACTCTAATTCAGTGTTAGTTTGCAGACATGGCCTAAAATAAACATACAATGAGCTCATACTGGATTGCCCACTGACATCATTAACAATTTCAAATGGCACTTCCCGTATCCGTGTAGCAATGCGCTCTGTTAGGCGAAGTGCATTGGTTCAAAGTGAGGTTAA
The DNA here is from genome assembly GCF_050947875.1 of Dermacentor variabilis. Lineage (NCBI taxonomy): Eukaryota > Metazoa > Arthropoda > Arachnida > Ixodida > Ixodidae > Dermacentor > Dermacentor variabilis. Next base: position 33,083,061 of record NW_027460291.1, read on the forward strand.
ATTTGCCCGTATGACAGGGGTATTAGCTGTGTACGGTTATTTTTATTGTTAATTACTGCGCATAAAGGTCTCATCGGTATCCGTTACCATTAAGGATGCTCGGTCGAAAACAATCATTTTTTTATCTACACGGCTAATGGACTTTTATCAACTTTTATCAACCAGGTTCAAGACACGCATTCGAGAAGCGTCACTTGCCCTGCACAGACTTGTCCATTCTGAGCGCGACAGTCGGACCTTTGTCGTCACGCACACACGCGTAATAGTCGCTGCTACTACTGCTACAGGCGGCAGTTAAATTATCAAGCTCAAATGGTAAGCAGGTAATGCGAGAGCAAGGTGAGAGGCCACGCTTGATATTGCGCTGAGCTCACAAATATCGAAAAGGACGGTTATGAACATAAATAAAGAGAAAACGAAACCGGTATAGAAGACGCTTAAAACATAACGAGGATTTGCACCTGGGCATTTCTAGACATTTCTGGGCTTAGTGCGAGTCTATATGTTTAGTAGGCCCGGTTCTACTTGGCGCACACGTGGGTTGAGGGTTTCTCTCTCTTTCTCTTTTTTTTCCTCTGTTGCAATGGAACGCATGATATAAATGCTATTGACATCCAAGCGACCAGGCGCTTTGTCAACGAACAGCTTCTGGCCCAGCTGTCAGAAATAGTTTCCAAGTAGGCCAGTAAAAATCGTGGATGAGGGATCATTGCAAGCATAAGGAAAGCATTTTTGCCACTAGGTGTGAGGATGAGACAATTAAAAATTGAGAAGAACGTCAGATGGTGATAAGTACGATCTACATATTTTTTATTACAGCCATAAAACCTTCATCAATTTTTCGCACAGATTTCTCCTCAATCAACAGAAAAGCTTGACATTTTTTCACACCTCACATTTGCTTTAACTTCTCTTATTGCGCTCTACTTTAAGAAGGATTGCAAAACTGCGGTCCAAAGGTCATGTTAATGCAGCTAGAACGTTTCGCATTAGGATAGAAAAACAGCCTTTTTTTTTTATTATGACGCGAGGGCTTCAATTATGCGCGAACTATGCTCAGTGCTTCGATAAGACCATGGTGTCGCAGAAGTCAGTTGAAGTCATAAAAAGTCAGTTTGGAGAGTAAGCACGTGCCCTGTGTGTACCTCCTTTGTCCTATTGTGAGCGCTGCCCATCAAGGACGTTCCACGCACCCAATCCCGGAGATGCACAACTCCTCAGTCCTTCATGCAGATGCTTTGGCCATTTGTGAAAAACGCCACTGTGTAAAATGTCAGTAATGTTATGTAATTCAGTTATAGAGTTTTGTGTGCGAAAATCACAATCTGGCTATGATAGGCGCCGCAGTGACTGGTTCCATATTAATATTGACCTTCTGGGGCTCTCTGACGCGCATCCATGTACACGAACGGCTTCTTTTCAAGGGAAATGTCTTTCTTAACGAGTTGGCCCCCACTACTGTATTGGATTTGTGTTTCTCGCCCTTTCGTGCGCCGATCCCGGAGACGGTACAGTTTAAAAATTTTGGGCCGATCCTGAAGGTATTGCAGTTTAAAGCCCACTCATGGGCATGTGCACTGTGCAGCTTAAAAATGTGCACGGGCCGATAGCGGTGGTACCAGTTATACCGGTGGCACCAGTTGTAGCGGTGGCATCGGTGGTACTACCATATGGTCGGTGGTACCGGTATCAGTGGTAAGCAGAGCGTTCTCACATTCATCCCTCGTGACAGCTAGCGTTATGAGACGCTGTCCCAGAAACACTGCGCTTCTACTTGAAGACAGTGACACTGACGATTGAAACACTGCGAACCTCTTAGAATGAATTATATGGTTTATATACCCAATTCTCACCCCGAACTCACTCAGAAAGACTTAACTCCCCGTATTCACAAACGCACCTCGACTCGACCCTCCCCTCGAGATGCTCCTTGAGTGCGGTTTTTCGTTTCACAAATTTCCCTCCACTCGAAACGCGCCTTCGAGTGAAGGAAAGCTCAAGCGTTTTACTCTAGAATGTCAAGGTAGCCTCGCAGCTACCTTGAATCGCTTCTCGAGTGAAGTTAGTGCGTAAACATGGCGGCCTTGTTATCTGTCGCTCGCCTCGTCAGCTTTTTCGGATGGACGTCAGTTGCCTTCGTAGCTTTTCTTTAGTTAACGATGCTCCTTATTTCCAACGGCTTCGTTTTTGGGACCGGTACAATCCTCTGGAGCGCTTCGGCGATAGAATTATTCGACTGCGGCGCCGAGACAGATCGGTCTTCCTGTCAAGACTACGAGCTAGTGCAGTAGGTGACTGTCGTATTACTCTTGGCGTGAACCATTTGTCGACCTGCATACAGGTACTTTTCGCGCGAGTGCTCCAAAACTACTATTGGCGCCAGAGCATTTACGTGTTTCTCGTGGCTGATCACAAGGCCGCAGCAGTTCAAGTACGGCGCGATACACAACTGCGGTGGACTTCAAACCTATGAAAAGAAAACAACGACGAAGATTCCTGCGATTAGTGCGTGTATTGCCTGGCTTAGATTTAGGTGCACGTTAAAGAACCCCAAGTGGTCGAAATTTCTGGAGTCCACCTCGGCGTGCCTCATAATCAGAAAGTTGTTTTGGCACGTAAAACTCCATAAGAAATTGCTTGTGCAAGCGCCGGCAGTCGCCCACGTTCGCGCGGTTTGCACTGCGGTAGATCGTCACTGACTACTCTAATCCAAGGACGGCGAAGCACACCGCTGCAAGGCGATCATCTCTATAAACGAGCATGTGCATTCACTTTAATTTTTTTTTCTCAATTTTCTTTAGTTCCATGCAGCTAATTGCGCTAGGAAAAACAACATAATGTATCGTAATTTTGCGTGGACCGTGTGGAGCTGGTGGAATTTAAAGTCACAACCAATAATTACCGGAGCCTTGCTTCAAAATATTCAGTTTAATTAGCTTATCATGCCTATGACCATCCAAGCCCAACGAGGAAGTGGCCAGTTATGAAACGGCATTCATAATTATACCTGCATGTATACACAGGTGAATGGAATGTTTTATTTGAGGAAGGAACACAATAACAATACAACAGAGTATACTTTTGCACATAACATTATTTGTTATTGTGATAAAAATAGCTGTAGCAGTGCAGTGACAGATGCTAGTACAGACATTGCTAGCAAGTGGTAGCAGATATATCGCATATCTTTGTTGCGGACATTCCAGCTCTCTAGAGGGTTCATTATGTAAGCGTTAGATTGCGCTGTATGTCGGCTGTATGTCTGGCTGCGCAAGCGCCAAACCAGCTGAAGAATGTTTCTTTGCAAATATATATAAAAATAGTATGAGCTTATTACAGTAACAATATCGCGCTCTAGAACATAACAGCCTTAAATGAATTTAATTAGTACGAAAAGTAAACTAAAGAAAACGAATACAGTACCTAAGCTTCTTTTCATGCGTCTTAACATCATTGTATATGTATCACCAACCCCTCATGGTATGCAGGAACCAGGCTGCCAACACAAGCATGCAGAGCAAGTGCCTTACCAAGTGTACTGTGTGTGATGCGCTTGCATTGGTGTGCAAGTGAAGAGCTCCAGTTAATGTGTCCTACTGCACTACAATAGCTGCCGCAATATTCTGGCTAAGATGTCTATCCTACCGCATCTGACATCCTATCCCCCCCCCCAGCTCAAACATCACCACTAAAAGCAGGGTGGCTGCATGCATTTGCCTTCATAGACACGTTGTAGCTGAAGTGATTCTATTTTTTATCCAGGTTGTTTTCTTTGGCCATATTTATTAAAATAGTATGTACCCCTTAATAACTTCGTCTTTTTGTACTTTTATAGTATGCAAATACAGCGTGAACTCTGATCTTGCAAACAGATACAGTAGTATTGCTTACAAATATATTCTAGAATAAAACTCCACCTGTATTCTAGACAGTAGCCTGTCGGGTGTAGGCACCCAACGGCGTGTAATGGTAAACCCTTGCAGAATATATGCTGTTTCTGCTCTGGTTCTAGCTTCAGCTTAAGATGAATTATGAGGGTTGCAACAATGAATTTATTCCATTGGATAGAGATGGCAGCTGGCTTCCATGGGGCTTGCAGAACTTCACCAATTGACCGAGGAACAAAAAGCAGGGTATCAGCGTGTCTTGTAGGATACCAAATTAGGCCAAATGATGATGCAGACTGTCACAATGACGATCCTGAAAAATAACGTATCATCATCATTTATTGTCCCTTAAGGACCCCATTTAAGCTATTACATAAGGGAGGGGGGCAAAAGCATCAATAAACACTATGGTCATTATTATACAATGATTAACTTATTTGTAGAACGGTAAAACAACTTAGTATACATGCTAGTAGACGATGGGCAAGAAAAATTAAAAACAAAACAAACTAAGGTACGAACCGGCAGTAGAAATGGCAACGCAACCGGCAGTATTGCAGCGCAGTAAAAAGTTAGACGTTAGAGTAACAGCGTAGTAGTGGTAGGTTAAGGGCTCAAAAAACGTGACAATAGGTGCCTAAATTTATCTGGATCACTTTCATTTACTATACTGTTGGGCAGCGCGTTCCACAATACAATAGCACTAGGTAAGAAAGAGTTGTTGAAGGCATTAGACGAACCATGAAGACGTTGTAGACTCAGGTTGTTAAAGAGACGCTTAGAAGAGCGGTTGGGTGGAAGTAGAAGAGTGTTCCTGAGACTTGGGAAATTATAATAGAGTTTGTGGTAAAAGGAAAGTTGTGAAATCTTCCTACGAAGTGTTAGACTAGGGATGCTGAGGGATGATTTAATGCCGCTTATACTTGTATGCCAGTCATAGTTTGAAGCGATAAAAAGTGCTGCGCGATTCTGCATTGCTTCGAGCGAGTTAATAAGGTAAGTCTGGTGAGGTTTCCAAATTGCTGAGGCATACTCAAGTTTAGTCCGAATGAACGTTTCATAGGCGAGCTTGCATACGGAAACAGGAGTCAGAAAAAGGGATCTTTTCACAGTAGGCCAAGTGATTTAGAACAGTCGCTTATAAGTTGAGTTATGTGTGCAGACCACGTAAGCTGATTAGTGACAGTAACGCCTAGATAACGGTAAGAGTCAACTTGAGTGAGGGCTGTGGAATTAAGAGAGTATGGTGGTTAATGATTTCCCGCTTGCGAGTTACACACATGTACTTGCAGTTGGAAACGTTGAGGGACATGAGCCAAATTTGCGGTTTTGCTTAGGTCTTCCTGTAGTATTAGCTGATCATTATGGGAGGATATGGGCCGATACAGGACGCAGTCATCAGCGAATAACCGGACTGATAAAAGAATGCTGTAAGGGAGGCCATTGAGTGCATTGAGTATAGAGTGCATCACTACCGCTACTTCAGACAAGCTTCGATTAGCCATAAAATTATGCACTATTTCTTAATGTACACTAGCTCATGCTAAAGTAGCTTCAGCAAACTAAAGTGCTGGCTACAAATGCTACGAAACTGCTGCATCACAAATTGTGGGCAGTAAAAAGCTCACATCGCAATTGCAATGCATCATGGGCAACTGACGACTTCGCACATCATAATCAAGAATATATGGTCTCCAGAACAAGTTTATATGACAGTTGAACAGGAATAAAATATGCATTTCAATTCATTATGGCATAGCTGTTTCATGTTTGTCGTTCGAAATAACACAGTGTCCATTTCGCCATTTTGTCAATGTATGGAGACGCAATATCAATATTACCACAAAGCTGATGAAAATAAGCATAGACTAATTACCGAGTAGGTTAGTCAATTACTTCTTGAGCACCTAGGCTCTTTCAGGGAAGCGGGCTGGTGCAATTCGAACAGGGCAGGCACCGTATCTATCGATGCTTTCAGGTCTGCCACAAGCCTTACTTTGCAGCACAGACATTCATTTTTTCATCAACTGGTCCTTCCAAAGCCCACATCCTGCACCAGAATGCCAAACATTTTATGTACACTGGCCGTTCGCGCGCTAAGTAAAATCAGTGTACCTAAGCAACGGAAATGAAAAGACATAGCCCAACTAAATAAATGTAGCCACAGCGTGAAGTAAAAGCACAGTGTATGGAACATGCATCAGATGCTACCACATAGCACGTTGAAAAAGATAAGGACAAGAAACGCTAGTGCTGGTGATGAACTACTGACAAGTCAATTTGCAGGAGATTAAAACATTGCGTAGCGTGTATGTGAAGTGAGGAAGCACTGGAAATGCAGCCATCAATGCCGGTTCATTCACTATGTGTGCTACAATTTGAACAAACCGACTAACCACCACGGTTTCTAAAACAAAGTACAGGACTCAAAGACGCTTTTCTTCAACCTGCCGATGCTACGCACACAACCATATGCACTCTGCCACATGTAAACTATAACGGCTTCTCGTCAATATTGAAAGATTTCATACGCCACACTGGAATGATCGCTGGACCTAGGCGCCAATAGGTACATTCATTTCTGTTTAACAAAGCGGAACCAATAACAGACTGTCGTGCCGAGTCTCCCACAAGCTCCGATTAGTGAAAAAAAATGTTTTGCGGACGCTTATGCTAGTGAAATATGCTTCAGGGGCTAATGCTCGTAACATGGACAACAGTCATGCTTGCGCACATTGGAAACGTTTTATCGACAGCGCCGCAGCAACCTCACGAAAACCGCATCAACATAATGTACTTCTATTCAGAAATGGTTCACTCACCCGTATTTTCTGTCCTCTTGTTGCTTTCAGCAAACTTTCAGCACTAATCAGTCTTGAATCTTGAAGGTAAACAAAGCTGCCCATTGGCCGTTCCATCTGTGGCCTCCTTCGGAGTCAATCCGGCTCGCTCACCATACACACACGGGCGAAATCACCCATAATAACCGCGATTAACAACCGCAACGTAAACCACCAATGAAGCACTAGGAAACAAAGAGCAGCGGACAAATGCCGGCGCAAATTTTCTTGGTTTTCAGCCATGCGCCATGCTGTCAGCTGTTGGGGTGCGATTGTTGCCAGACCTCAAACACAGCTCCCGCTTAATTATCAGTCGAATGCTCGCAGTGGCAGCATCGCCGAGCTAAAGTTGTGCGTTGGGCCATGTAGTCGTTTGATTAGGAAGAAGAATTACCGGAAACACATATTTGTCTTAAATAATTGTAGTTTTGATAAGCACACTTAGGAATAGTCTCGATATCAGATGCTTTTCGCGGTCGGTGCACTTCACTCGAGTCAAGGGCGCATTTTCAAGGCGTTCCTTGGCAGAGGAAAGGTGAGGTAGTGTTCATGAAACACAACGGCGCCTTGAGTGAAGGGAGCCCCGTTGCCTCGACTTCGCTGAGTCGAGGAGAAGTGTTGAGTGAAGGCGTGCTAAGAATACGTGGGTTAGTGTTTCGTTGACGTCAAGTGGAGATTGAATCGTGGATCAACTTTTTTATTTAATCCGCCTCGCCGGAATACGGCCGCCGTCCTCCGATCTAGATCCCACGACCTCGTGCTCACCATATTCACTAAGCCACCATGGCGGGTATAAAAGACATTCAAGCATGTTATGCGTGTGGAACTAAAGCTGCCCTTCTGTTTGACTCTCTCACGCTGCAGTTTTTTCTTCTTTTTTGTAGTAGATCTTTCAAATAGTTGGTTAATGTCAATAAAATTGTTGAAACGAGAGCTGTTTTGATAGTCCTTAGTCGAAAAAAATGTACGCAATGAAAATAAATGGCAATAGCATGGCCTTTAGATTTTCGCGGCGAAGTTCTTGCGATGAGTGGGCCTACACCCTAAAACAAAATTGCACCCTTTGGGTCGTATCTTGCCACACAACAGTAATCGTCATCTGTCTTGCCCGCATTTCCTTTCGTTAATGCTACGAGCCCGGTACTTACCAAATCACGAACGGCATGCGCGTTATCACATGACAGAGCATTGTCAACAGGAAAGTAGCGAGCGCAGCGTTTTCAAGAAAGGAAAGGCAAGTAGGACAGATGACGATTATCGTTTTGTGGTAGATATACATCCCAGAGGGTGTACGTTTGTTTAAGAGTGTATAAACTCTAAAAAAAAAAGTTAAAGGGCGTGTGCAGAAGGAATCGCGCACTGTCGCTCGTCCGCGTGTTTTTATCTCCCTTATTGCGGTTGCAACGTTGCGGTGGTGTGCGTGTCTGCATCTCATCATTAGGCAGTGTTAGGTTACGCTGTCCAACATTGGAAGCTATCTGTAAGTGTATGTGCACCCTGTTATAGATGTACACGGAAGAGTTGGAAATTTGAGCAACAGAAGGAAATATATACTACGCATGGCGCAAGAAATGGAAAGTAAGGATTAACGATTTAATGAACGAAGTAGGTGAAATGGGAGACGGCAGAAACAAGGAAGGAAATAAAGAAGAAGAAGAAAAAGAGAGGCGACTGGCGAACGTAAGAACGCGACACGCTTGGCGAACGACGTGGCGCCAAAAGCAGCTCGCAATGTCATGCAGGGGGTCCCGCACAGTGAAAGTGGCCGCCACTCGGCACCGCACTACGGCCTGGTTCCGAGATTTATGGTGTGGGCAACATCTAAACGGCGCGAAAGACGGGATATGCGAGTGGCACTATGTCGCACAGCACTAGTGATACGCAGAAAAAGCCAGCATTCGCACATTGGGGGCACAAAGGGAGACGCAAGACAGTGTTTGCACGTCAGGTGTTTTCACCTAGACAGCTCAAGGAGATTCATCAGAAGAAAGCACCAAATGGGCTCGCAGCTATACACTGCCGAAACCGGCATTATCTGGCAATGACACACGTGCTTCGCCACAGCAGCTTTAACCGCTGACGGGTGGTGAGAACTATAATATACCTGATCGCTACATGGCACTCTGGCTACCTCTGTTCCCCGTGGATTTCGGGTTGTTGAATAAGTGATTTCCCCCCCATTTCACGCAAATGTCCTACTGGAGTTGATACCGACATACCATTCCCGTCGAACAGTTCATGATATCAATATCGTCAAGAAAAACGAAACGCGCTCTCAGGAGGTCATGTGTTCTCTCTCGCTCAGTAAAGTTTGTTTTTTCTCCTTCAAGTTGATCAGATCTCTTATAGGCGATAATCGGCGTTGATGAAGCAGGAGGCATTGAAGACGGCCTTCAATAGGCTTAACTCTGCCATTCGATGCCAAACGAACAAGCTCTGTAGGTCGCAGTGGGCGTCCTTCTGCGCTAGCTTGACGGTTTTCTCGCCGATGACGAGAATTTGGCGAGTCATTGGCAGTCTTGCTGGTGATTCTCGTCCTAGTAAACCTTTCGAAGCGCTTGCAATGCGCAAGCAGAAACCTCTCGTGTGCTTGGCAGAGGAATTTGCTGATGCATTTGTAAGTGCAAGTTCAGGAATTCATCCCTGCGCTTTGCCTGCAACATCTACGTCTGTGATGGACGCCCCGTTCACACTTCGAGAGCTACAGACAGCTCTCAGCAGCCTGCGGCGTCGATGTGCACGAGGTCCTGACGGCATCACCAACCAGATGATGCAGAACCTACCTCTGGAACACCGAAAGATGCTCCTAAGCTATCTCAATCGAGTGTGGGAGACTGGCGAATTTCCTCCTTCATGGAAGGTGGCATGTGTTGTCCCAGTGCTGAAGCCCAGCAAAGAAATGACAGACTTGGCCTCGTATCGTCCTGTATCACTGACGTCGTGTGTGGCTAAGCTCATGGAGAAGATGGCAAGTAAGCGTTTATCTTGGTGGCTCAGAGATAGAAAGGCTCTGCCAACATGCATGACTGGATTCCGAACAGGTTTAAGCGCGCAAGGTACCGTCTTGGACTTGATAAGCGATATTGAACATCATAGAGCTTTCGGCCTTTCAACACTAGTTATTTTCCTAGACGTATCAAAGGCTTATGATAGCGTCCTTCAGAGCTCAATGCTAAATAGTTTGCAGGCCATGGGCGCACAGGGCTATCTTCTGCGATTCATTCACTCATTTAGCTTCCAATCGGTCGGCCGAAGTGAACGGACGTGTCGTCGGCGCGCTCCGCAACCACCGAGACAACGCGACCTTCACCGACCGCCCTTGACCGCCCGTGCCCGGGCCGCTTTCGCCGGTAGTCATATGGGAAGCGGCTTTCTCGCCGTTTCCCACCGACCGCCTCTTCTTCCCGGGACTTTGTTGCCGCTCCCCGCGCCTCTACAACTCTGAAGCAGTTCCAACGCGGCTGCTCCTGCCGGGGCCATAGCTGCCTTGGCGGGTTTTCTACACCATGAACCAAGAGCGCCAAGCGACCAGCTCTTCCGAGGCCCATGTTCTAAACGGGCGTGCAAAGGGCCTTCGGCCGATTCACCGCTCTGTTTCGATGGAGCATTTATCTACCGCAACGTCATTTTCCAACGAGCAGAAGACGCAATCGGCGACTCAGAACGCCGCCGTGCGTTCCTCAATAACAACGAAGACGCCCGAGGTGGATACCGCGGGAGTGGCCGCCGATCCAATCGTCGCCAATTTTCCCTCCCAACAGCGAGAGGTGGACACTCCGACCGGGGAAAGGATGGAGGAAGATGCTGCCCCGAACATTTACGACGACAAAACTGACGACGACACAGGTGGCTGTTGGAATACAGTCATACATAAGCGAGGCATCCGTCAAACGCGCACTAAGACGCAACCCTCCGAGAGCATCTTGGGCATTCCGGACGCCTCCCAGCCTACCGTACGCAAGCGCATTCGGAATCAGAACCTGCCTCAACTTCCTTTGCACGATGAAAAGATAATTCTGCGGCCTCACGGAGGACTTTGTCTCGATAAGTGGACGCGCCCAGAACTCGCCAGCGCTCTATGGAGTGCAGCCGGCTTCACCACCGAGGATCGTCAGGACATCATATTGCGACTGCGACCTCAGCACAACTTGGCAATCATCAGCACACCCCAGTCACACGTAGCCGAAGCATTGTACAAGGCGAGGGAGCTGAACCTTGGTCAGCGGGTCTATCCCATCACGACATATTTTGCGGCCCCAGACAACTCATGCGAGGGAATTGTTCCTGGCCTTTTGCCCGGTACACCGTCTTCCAAGCTAGTGGATGAGCTTGTGGCTCCTGGAACTCAAATACTTCAAGCTCGAATGATGGGTCGAACCAACGTTGCGTCGGTAACATTTGAAGGACTCAAAATGCCTCGCTACGTGCGTTTCTATGGTGCAGAACTCCGCTGCTACCCCCATCGACCCCGCCAACTGGTTTGCAAGATATGTCACAAGCTCGGCCATTGGGCTGATTACTGTCCTACGCCGCACGTGGTCATTTGCGCGACGTGCGGGACTGACAACCCCACCCCGTCACATCCGCACACCCCACACTGCAGATCCTGTGACGGGACCCACCCTACAGCGGATCCAAACTGCCCGCGGCGTGCTAGGCAGACACTGAACAAAGCTTGGGTGCGGAAGGCTCTCGAGAAAGAGCAGCGTGAACTCCAACCCACCAGCGACCCGACCACTACCACAGATACGGCGGAGACCCGAACGTCGCGCGCCCCAACGAAGGAGACCAGAAAAGTCCGGTCGAAGACCCGTTCGAGATCCCGTCGCAAGTTCAAGTCTCGGTCCCGATCCCACGAGGCATCGGTGCGCCTCCCAGAGAAGTGCCCTCCTTCCCCATCTTCCCAACAACCCTACAAGAAGGCCCTGCAGACCAACGCCCCAGCCAAGGTGACCCTGGTCCCTTCAGGGGTGCAGCGGACCCCGGAGAAGAAAACAGCAATGGAGGCGCCGCGGGAGGTAGGTCGGGCGGAGGGTACCCCACACTCGCTCCGCCCCGTAAATCTCTCCCTACCCCTCCCCTATTACCAATTTGTTACCAAATCCCGATCCTCTAATAGAAATAGCCCGCCTACGTCGTGACATGAAGGCGCGCTGTGAGCGCCTGCAAAAACAAATGGACGCGCTGCTGGCAGCCATGAGCACTAGTATGCAGGCGGCTCTGAACAGGATAGAACGCCAAATGGAGGGCCTTCAAATAGGGATTACGGAGCAAGTGAAATCATGTATAGAGTGCGCTTTCGCACGCATGCAAGTTCCTGAGCTTAGCGGTAAAAACGAAAGCGCGCTTTCCGACCAAGGCTCTCGGCCGCAACCTTCAAATGTGGGCACCCGGCGCCCGCATCTCTATGCACGACCGCCTGCTTCCTCTCGCGATCATGATGGCGCCGCGTAACGCGGAGCAACTAGTGGTGTGGCAGTGAAATTGTAGGGGATTCTGCCGAAAACGAGGTTCCCTACAGCAGTATATCGCCACATCCACGAACCCTCCCGATGTCATCCTCTTACAGGAAGTCAATTGCACCCCTTCTTTATCCGGCTACAGCACGCTCTCGGGTGTCTCTCCTCTTGTGGGAGCCTCAGTTTCGAATCATGTTACATGTCGCATGCATACCACTAACATTGACATTCCTCACGAAATATTGGAAATAATTACGCAAGGTAAACGCAGCGAGAGTCTGCTTATACTCAATGCATACAGTTCCCCCCGTTTGCGAACGCACTGTTTCCAGCACCAACTAACAGAATTTGGTAGGTTTGGACGGGTTTGTGTGGTGGCCGGCGACTTTAACGCTCCGCATACTGCATGGGGTTACGTTAAATCGCAGGCTAAAGGGACCCGCTTATGGAATGCCATCTGTAACATGAGATACACACTGCTTACCGACCCAGAGCACCCCACTCGGATAGGCAACAGCGTATCTCGCGACACCTGCCCTGACCTTACCTTCGTGCGCAATACTGGCCCAGTCGTTACGCACGGGCCTTTAGAGGAGCTCCTTGGTAGTGACCACTACATTGTAGCGACCACCTTGTCATTACGGGGTGCGCGCAGGCCCGAGCGAAATGTGCGTATAACGGATTGGGCGAAATTCAGGGAACGTCGCCAGGACCCACCTGACCGCCAAGGGTACGAACGCTGGCTTGACTCTCTCGCACAAGATCTAGAGGCCACCACGAGCACACTGCGCCCCACAACCGAGACACCAGACATAGACCCGCATTTACTTCATCTTTGGAACGCCCGCAGAGGGTTGACACGACGATGGAAACGACAACGCCTCCACCGCAAACTTAGGAAACGTATAGATCAAATTACACGGGAATCTCAGGAGTATGCAGAGAACCTTACGAGAAATAACTGGCGAGGATTTTGCGATCGCCTCTCAGGCACACTGAGCACAGCAAGAACGTGGTCGATTCTTCGCTCACTCACAGATCCCACCACAACAAAGGGAAATACATTTCAACAGCTGCACATCCTAATGCACGAGTACAGGGACGATGTCTCGACACTCCTCAGAGAGCTAGTGAAGCATTTCATGCCCACGGGCCCACCGCCGCAGTACCCTGACTATCCTTATGTAGGCGAGGCGAACGAATTGCTCGATGCAGACATCACATCTGACGAGGTGCGGGTGGTCCTACAAGACCTACGCCGCAACACGGCAGCGGGAGCCGACCACATCCGATTCGCCACCCTTCGTAACCTCAGTGACGCGGATATTAACCACCTCACTCATATCTTCAATGATTGCTGGCGCAAGGGCGTGCTTCCCCAAGCATGGCGACACGCCGACATCACACTGATCCCCAAACCGGGCAAGCCTGTTAATGTTGAAAACTTACGACCCATCTCCCTAACATCCTGCATTGGTAAGCTCATGGAGCATGTACTCTTGCGGGGTCTGCAGCCCTTCCTCGAAGAAAAATCATTCTTTTCTAACTCTCAATTCGGATATCGGGCTCATCTGTCTGTCAAAGATGTGCTTTTACAATTGCGGGAGGAAGTCATAGGACCTCCGTCGTCCGCCCAAACGAGAGCACTCATCGCCTTAGACCTAAAAGGGGCATTCGATAATGTTGAACATGACCTCATCCTTCGCAATGTTGCACATTCACACTGTGGAATTCGTATGTACAACTATATCCGCGCATTTCTTCGAGATCGCACAGCCACCGTAGGAATGGGACTGCATCGATCCGGTACGATTCGCCTTGTAGGACGTGGGACACCCCAGGGCTCAGTTCTTTCCCCTACTCTATTCAATATCGCGCTCGCAGGGCTCCCCCGGCTACTCGACCAGGTTCCTGATGTCGTCCACGCTATTTATGCGGACGACATTACTACCTGGTCGACACGGGGTTCCGACGGAGCCATCCAGGACCGACTGCAGCAAGCAGTCGATACAGTTTCCGAGTACGCGTGAAAATGCGGCTTAAGATGTGCTCCGGAAAAGTCGGAGCTCATAATCATTTGCCCCCGAAGCCGTTCCTCTACTCCCCCTATCACTGTGCACGTGGATGGCACATCGATACCACAGGTTAATCGTGCTCGTATCCTCGGCCTACATATCCAAGCGGATGGCAGGTCAAACTACACTGTTTCCCTTCTATCCAGACAGATTGAACAAATTCTGGCCATGATCCGGAGGTTCTCCAACAGGCGCTCGGGCCTTCGAGAAGAGGACCTGCTGCGCTTGGTGGAGGCATGCGTGATCAGCCGCCTTACATACCATCTCCCATTTCAGCGGTTGACCCAAGCGCAACAACTTCGCATAGACGCAATGATTCGCAAAGCGACGAAGCTGGCCCATGGCCTCCCGAACTATACTTCCACACACCGTCTCCTTAACTTAGCGACACATAACACACTAGGCGAGCTGCTAGAGGCACATTGGGTCAGCCATCGCCAGCGCCTCCTACTCACTCCTACTGGCCGCCATCTTCTCACACGGCTAGGATACTCTGTCCCACCGCTTGAGTCTGAAACCCATCCAACGATCTTGTCGTCAGCGATACGCCAAGCACTAAGTATTCATCCATTGCCACGTAATATGCAACCCGAGCATGACAAAGGGGGGCGCAAAGCCCGTGTACGATACATTGGCCGCATGCTTGCAAACATCCCGGAAACACATACTTTACACACGGACACATCACGCACTCAAGAGGGCTATACCTCGGTAGTTTTGGATAGCACCGATTCCCTGAGAGATTCTGCTGCAATGCGCGGAACAAATGCCGCTTACGGAGAAATTCTCGGTGTTGCTCTTGCAATTCGATACGCCATCCGTGTTCCTGAGGAAGTGTATATATTGACGGACTCGCAACAGGCATGCCGGGCGTTCCTATCAGGACATGGCATCCCGAGAGCGGCGCACCAAATTCTCAAACAGATCCCGCAAAATACACTAACCACACCTCCCCGCATCCACTTACTCTGGACCCCTGGTCATACCTCGCTGCCGGGTAACAAACGCGCACATACGGTTGCCCGAGAAATTTCCCTCCGGGCGACTCGGCGTGGTGAGGCGACTAGTTCAGAGTGGGGGGATCCCTTGCTCCGTTACAAAGACGTACTCCGTCATTATACCCGCATTCGTCGCACCCACGCCGCACCACCGCCGTCCTTCTCGCGGGAGGAAGCAGTGGCAACTTTTCCAAATCTTGTCTCTCTCAATAAATTCTACCCACACTGTTATGCAGATCGTTGCCCTGGCTGTGGCAGCTCGCCCACAATCTTCCACGTCACGATTGAGTGCACTGCAAACCTCTTTCCTCCCTTGCCAACTCTCCTTTACCCCCTACGCAACAAAGAGCTGTGGGACGATGCCCTCCGCGACGGACCTCCCAAGGTCCTCCGAGCTGTGATACAACGGGCTCGAAACATCGCCGGAATCATCTTAGAGACCCTGGACTGAGGGTTCCTCCCACACTGCTCTCGCCATTCGAATATTATTAATAAAGATGTTTTACTCTCACTCATTTATCAGTGATCGTAAAACTCAAGTGCGGTTAGGAAGTACCACAAGCACCGAAACGGCGGTATGGCGAGGTGTACCTCAGGGAAGTGTTCTTTCCCCAACGCTATTTAATGTTGTAATGTCTAGTCTTCCCGCTGAAGTGCAAAAACATTGCAGGCATGTCCATATGTCGATATATGCGGACGACATTTGTCTTTCGTTAACCGGATATCAACACAAGCGTTTAGCTCTGACAGCTCGACAGGCATTACTTTCAGTTCAGAATTACCTTCAAGGTGTTGGGTTGACCCTCTCGGTGGAAAAATCTGGCTTCATCATGTTTCCAGGTAGAGGAAGACGGCATGCGCAGCAGAAGATAGACTTTGATCAATCTAGCCTTCGACAATTGAAACACGCGCGCTTTTTGGGCGTCATTATTGACTACCGTCTACAGTGGCGACGAGCTGTGGACTCGGTTGTGACATCGCTACCTTCGGGTCTCAATGTGATCCGTAGAGTTGCAGGTGAGCAATGGGGAAATCACCCTTCTTCAATGATCAGGTTGCACGATGCACTAGTGACGAGTCGAATAATGTATCAGATCCCTTTAATTTCCCCCTCGATATCACAGCTGGAAAGACTTGAGGTTTTGCACAGAAAGGGCCTAAGAAGGGCTCTTGGCGTTCCGCAGACTGCTCCTAAGAATGCAGTACTTTATAAATCTCTATCGAGACCTTTTAACCTAGTCGCTTCACAAAGGTTATTGATCAGAGGGCGGCCGGCCGACCCCTTCTACAGCGCCTCCGAAAGGGATCTGAGTCCCGAGCGCACTTGGCACTAAAAACTCTTGGTTACCTGGGTCTTGACGCTAGATGTCGAACTAAGAGGTTGAAACCACCTTGGTCATTCGCAAGCCTCGATTGTTCGTTGACAATTGCTCACGTACGCGCTAAGCGGAGTTCTCCTTTGGCGGCAACGCGTTCGCTGGTACTGGAACATCTTGAGTCTGAATATGCACGTCATCTTCAAATCTTTACTGATGGCTCAGTGGACAAGGTCAGAGGATCTAGTGCAGCTGCTTTTCACATTCCCTCTTTGAAGTATGATTGGTCTGTTCGCTTCTCTGCAGTCGTGTCCTCCACAGAGGCCGAAAGCGTTGCCATTGAGGCAGCTCTAA
The DNA here is from genome assembly GCF_050947875.1 of Dermacentor variabilis. Taxonomy (NCBI): domain Eukaryota; kingdom Metazoa; phylum Arthropoda; class Arachnida; order Ixodida; family Ixodidae; genus Dermacentor; species Dermacentor variabilis. The sequence continues at coordinate 33,099,990 of NW_027460291.1, forward strand.
AGAAACTACGATTTTGTACGTCTCAACCTGTTGTCAATCTTACAGATTCAAAATCTGCCCTTCAAAGGTTAGAGCACGGGTTCCCTACTGATGCCTTATGTTTTAGCTCCCTACGCTCGGTGCACATTCTCCATATCAAAGGCTTCTCCATACGTTTCCAATGGGTGCCCTCGCACATAGGTATCATAGGCAAAGAGATGGCGGACAACCTCGCCCATACAGCGCTGTCTGGAAATCCATTGAGAAAAGTGCCTCAAGAGGACAACAGACTCTTCAGAGAATCGGTGTTGTGCCACTTCAGTTCTTTGTGGAGCTCACCTCACAAGCCATGTGTGATCAAGGGTCTCAAAAGAAACAAGCCACTTTATTGCTCCGCATTCGCACGGGCTCTGCTCGTACCCCTGCGTGGATGTATAAGACTGGAGATGTATAAGACTCCACTATGTTCAACGTGTGGTGTGTGCGGTGACATAGAACATTACCTTATGTGCTGTACTGTGTATAACGCGGAAAGGAGTGTGTTATTCGGGTCCCTCAAGAAGACAGGAGTTAGTCACAGTTCTCTTCAGGACATTGTTCTCCCGTGTGGGAACCGGTTGTGTAGGAAGGAGGTCTCTCGGGTCTCTCGCCTTCTTTTAAATTGCCTAGAGGACACGGATTTGGCCTCCACATGGTGAACTGAGGAGTGACCATTTGTAATTGTGAGGTCTGTGTCTAATTAGGTGATTTATTTATTTTAAGTGTCGCTACGGTAGAGCAATTGCCGGCAGCAACTGCAAGGCTAATCCCACCAGTAGCCTACGACCACTTAACTCAACAACTCAACTCAGGAGGCAGGTTGGAGCTAACATACTTGGAGGTATATTGCAGCGAAAATATTTCCGCAGTCAAATGCAGAATCTGCACAACAACGCTGATGAAAAACACACAACAGTGCCTTATTTTTCTACTTTTTACTAAGTTAGAGCCAGCTGTCTACATACGACCAACCGAGTCTCACTGTTCGACCACCAAATGGTTACGGCCCAAACTATAGCGTTGCATCTATTTTAGTACATCACCTCTTCGTCTTATATCGTTTCTATCATTGTCTACTTTTATCGCGAATATATTTAGCGCTTTCTAACGAATATTTTGTATGCCTCTCTTCAGGCGTGTTACATCCATGTCTCGATATTCATTATTCATTTAACAAAGACAGTCTATTATCATAGCCTTGGCGCTCTTTGGTCACTTCTGGCCCTTGCGCCAATAAACTCCAATTATCATCATCATCATACCGTTGCATCGAACGGAGTCCAACTGATCTATCATTTTAGTGATTACAGCCTAAACGGAAAGGGATGGATTCCAGATAGTCTTCAAATCCACTTCAGTAAACAATAAAAAGGAGAGGTGGCAACCGCTGGTCCGGCTCAACCTTCCCCTAACCAACCCGGTTACAACTGAATTTAAACCACCTACTCAGTTTTGCTTAATCTCGTTAGCAGAGCTGTTATACCTTAGCAAAGCGCTTGGCACTCTTTCCCATCATGGCTCTTACCCTCTCTTATTCCCACGCTCTCGGCGATTCCTCGCTGCATGGATGCCCCTAATTTCTGTGGTCGTGTTTCTTGCGTAATTTGACAGCAGGCCCGCTCCCATATAAAATGCCAGAAGTGACATGCACCCCGGCCATTAACAAGCACTCCGTCAAAGGAGCGTTTTCTTCTCTCGAATCCTACGCTGTCACCTCGCTGGTCTCTACAAGCTTTTGAAGATTGGGTTGTTCTTCAATTGTGGAACTCTTGGCACCGCATCCGAGCAAGTCGTAGACCGCGCAAAAAGTGCTTGCCATTTTGGGTTCTTTGTAGTAGAGATTTAGACCTGACAAAACGCCCTGCGACATCATGTCCTCCCACCTTAGATGACAATGTCAACGCTCCCATATTCATGGGTAGCAATTGGTAGGTAATTACCGCTGCATTAGAGCGCTTCACGAAGAGTCAATTACCTTGCAGAGAAAGAGCCGGGAAATTGCTTGTGGATGGATGGCTGGATGGATGGATGGATGTTATGAGCCTCCCCTCTGGAACGGGGCGGCGAGTTCCGCCACAAAGCTCTTGCTATTATTCTGATTATGTCCTACCTAGGTTGAAAAAAAAAGAAAAAAAACGCACGATGAATTTCCATAACCAAATTTTCTTACCCCCTTTTGTGAACTTTGTTTTTGTATGTCTCCGTTTTTTCTCGCTTCCCTACTTTTCTTCCACCAATCGTCCTATCCACGGTTACTGATCACTTTTGCGGACATCTTTACTTTCCCCCTGCTCTCGCTGAACCATAGGGCTTCAAGGAGTCCAATGGTGCCTAAATCGACCACTGGGCAGATCCCTTCACATTCTAATAAAACATGCTCCATCGTTTCCCTCGCTTTACGGCAGCAAGCGCATGCTTGTTCTTCTTATATCTCGCTTTATGGGTGCGCGTTCTAAGGCATCTGATCTCTCTTCGAAAAGTAATGAACTTCCCTTTGAGTTATCATAAATTGTTTCTTTTCTGATTTCGTTTTTCCCTCTTAAATAGTGACTCATCGAAGGTTTTTCTTTTTACATTGCCGCCACCCATGAGATTATTTCAGTCTCTCTGACTTTCTGTTTGACGTTCTTTGTTGCTGTGTTGCTCACCCTACAGGACGCATACTTGCTGGTAAGCTTCCTAGTTATTTTCCTCCACTGTGAATCAGTGCTGTTTCTGTACAAACACCTCAACACTCTCCCAGCCCATTCACTTTCTTCCGTATTCCTCACTCGTTCTTTATAATCAATTTTACTGTGAGCTTCCCTCTCTTCAAAACTTATCCAGCCCATATCACCCTGCACAGCTTCAATTGTAGTTTTCCCGTGAGCGTCCAATGCGAGGCGTCCCACTGACCTTTGGTTTCCATCGAGTCCTGATTTTACCCCTGATTTCAAGCAAACAACCGCATTTCCAAAAGTAAGTCCTGGAACCATTACACCTTTCCACATCTCCCGGAGCACCTTGTACCTATTGTATCCCCATAGCGCTCTGTGCTTCATTATGGCTGAATTTCGCTTCCCCTTTCCTGTTATTGTTTTTTCCTGTCTTTCCATATATCTATAGACTTCGTTTATCCATATACCAAGATATTTATATTATTTTACCCGAGGTATCTCCTGGCCCTGTATTTCCACTGTCTGTTCGCAGTTTTCATTGAATACCTTAACATCCGATTTTCTAACGCTAAATTACAAACCTAAATTCTCACCTTCATGTCCGCAGATATTAGCCAGACGTTGCAAATCGCTTTGCTTGTTAGCTAGCAACATAACGTCGTCCGCATAAAATAAACCTGGAAGCTGCTGCTCTACTACTGTACCCGCCTGTTTGAGAGATTAAACCCGATATTACTTCCTTCTAGCGCCTTCTCCATCCTCACCACGTACATCATAAGCAGCAGTGGGAATAAAGGGCACCCCTGCCTCAGTCCCTTGTTTATATCAACTTTCTCCTCGCTCCTCATCCCTTCCCATTCAAGGCAAACGGTATTTTCTAGGTAAATCTCTCTCAAAAGCTGTAGACAATCGTCGCCTAAGCCTTCCCCTTCCAGAATATCCCAGAATATGTTGCGGTCTACGTTGTCATACGCTCTTGTATTGTCTAAGAAGGCCACATATAACGGTTTGCTTTCTACTCTTAATATTTCAATACACTGAGCAAGAACAAATAAGTTATCATCCAAACGCCTACCTATTCTGAAGCCATTCTAAGTTCTCCCAATATGCCATTATTCTCTGCCCATGCTTGCAGATATAATTTGATTGCCTGCATCGCTAACCTGTATATTACCGATGCAATGGTCAACGGTCTATACGAGTGAATTCTATCTTTCTCCCTCTTACCTTCAAAAATTAAATTCATTCTACTTTGTCGCCAACTATAGCTGGTATTCATCTATCTTCTAAAGTTCCTTCCACTGTTTTCACCAGAGCTTCCTTACTTTTTGGTCCTAGTTCATTAATTAGCCTAACGGAAGCCTCGTCTAGCCCTGTGGCTGTGCCCTTAGGAATTTTCTCTTCGGCTTTCTTCCTTCTGAAATTCGTCAGCCCCAGCTACTTTCCCGTCTGGTTTTCTTTCATGCATTTTTGATTGTTCGTATAAAACTTCGTCATTGACTTGGAAAGATTCGGCTGTTATATTTCTGATGTAATTTAATGCCGCTTCCCCTTCCAGTGTGTTTCCATCTTCGTCTAGGATATGTTGTATTTTTGTTGACTTCCTGTCTAATAATTTTATGTGGTTCCAAAATATTCTAGGTGCGGCCTTCTTTTTATCACGTATTTCTGTCAACCAACGTTCACTTTCACCTTTTATCTTTGCTTGCACCAGTATGTGAACCATAGACTTTTTCTCCCGCTATATTTCCCATTTACTCGCCACTTCATCCTGCGGCAACTGCGCCTTCTTTGCCTGCCTGTGCTCTCGGGATGCTTTCTGTCGTTTGGCGATCGCTTCTCTATCACCTTGTTCCACCAGCTTTTGGGTTTCTTTTTTCCTTTTCAACGAACATCTTGTCTCTCTTTCCGTAGTTCCGTCGTTATTACACTTAGAAGCTCGCTATATTCCCACTCTTTACTTGGCCATTTGCAAAGTTCTTGCTCGGATCTTCTGATTATATTTTTTATTTGTTCAGCGTTCAAATTTGGACTGGCCATTTGGACTCCTTGGTCTCTTTCACAACTACATATCCCATTTTCAAGATGATGCGTTTATGGTCCCTCCCTATGCTCCTACACTCTTCCCCGTCAATGACCATTTCTCTCAAGTTAGCATGAATTCCTTCTGTCATCAGACAGTAATCAATGGTCGATTGCCGGTTTCCCACTTCCCACGTTATCTGCCCTTCGCACTTAGGCCCTGTATTCACGATAACCAGGTTATCTTGCTCAAAAGACCTAGCATTGACTACCCGTTGTTGTGGGTATAGCCATCTAGATCCTGTATGAGGCCATTCGTGTCTCATAATAGGATAATTCCAGCATCATTCCCGAAACCCTTAATATCAGTACTCATGCATTCCACTCACTCTTGATTCTTCTCTGTTCAATTATTTAGAGTCCACAAATACGTTACGCCCAGCCAAGTTTTTTTTTTTTCACTCATTGTATCTGATAGCCAAAGTTGAAGATGCTCTTGACATTTTGAATTTACTCTTTTCCGTTTGGCTCCCTGATGGATGAGCATTCGGACTCCCCTCCCTTTCTTTCGGACTTAGTTCTGTTGCACCCTTCCCAAACATAATTCTCAATCACTGGCGCCTCTTCCGAGTGACGTGAGAAGGCAAGGAAACCCCACTACTACACGAAAGCGGCCGCGGGGAAACGGGATAAGCTTTAGTTCAAGCTACGGTACAGTACATTGCTGCTATTCCTGAAAAATAAACGCCATGCAGATATATCGAGCGGTCAACTTACGCAGGGCGTGCAGAAGCAGAGCCGCATTAATTAAAGCGCACCGCCGGGTCCAGGGGACACCACGGAAACGTTCGACGTCAAATCAAAACTTCTGCGCCCGCAGCGTTAGCTTTGCGGCTATGGCATTGCTAGAGGTCGCGGATTTGATCCCAATCGCCGCAGACACATTTCGACGGGGGCGAAACAGAAAACGCACGCGCACTTATATTTGGGATACGTTAAAGAGCATCACGGGTGTCAAAACTAATCCGGAGTCCACCACTACGGCGTGCCTCATAATCCGAGTGTGGTTTTGGCACGTAAAGCCCCTTAATCCCATTCAAGTTTAATACTTCTGCCACAATGCAATGTGGCATGTGAGGCAATTACAACGCTCAACCCTCTCGGGGGTTACAAAATATGGCGCACAACAACGCTTCAAGCAAACACCTCTCCCAGTGTGTTCTGTGTACTACGTAGACAAACAGCAGTGGTGCACGCAAGGTAACGTTTAACATCAACTCACCACTCTCGTGTTAGCCTAAACGTTGAAGAAATTAAGCTTTAGCCGTCAACATCACCGCTAATTATCGTCAAACAAAGCATCCAGCACGGAAAGCTTCGCCTACATCGATTCCCACAGTGTGTGGGATCTGCATGATTTTTTCCTACTACCTTCTGCGCATCACGCTCCATATTTAGGTCATTTTTGAACTCTTGCACCTGCTTGACAAGCGCATCCTGGAAAGCCTCCATTTTCTTCAGCCTAGCATCGACATCCCAGTGTGTGCCGATCGACTCGATTCCCTCTCCATTCTAATCCGTCCCCTCGTCTGCCTTAAGGGACCCCCCGTACACTACACGCTTTCCCGGCTTTCTTGCCATGTATTGCACGGCTTTTTATGTGCAATACATGGCACGTGCCTTCTAGCAAAAACCGATACGCACAGAATCTAAACCCTTAAAATGCCGCAAAGGAATTCTCGCCAATGTTTTAAAAGCAATTAATGCAGCACAGACTATAAGGTATGCCACTTTTTCGTACGTGTTCAACCACGCGGCCACGCTTTAACTTTTTTTCCAAAGCAATATTCCCGATACCAAAAACACACAGTAAAACCACTAATAGCCATTAGCCTTGCAACTTCCAAGCTACTATTTAAAGGCTATAAAGACTCATCGTCCCACCCGATTGCATGCGTTGAAGCACATGGCGCGAAAGGACGCTCTGACTATCCTGCAAAACCAAGTATTCACGTAACACACCCGCGCACACGAAAAAAGAAAAAGAAACTACCCAATGATTATTTCAAGGCTAAAAAAATCTGCAAATAAAAAACAAAAGCAAGCTCAAAGCATGCAAAAAAAAAAAACTTATGATTTCGTCGCCGTCACAGAGCCCTGGAAAAACAAGCCCATCCACAACAAAATGTCACGCTACTCTTCTGCTTGTATAGTTAGTGCGCCACGCCCCCATTCTGCACGTTTGAGAGATGAGTGGCTTAACACTCCCACAATCCCTTATAATTTATTTTGTTCTTTTTTTTTCCTGCACCGATGCTTACTGCATTATATAATTTGAAGGTCTTCTGCAAAAAATTATTTGTCAACTGGCCAAACATCTACCACTATAACAGATGCACTTTCAATGACTACTGAAGCCAACGACTGTTAGAATTCGCGAGGGTCTCATTGTCTTCGTTCTCCCGTTGTCGGAGCCAGAGAAGCTAGCAGACTCGTTTGTATTGTGGTCATTAAAATGGCACTGGTGACAAGGGTATACGTAAATTAGAAGAACTTGTTGTTGGGCGAGTTGGTAGATATTAGCGAACATTGTTTAACTGCGCGAACAAACGAACCACAAAGACAGCAAGGGACAAGAGCGGGCGCACCCGTCCTTGCGCTTGTCCTTGTCCCTTGCTGTCTTTGTGGTTCGTTTGTTCGCGCAGTTAAACAATGTTCGGTATACGTAAAATCGTCGTCGTTAAGAAGGCCTTCGTTACACACAGTGTAGAGCAGCCATGCTACCTTCGGTAACCCCAAAGAAGCGATAAAATGTGAGAAAGCGGCTAGCAATATCAAGGGGCCATTATACACCGGTTCTGTCTCCCGGCGGGCTTGCCTTAGTGGTATTTCGTTCCAATGGCTCTTGCGCCATAAAACACAAATCAACCACTTAAACATCTTGTTTCACGCCATTCGTTGCGCTTCGGGCAGCGCTTCCGATAACGTCCAAAGTATGCTCGGTGAGTGTATTGCAGAATCCTGCATACATTATAAAGGCTTTCGTGTTTTAATAAAGATTTTTTTCCACGTAAAACCTGCGCCTGGCATCACGGGCCGAATTAACAAAATATTGCTACACTGTATAAAAGTAATTGAAAGCCTTCAGGATTGATATTGCACTGTATTATATTTTTGTGTACTTAACTATTCTTTATATATATATATATATATATATATATATATATATATATATATATATATATATATATATATATATATATATATACATGCCACCCTGTATACGCAATGCCTCATGACTTCGAGCGTACCGGAATCTTGGAAGAAGGCTAGCATAATCCTAATCCATAAGAAAGGAGACGCCAGGCTTGAAAAATTATAGACAGATCAGCTTACTGTCCGTTGCCTACAAAGTATTTACTAAGGTAGTCGCAAATGGAATCAGGAACACCTTAGACTTTGTGGGGTCTTCGGGTCTCACGGGAGTACAGACCACCGCGGGTTCGAGCTTAGCGAGCCACAGGGCCGCGCCAGTCGTCACCTCTAGCACCGCTGCGCGCGAGCTCAGGGAGCAAGGAGCTCCCGAGCGACGCACTCGACTACACAGTATTGCCCTGAGTTGAGGGAAACCGTTTATCGTATCCGGCGGCGCCCGACACTGCACAAACGCCCGGTTCTGGGGCGGCGGGGAACCAAAGGGGTTCCGCACCAAGGGCGGAAAATAGTCAGGGGCGCCTGTAGCCCGTCGCTGCGAGTGCGCAGGCTCAAGCTGGGACACGCCGCGCGGATAAGTCCCGGCGGCTATGCTACTCGCTCTCGCGGTAACCGATGGGCCAACTCGAGAGAGCTCGGGCAGTCTCCTTCGGCTTGGGCCTCCGATAAGTGCGGCTCGGCGTGGTACGACCTCGCGCGAGCACTAGGCACCCGTTCTTCGGCTTAGCCTCGAGATAGGATCAACACGAGGTACGCGCTCCCCGCGCGGGCAAAGGCACCGTTCGTGAGCTCAGTCCTAGTCACAAAGGTGTCGGCGGACGAGAGGAAGCATGTACGGGTACCGGGCGCCGTTCCAAGGAGGAAGCGAGCCGCTACCGTAACGGCAGTAGCAACCAGGGGCCGCTTCGTGACGTCACTAGCTCCGCCCTCCCCGCGAACCACCGCGAGTGGAGAGCCGCCGCTGACAACTGCTTCAGAGCGAGGACCGTGTGGCTTAAGGATTGCAGAACATAGGTGAAATGCGCCCGAGCAATGGCGCGTCGAATTCCCCAAATCCCCATATCTTCTGTCAACCAAAGGACCAGGCAGGATTCCGTTACTCAACAGTAGACCATATTCACACTATCAATCAGGTAATAGAGAAATGTGCGGAATACAACCAACCCTTATATATAGCTTTCATTGATTACGAGAAAGCGTTTGATTCAGTCGAAACCTCAGCAGTCATGCAGGCATTACGGAATCAGGGTGTGGACGAGCCGTATGTAAAAATATTGAAAGATATCTATAGCGGCTCCACAGCCACCGTAGTCCTCCATAAAGAAAGCAATAAAATCCCAATAAAGAAAGGTGTCAGGAAGGGAGATACGATCTCTCCTATGCTATTCACAGCGTGTTTACAGGAGGTATTCAGAGACCTGGATTGGGAAGAATTGCGGATAAGAGTTAATAGAGAATACCTTGGTATAATAATAATAGAAACTTTATTGCAATGGAAAATATTTGAAGGAGGGGTGGTCGGAGCCTCTCAGTCCAGGGCCCGACTGGCCTCTGCCGCCTGCCTGACCTGGCTAATTAAGGACTTTTGTCCTGCCAGGTCGGAGCGGGCGAGCTGTGCCTCCCACTGCTCCGTTGTGTTGCTGGTATTTCGCCCATGAGGGTGCTTAGTGCACTCCCAGGTTATATGTATTAGGCTAGGTATGCCACCGCACCAAGGACCGTTGGCCCTATAACGAGTGGGATACATGGCGTTTAGCAATTTTAAATGGCGGAATACCCCGGTCTGTATTTTACGCCAATCGGCGGCCTCTTCCCCGCTAAGTTGTGGGTGAAGCGGCGGGTATTTTCTGCGGACTCCGCGCTGATGAGCAAGGATGTCATTGGCATTTAAATTTGTAGAATTTTGTGAGGGATAGTGCGGGTTGTTGGGGTTAGAAGAGGACGCCATCGCTCGTTTAGTGAACCCTCGAGCTAACGGGTTAGCCTTTTCGTTCCCCTGTACCCCCGCGTTGCCCGGGCACCAGAGTAGTCGATGATGGTGGTTGAAGGATTTGGGGATTATCGCGAGGCTAGCCGTAGTCACGTGCCCCTTGAGAAACATGCGACATGGCTCCTGGGAGTCCGTGACCACGACCGAGTCCCTTTGCGAACGCTCCGCGCGAGCGAGTGCGATCGCCACGGCTAATATTTCAGCCGAAGTGGGGGATCCCGCCGTGGCCGACGCGGTAATTTGCTGTTGGCTGATCGCGTTCACGACTGCCAGGGCGTACCTCCTTTGGTAGCGCTGCCCGGTCGCCTCTGCAAACACAGCTGCGTCCGTGTAGTACGTGTTGTACCTATGGTTAATAGAGTACGCTGATTGAATGTGTTGTGCGCGTGCTTTGCGCCTTTCTTTGTTGTACTCGGGATGTATATTCTTTGGAATTGGGGCTACTGTAATTTTGGATCTCATCGAAGGAGGGAGAGGTACGGCCTGCTCTGTGAGATAAATGGGGTATGCTGGGATATTGAGTCTAGCCAATATTGCCCTACCAGTTTTTGTAGGAATAATGCGTCCTAAGTAGGAGGAACGCGTCCTGGCAAGATAAACCCGTGCGAAATCCTATCATGGAGTCCGGGAACCAGCTCCGCTCTTCCAGGTATCGCTGCAATCTGCTGTGGATAACCCTTTCATAGAGCTTACCCAGGCAGGACGTGAGCTACACCGGCCGTAGTGTATCAATCAAGGGATTCTTTTTTGGTTTGGGGATCATGATTATTTTAGCCAATTTCCACTCTTGGAGCAAGTCTCCCGTGGCCCAGCACTCGCTATTAAAAATCTTTGTTATTTTCGCTAGGGCTACCGAATCCATGTTTCGAATCATTGCATTTGTGATCGAGTCTGGGCCCGGTGCCGAGTTTTTAACTGCGGATTGTGCCGCCTCATACACTTCCGTCTACGTTATTTATTCGTCTAATTTAGGGTTCGCCTCCCCCGCGTATTGTCTCATCGCGTACGACGATCCCGTGGCAGGTGAGAGTCCTATGTACTTTTTCTGAAGAGCATGGACTAGATCTTGGTCTGTGCCCTCGAAGTTGTCTGCTATAATTTGGAGCTTCTTGTTATTTTCAGTACGCGTGCTCATCGGGTCTAGCATGCTTCGTAGTATTCGCCACGTATTGGTCGTTCCGAGTTCCTGATAGGGTTCCACAGAATGTCGCCCACTCGTGTTTAGCGAGCTCGTTGGCGTGGCCTTGGGCTTGCTCTGCCAAGAGAGCGATGCGTTGTCTCAGGTATTCGTTTAGACGTTGTCTTTTCCACCTCTTAGCCAGTTTCCGCCTCTCTTTCCATAGGCTGACCAGGTGAGAGTCTATCACCGGCACCTCCGCTGTACGCTCAATGGCTTTAGTGGTGTCCCCGCGTGCTCGTCGAAGGAATTCAGTCCATCCGCGCACGTTGGTCGGGGCTGTATCCGACTCCTCCAGCGCTCTCTGGAGCTCTCTATAACGAGGCCAGCCAGTTAATTTAGTCATTCCTATTGTTCTCTGTATGTTGGGCGTGGAGAGCGCTACTCGGATTATGTCGTGATCGCTTCCCAGGTTTTCGTCAAAGGAAACCCATTGCGCGTCTCTGATGTTAATTGTAAAGGAACAGTCGGGCGCCGTGTCTCAGCTGACGCTGTTACCCGTGGGCGTCGGTTTGCCCGTAAGCCTAAGGCCGTTGCGGTGCCCTCGAGTAGGAACCCTTTGGGCGACGTTTTCGCGTATCCTCATAGTATGTGTGGTGCATTAAAGTCACCCACTATCATTACCTTATCCCTGGTGCCCGCTAAATCTTTTGTTGCTGAGAGAATGTGGGGTAGGTCGTCCCCTTTGCTTTTGGGAGGACTGTACAGATTTGTGATTAGTGTGTGTGCCTTACTTCGTTTCTTTGGCATCACACTGATAACTATGGAATTAGTCTCTCCCTCAGTTTGCGTAAGTGTTAATAATTGAGCGTTTATCGACTTGCTCACCAGCGTGGCGACCTTCGAATTTTGAGGATCGCTCAGAGTGTAGTATCCCTGCAGTTTAGCCGGCTTGGCCCCGACCTCCTGCAGACATATCTGTTTTTGATAAACTGGTGGAACACTGCCGCTTTCCTGGAGAAGGAGCGGCAGTTCCATTGCCATATCTCTAATTTTTTTTATTTACATTACATTGTTCTGAATTGTGTATTTGTTGTGATTTCTTAGCGTGATTAGCCATGTTGCCCACTATTATTTTAAGCCCGTCACGTTTCCGTGTCCGAGCCGTCGGATCCTGTTACGCAGTGGCTTATTTTAGTTTTTGCCGAACGCGCTCCTATCGCAATTGCGCGTTTTTTGGTGGGAACAGCCTTCGAGACCTTGGTAACTTTCCATTGGCTGATGATATTGCCTTGCTTAGTAACTCAGGGGACCAATTGCAATGCATGCTCACTGACCTGAAGAGGCAAAGCAGAAGGGTGGGTCTAAAAATTAAGCTGCAGAAATTTTAAGTAATGTTTAACAGTCTCGGAAGAGAATAGCAGTCTACGATAGGTAACGAGGCCCTGGAAGTGGTAAGGGAATACATCTACTTAGGGCAGGTAGTGACCGCGGATCCGGATCATATGACTGAAATAATCAGAAGAATAAGAATGGGCTGGGGTGCGTTTGGAAGGCATTCTCAGATCATGAACAGCATGTTGCCATTATCCCTCAAGAGAAAAGTATATAACAGCTGTGTCTTACCAGTACCCACGTACGGGGCAGAAACCTGGAGACTTATGCAAAGGGTTCTCCTTAAATTGAGGACGATGCAACGAGCTATGGAAATAGGAATGATGGGTGTAACGTTAAGGGATAAGAAAAGAGCAGATAGGGTGAGGGAACAAACGCGAGTTAATGACATCTTAGTTGAAATCAAGAAAAAGAAATGGGCATGGGCAGGACACGTAATGAGGAGGGAAGATAACCGATGGTCATTAAGAGTTACAGAGTTACGGAATGGATCCCAAGGGAAGGGAAGCGTAGCAGGGGGCGGCAGAAAGTTAGGTGGGCGGATGAGATGAAGAAGCTTGCAGGGACAACATGGCCACAATTAGTACATGACCGAGCGGGGTAGTTGGAGAAGTATGGGAGAGGCCTTTGCCCTGCAGTGGGCGTAACCAGGCTGATGACGATATATATATATATATATATATATATATATATATATATATATATATATATATATATATATATATATATATATACGAACAAGAAGAAACGGGGTTAAAAGCGGTACCGCATGGCGCGATTTCAGGCGCGGATGGTGGGACGTGCGCGTCATTTTGCCGCGTGCCCAGCATGATCCGTCACGAAATCGCGCCGCCGCGTGCTGCTGCTCGGAGTAGAAAAAAACGCGTCGCGCGGCGCGTCCGCCAATCAGAGTTCAGGTAAGTCACGTGGCATTTGGTCACGTGGCATTTTGGTTTTCGGTTTTGCCACCAGATGGCCCTGCGCTCTGCGCATCTGTGATAACTCAAAGGGAAGCTCATTACTTTTCAAAGCGATATCGGGATGCCTTAGAACACGCACCTATAAAGCGAGATATAAGAAGGAACAAGAAGCATGTGCTTGTTGCGGTAAAGCTACGGAAACTATGGAGCATGTTTTATTAGAGTGTGAATACGGCTACCCAGCGCTCGATTTAGGCACCACTGGCCTCCTTAAAGCCCTTGGGTTCAGCGGGAGCAGTGGAAAAGTAAACATGTCCGCAATAGGCATTAGTAAGAGGCGATTGGAGGATTGGTGGACGAAAAGTAGGAAAACGACAAAAAACAGACTTACAAAAGCACAGTTAGGAATACGGGATCAGAAAATTTGGGTGTGTTTTTTAGTGTTTTTTTATTATTATTGTTTAAGTTAGGTGGGACATTAAGCAGTATAACAGCAAGAGCTTGGTGGCGCAATCCATCGCCCCGTTCCAAAGGGGACGCTCATAACATCCATCCATCCACCCTCTAAGGCCCCGTATACTTCGTAAAGTAGTGACACTCTCCTCCTCCGCCTTCACTCTTCCTCATTTTTCCTCTCTTTCACGCTCCCTCTTCGACTGTGGCGCCGCCTACACGGCTCGAGCGTAGCAAAGGCGCCAACATGCGCTCCTCGCCACTCCGTAGACGCTTCTCGAACAAAAATGGCGCTGATGCACGGTGCGAGGGCCCACGTGATGCTATTAGGCCAATAGCGACGCAGCCATGGCCTAGGCCAGAGCGCGCGAGGAGGAAGCGGCATTCTTCAAAGCATGCAGTACTTCACGAAGTTTAAGGGGCTTTACGCATCTCGACGGAACCTCTCTGGAGCAATTTTTTTTTCTCGGCAGAACTGGCGCGTGCGTCAAAGAAAGCACGTGCTACCGTGATTTCGTTCGCGCCTCGTGTTGGTTCGCGCATCGCGTTCACCTAAAATGGACAAAGCAACCTTCAACGAGTCCCTCATAACTTAAGTGGAGAAACGTCGCGTCCTGTGGGACGTACGTGACCGCCATTACAAGAACAACATCAAACGTGACCAGGCTTGGCGAGCTATAGCAGATACCTTCAGGGTAGACGGCATAGAAGATGGTCTCAGCATCCCCCTTAATAGTAGCAATCGCCTCTTCTGCTCGGTAGTAAGCGGCCGACGCTATTTTCTATGTGAAGTTGTAAACAAGCAGCGGCCTCTCAGCATGCTGAAGGTATATAGTCGCATTTTCGCACACAATCTTGCTGCTTGAAATTAAGCTTGATAGATACACTTCGCACAAAAATGTCGCTGTCTAATTACACTAAGATTATCTTTATTGTAGTGTTATGTAACGTTAAGGACATATTATATATGCGGTAACAGAGACAATTCATGCCGTTGGGATTATGTTGTCTGGCAACCCGGAAAACGCGACGCAAAAGCGCCGCTCCCTTTCTTTGTGCGGGTGCTCGCGCGTCGGCGGCAACGCGGGCGTTCGCCGCGCCTCACGCTTTTCGCTCGCGGGAAACGCACCATGCGGTTCCAGCTTTAAGACTGCAACTCCCCTTTAAAACATAAAGTGGCCAGGGCTCCGTCCAAGCGGCTCAGACTGCAATGCGAGCCAATAGTTGCCGCCTTTCATTGATGGCTAGTAAATTTAACGAAAACCCATGCGTTACACTTGCGTGACACTTAAAAACATCACGTTGCTAATGAAGTCTTCTTGCAGCGTCGATCCTCACTTGCTGGTGGCAGCAGCGCGTGCCTAACTTCCCGTACTCGTTTAAGGCTCGGTAACACTGGGTCGATACGAGACCGACAACACGCTCACGTCAACGATTGACCAACCATCCAGTACAGTGCGTCACTGAAAGCATTTTATCATACCAAGCAAACAACGACGCAACCGACGAGCGCGAGTTGTCGCACTGCGACGGGCTTTCTGGTCGACGGCACAGACAAAGTCAGCGTGCCGACCATCGTTCAACCGAACCCTGCGCGATCTGCCATCGAACTGACAACGCGATATAGCGACAGCGCCAGAGTGAGTCAGAGTGAGTCAAAACATGCCTTCGAAGTTGAAATGCACAGACTTCAACCTTCGCAAGCCGCGCACATCAAGTTTGACCCAATGTTGATCCTGTTCAGCGAAGGTGAGTCTAGCGCCATCGTGTTCGTGCACCCGCTAACGGCGGACTTGAACTGAAATGCAAGCAGTTAGCACGAAGGCTTTTATAGTTCAGTTCTGTCCTTGGCGATTTAAAATAAACTACATTTCACTTCGTACACAATAGGCGGCAAGCGGCGACACAGCACTGCGCCAACATGTATCTGTACGTCCCCATTCCCGTAAGCTGCCGGTCGCATTCGCTACGTAGATGGGTCGGTCTGTACGTGTTGTTATGCTGACACCTTTCTCAATTCTAGAGAGATGCTGTTTACCTCTGCGACGAACAGGAAGAAAGAGACGGTGCATTCGGTATACAGCAGTATAAACAACCGTCTCGCTCAGTTATACCAACGGTGTCAGTTATGGTATCCGCGTTTTGCCGAAAGGGCAACACGGCCTATAAATGAGCACTTAATTTATGCGAGCACAGTTTTCTCTAACGATGTCTTATGGCACGCGCAAACTGTAACTGCGATGGAGTTAAAGAAAAGTGAGAATCAGAAATAAACTAATAGCCCGTAATATATTATCTGGATCACTGTTGCCGTGTTTAAGTGGTTCGGCTGCTCATACTGACTCGTCTCAGGGTGGAACACCACCACTCATATGCGCAGATATGTACGTTTTGCTACGTTTTGACATCATTTTATATCAGTGATACACCTTTTCCTCAATATTTGACGCTAACAGCGATCTGAGTATGTAGATATCGATGTAAAGAAGTGCTACGCTTTTATAAATCCGGCGTGGAAGGCTCGAAGGCTTCTTGAATATGCGGAATGTCAAAATAATGTTTAAAAAAGAATACAAAACTCGAGCTCCAAGTGCCGAAATCAGTGACAACAAACTCCAAGACAGCCGTGTCGCCAAAGGGAGCTCAGCTGCCTTGGCTCTTCATGATAATCGGCCCATCGGTTAACCCTCTTTCTGCTCGTTTATTGTATAAAGAGGGTCTCGAATCCGGCAGCATTGATGCCTTCAGGTAGCATGTGTGGGTTTATTGACCGGTTGTCTTCATCCAAAAAGATTACGTTCTCGCGACGCCTGCGGCAGAAAGGAAGTTCCACGTCCGCCGCCAAGGTCTGTGAGTGGTGGCGCTGGCTAACACTCCCAGGGTTCTACAGAGAAACATAAATACCCAAGAAAGTGGACGGCGAAACGACGCCGCGGTAGCTCAAGTAGTAGAGTATCGCACGCGATATGCGAAGTTTGTGGGATCGTTGCCCACCTGCAGCAAGTTGTTTTTTCATCCACTTTCATTTCCATTAATTTATCGTTTCTTTATATTAGTTATTAAGCACAAGTAAATTTCCCCTACGTTGTCCTTGGTGTCAGTGTTTGTTGGCTTCTTACGATATGACCAATAAAAATGCGGCCCCTCGGTTAACCCCCTTTCCTCTCAAACTGAAATATTAAAAGTCCGAAACACTAACAAGAGATCGACTCACGCAAGAGGCCGCGTTTCTACTAGAAAGCTTGCCTTCGTGCATAGCGTTCCCCGCCAGCGTTTCCCGATAAACGTTACGGGTACATAAGCTGCAGTTGCCGGGAAGAATGAAAGCAGTCAGGAATCTTTGAATGCTATTGCGTTCCACTCTTAAAGGCGAAGCTTAAGCACCCTGGAATTTTTTTCATGCACTGTATGTAAATATTTCTTATGAAGAAGAAGAAGAAGTATTTTAATGATTGGAAAATGTAGAGAGGTCGGCTGGATAATGGAGCATCTGGCCTGCTACTCTACGTAAGGGAAGGGGAAGAGGGGAAGAAAAAGGGTCACAATGGGGGATGATAACGGCCCATATTTCTTATATTCTGTGTATTATTATATAGCTTTGATAGCATTTTTGCCTCTCCTGCTGGGCCCACATTGGTCTTGCAATATTTTGCAAATAAAAACAAACATAAAATACAGTCATAAGTGCGCTTTGCCATTGGCCGGTCACTCTCGCTAGCATGTCTGTCATTACGTAAAAGTGGACGTAGTCTTATTTTCAGTGTCAAGGTCGAAGACCACCCATGCCAAGAGCTATTTTTGGAAAGCGCTGTCGGTGGAAGCAAAGGTGATAATGAACGTATCCCAGCCGTCGCCTAGTAAATGTTCCAAGAAGTAAACATTGCTCACTCATAGTACACGCGATAGAAATTTGCAGTGGCGTGATTCTGTCTCCACTGATCCCAAACATCTTTTACTCCCCTAAAGGTTGCTTATCTATAGGAACTACATACCGAACTCACATGGGCTCATCAGACAATAAGAGTTATAAGCGTCTGGTACAGAGCAAGGCTTCATTATAATGAAGCTACAAGTCATCGAGGATGTGAAATGTAATATCATACACCACTTATTCACTTTTTCTTACAGTTTTAGTGAGACAAAGGGCTACAGACGGGCGGATGACAATTCCTCCCTTTCGTGAACTTTCCTTTACCTTTCTGGCTTCCGCAGAACTGATTTGTCGTATTCAGTGTCTCAATGCCTGGAGTGGTCGATTAATTTGGCCTCGCTCTGCGATGAGCTAGCCTAAGCTCAGTTGATAAACCGACCAGCCCTGTAAGGCTTTGGTCCCAGGTTCGTAACTCGGACCAGGACGAATGTTTCTTCAACTGTGAAGTTTTCTTTCTAGCAACGCGTACGGGTTTACTTTGTAGCTTCGTGCTACAGTCGGGTGGATGACATTTTCTCACTTTCACCCTACGGGCTTTCGCAGAACTAATTTGCAATATGAGGCAGGACTGTATTAACCGAAAAAGACGGGTGAAAGAAACAACACCACCTACAGGTTCTTTTTTTTTTTTTAGACAATGCGGATTTTTTATCAAAGGCTATAAGCACAGCGAACGTGGCATTTTGTTTCAAACGAGTTTGCCGCTAATAAAGTGAGCTTCACGAGACTAATTAATAACTTAACTTTATATTAGTGCGTTAGCAGCAGTTGTATAGATGGAGAATTTGAAGGCAGTCACGTTCTAATGCGCCCTCATTTTTTTTAATGTTGAAAGTCGCATCTCATTGAAGATAATTGTCATCGAAGTTCAACGGTAAATCCAGGCAATGCCGAAACACGGCTCCGCGGGAGCGCAGGAAAGGCGCCGTCGTATCAGACGCCCCGCGACGGCGAGCGCGAGGAAGAGCTCCAAACCGAACGCATCGGCCAGCCACGGCAGCTGCTGGTGAGGCACGCTTTGCCAGGCTAGCTTGCGGGGCGGTGTGTCGGCTCGAGACTTGCTGACCATTACAATACGGAGAGGCGCCGTTACCCCGATCCTCACAAATCGCTTAGTAGAGAACAGCAAGCAATCTACAGGCAGATACAGGCAGGATCCTTCCCGCACCCTTACCTTCAAAACAAGATGTACCCGGAAAGGTACGAGAAGGATTGTAATTTCTGCAAAACTCAGTTAGGCACGCTCCAACACGTCATTGGAGTATGCGATTTCATCAAGGCAATCCCCCTACCTCTTACCTGCACCACTATACCTACCCCATCCCTCATCCACCCTTACCGAGCGATGGGAGACCTTGCTAATCAGCACCGCCCTGGAAGACCAGCTCGTCCTGATCTCCAGGGGCCAGGCGGCTAGGGAAGCATATGGGTCCCGTGAAGAGGGAACCACTTCCATCGACGGCGTCTAAGAAGATGTCGAGCTCGGCTCAATAAAGTTGTTTCTCTCTCTCTCGGCATCGTTCAAACTTCAGCCCGCACTCTCTTTACGGGGCGTTGCCGTATCACGCGCAGCGAGACGCGCTCAGTCTCCGTATTGCCTCGATTGAGCTTCGAAATTTGACGCTGAATGTCTCTAATTAGGGGCAGTCCTTAAAAAAATGGGTGGGCATCAAAATGCCACTACCTTCAAATATGGCATTTAGAAACTGCCCCCAAGGCGCTAATAAAAAAAGGTTCTTAATGTTTTTATTAATTAATCTGCTGAAGCTCACTTTATTAGAGGCAAAGTATGTCCGCCTCACGTAGGAACTCGTATGCAAGCACGTTACGCTCGCTGCCTCTTTATTAAAAAAAAATATCTGTATTGTCTAAAAAAAAGCCTGCATTAGCTTCGTAGATTTGTAAGGAGAGTTGTATGCGTGAAGCATCCTGAACTATTCAATACAGGAAGGGAATGATGCATATGATGTTCGCTGCGCTCAACAATGTCGCGATGAAAAATACTACAGCTTAGTAATAAATAAGCAGGGAGAAGACAGGGGACATGTGCACAGAGTGAAAGAACCACGCGACGATTCTGCGCGTTCACTCTGTGTGAAATCTTCGTTCTGTATTTATCTTTGTTTTTACAATAAAAAGTGAACGCAATCCAGTAGAAATACGATACACCTCAAGCTCACCAACCATTTGGTTTCTCGTTTTTTTATCCTTCCTTGTCACCACCTCCGTTCATCTGGCCCCTCCCTCATCGATAATCTGCTCCTCAGTAACGTGGTACAAAATGAACACTTTCTCCGAAGAATGCTGTTTTTTTAACTTTTGATGTTTTTAAAACTGCTACAGCTACGTACATCACCTATTGGAAGAAGGTAATTGCAATCTCAGGAGACCAAAAAAAGAAAGGGCGCACACCTGGAAACACGAAACAGCCACGTTAGCTTCCGTTCCGAACCACCATTCGATTTATCGGCGCGTACCTATTGTGGCAATTTCACTGCACACAGTTTTACTTTGCCTGGCAGCTTTGAGAGCCTTCCGACGAAACTTGGCACATGAATTCACGTTTCAACGACCTACGGTGACGCCGCTTCGATCCGAGATCCCCACTCAAAACGGTAAGGTGGCTTCCCCTCAAAGTTGATGGCCACCCGAAACTCGGCAACTGCGCGCCCATGAAAATGTGGTAATTTGAGCGACAACACGCACACACTTTTCGCAATGAACCAATGCACCAGAGTTCAGAATTTTACTGGCGCTTGATAGAAGAGCTACGCAGCCTGGCATGCTATGGGAAGCAAGGCTGCAGTACGGTGAAAGCAGCCTAATTATCCATTAATGTATCCCGGATCGCATTCACATCACTTCGTGCACTGGAAAGGTTTCTAAGAAGAAGCGGTAGCCAATCGCAATACAAAATATATTATTAGCAAAGGCATCCGGTCAATCCTGAGAAATTCTTACAAACTAAAAATGCTTTGTAACTTCGGCCACTGTTGCGGGCGCAGGATTCGTACGTTAACAACAAAAAAATGTTCTTCAGCTACAAATTTTCGTCATAGCGAATTCGAGCCAGTCCTGCTGCCGGACATCTTATTAACGAAGGCTACCGGCACATGGCAAAGAGCCCTAACCAACAAAAACTTCGTGAATTCGGCCCCAGGGTCTGGCTTACATTAGCCCTTGATTGGCCGATTTTCTGGCGTTTGCTCTTACAAACAATTTTACCGTAATAACTTTTCTTGTGAATAGGGACCAGCCTCGATTCACGAAGTGTAATAATTGCCCGAAATTTAGCCCTCAGTATGCCAAGGGCCAATTATAACCACAGGTTCGAGCATTTCGGCCGCACTGAATCTTAAGAGCTGCTCAGCTAGCGCCTAAAAGGAAAAAAAAAAAACAATAACGTTGCATTATCGAGGCCCAAGACTTGCTTCTGCTTCTGAGGCCGAATTCACAAATGTTGTGCAAAGGGAAGTACCAAATAGCCCACCAATTTACCATTCCGAATTCATAACGCTTTTCATTCGTATGAAGTCTTGTTTTCGATTGGTCAGCAAAAAATGTGTGCGTCATCACGACTGGCATGGCATTTGCGCTTACGAGCAGTTATAGCTTAACTACTTCTTTTTTTTTTTTTTGCGAATACAGGCTCTGTTTGTTTTTCCCCCTCTGTAAACGCATCGCTGAATTTTGTAGTAACAAGCACATTCAATAAGCTAATATTTCTTCGCACAGAGACCGGAGAAATAAAAGCAATATATTGAAAAGTGAAGGGATGACACATACTTTCCACAGTATTCAAATACAAAGAACAAAATTTGCATACAATTCGTGTGCCCATTCTAGGCATAACGCAGCAAAGCTGTTCTCAGCAGAGCATGTTGTATTGTAGGAGTGAGGTGCCTGTTTGGTGAAAGAAGAATGGTTCTTTTCTGCTTTATCATATAATGCAAGACTGCATGTCACTAGGCTCGAGCTGGTGTGTACAACGACTTTACCATTATCATTTGCGGCGTAATCAACTTTCTGCCGATCGAAATTCTGCCGATTGCCCGCAGAGTATCGCGAAAGAAAAGTTTGGCAGTGCGAAGCAGGTAAAAATCCCAATGACTTTTAGAAACAGCGCGGCCTAGCGGCGTTGCGTACCCGAAAACCTACTCTCAACTTGCCTTCTCTTGTACGCCCGGCCGATAGCGGTCCTGTAATTCAAGTCCCACAATTCTAAAACTTTCTCTTCATTTCCCTGCCATTGATTACGTGAGCATCTTGTAAACAGTTTTCGTTTACATTCAGCTTTAGCATTTCTGACGGAAATATTTACGTTTCTTCACTTATCTTACCTACCAGATGTTGAATAAGCACTCCTGGGACCTCTTACCTTCTGATAATCATTGCGGAAATTGCGCAGTGCTTTGCTCATGCGTTGTAGAAAGCAATATCGGTGTTTGAAAGAACACATTAGGTGCCCGTTCCCGACACATGAGCACCGATGGTGTCGTTTGATGCCATATCCGTAGTTTAGCTATGACTGCATTGAAAGGCAGGTCTTCGTACTTTGTAGATACCTATGAGCCGACGCTATATGTACGGGTTTTATGTTGTGATTTATTGCGTTATTAGGCAAAACAGAGCTGCGCACAATATCACACTTCGTCGGTCAACATTCAGTGTTGTATTCTGGAGCCGGGCTCGCGTGCCGGTCAGGCGAGAAACCAATGAGCCGCTCTACACGCCGGTGAGGTAAGCAAAGAAAACTTCGCTTTAAAGAAAGCACCCTAGGCAGAAAAGATTGGTCTAGCCTCCGGGGTTATGGAAATGACCGAGTTTAAGTGGCCTGCAGAGGGCCGACTTCCGTAACTTCCAAGGGTGCAGTGCCCAGTAGGCAAATCGAAGGTCTAACACGATGCCTCTACAATTTCTCCGCCAAGAGTAAAAGAGCATCAAAGAAATTCGAGGCGATCAACTCAGCAAGAGTGACTCAACGGCAACTTCACGGTTTGTTTTTCGCGCGCAGAAAGCATCGCATGATAGCTACCAGCTGCTACTCCTGCCGCCGCGCGAAAGGACCAGGGTAATGTATTCTGGTTAGCTCAACTAGGTTTGGCCAACAGCCAGCTAGGCCGGCCATGTGGTGGCGATTATACTTCTGTGTCCGTTTCCTATTCTGCCTTCCGGGTTGAGCCGATGACCGGAGGTCACGAGTGCGCTGCCTTGAATACTCGCTGCAATGAAATCACTTTTTTTTTTCTTGTTGCGCTTTTGACTACGTGATCGAGGTTGGAACAGCAGACGTTCCACGATTTAACCACACCGTAACTTGTTCCGGCACATGTATGGTGCGAAATTCTGTCTAAATATCCTCAGCGCATGTACGAAGCGCGAAAATTTTCAACTTCCCGCAATACTGCAAAAAAGCGGAGCACAAAAATTGAGTGGAAGTAAGCGTTAGTGACGCTGCTGTTTACCTGCGGATCGGAGTCATGCGATGTGAAAAAGTTGCTGCCTTCAGATGAAATTTCACACGCATTCGTGTAGGTGTGCAACGTGTTTGCCCACGTGATAAAAATCTACAGTTGAGGAACTCCATTCTTGAGGATGGTACGCATCATTCAAAAAAGTGCCGGTCCCACCCCGTCTGCAACGGACGTTGGACTGAGTGGGCTCGTGAACACACCGAGTCGCTTGCAGTTCTGAAGGCGTCGGCATGAACCGCAAACCACCTTCAGTCTGTCAAGAGGAGCCAGTAAAGCGCACATGTGCGCAGCCCCACTTTATCACGCAGTGACCATCACCTCGTAGCGGCAACGAATCATGGTAGGAAGAAAACATCTATGATTTAACCGTAAGCTCGTGCTTCTGTGCGCGCGTCTAACCATCTCCGAGTAAATGTGTGTAGTCGACGCATAAAGAATGGCACAACAAGCTTATTGGCGTTTTATCATGAGGCATTTGGACGCATATTATGCGCTTTCTGTCGGGCTTTTTTTTTTTTTTTGCGCGCTATACGAAACAAGCCAACAGTCGTTAAGTCCGGTGGAACTGTTCGCTTTTTTCGTTCATTAGCCCTACTAATGACCCTTCGTAAATAGCTTCACTCAAGCGCACGGTTGACAGGGAAGAGCGCGCTCACCCGCCGGCGTCCCGAACGGAGCAGCCACGAGGTTCCCGGAGTGGTTCCGCTCTGCCGCACAACGCCCGCAACGGTGGCCCGCACGTACAGCGCCGCTTGAAGCCGCCCGCACGAGTGGCAGCAGCGAGGACGACCGCCGGCACGAGGGGAGGGCCCAGGCAGTGCGCGCGCGCGCAGGGGCGGCGCCACCGGCCGCGCACTGCAGCACGAGGAGGAGGGTCGCCAGCGCCTCCTCACGAGCGGCCCAGACGGAGACGCTCGGAGACCGCGGGTGCTTAGTCATCGCTGTGCACGCGCGTATTCGCGCGCACGGCGGACCGCGGTTCCGCCGACTCGGACGTGGCGCGCCCATGTCTCCCGCTGGCAGCCGCAAGTCCTTCCTAGACCAGACAGCGGCCATACCCAATGAAACAGTCTATACAGAGCAGTTTCTGGGAGCTATTGATGCACTTTGTTTTTAGCCTTTGGTGCTGATGATTTCTGCATGTTACTATTTCTTTTCTTTTTCTCCATAGAATACAAGGTGGCGTTGATACTAACGACAGTACCGGCTAAACATTATTGCAGCACGAAAATGGAGATAACGTCTGGTGGAAGTGCCACAGATGAACAAGTTTCAGAAATCAACACAAGTGAAATGTTCGATGTCGCCGATAGCGCCACAGAAGCCACATAGCGGGGAAGCGCATCGTCCAGTCTTGAATAACCAAGCCGGGGTGTGCGCGGAGTCGCTTCTGATGCGACACAACAGCGTTTCTTCGCGAATAAGTCGATTGATCACACAGGCTTGGTGTGAAGTGTTGTGGATCGCCCTAAAGTGATAGCGTATTGCATCCTTAGAATTACCTCTTCGGACGCATGTCACCGTTAGGTGTGCAAGAGCGTCAGCTTTCTCATTTCCTTCAATTCATACGTGGGATGAGATCCACTGAAATCCCTTGTTCATTAGATCTTTAATGACTGCCAGATATTGCCTTGTGAACGCCTCTCTAGGTAGACCACGGTTTAATCATTCTAATGCCGACTTTAAGTCCGTCAGCACCACGACGTCTCGTGCAGAAAAGCGGTATAATTTTTGCAAAGCCGCGGTAATTGAGGCGCGTTATATTGTTGTAGACAAAACTGAGCGATCCAGGCGGCCAGACCGTGGCACACTAAGGGAGGGTACGCAGAATGCCGCTGCGCTGCTATATGTTTGTGCACACACCGACTCTTTGTACACTTGTAGGTGGCTCTGAAACCCTCTGCTCAAGTGGTCCAGCACAAGAAACTTTGCTTCAGCGCTTGAACTGGTGCATCTCGCCGGTCGGTGGGGCACACTGAGGATGCAGGTAGCGTTCGAAAAAGAACGTGGCAGGTCGAGGAGACTCTGTTTAAGCCATTCTAATCCTAAATATTGGACGGTGTTCAGAGCCGCATGGAGATGAGAGCGAGTTCTTGCTCTTAGCCGCCGAAGAGGTGCCGTGCCTGCGGGGGACTGACCCAGCCTTAATGGCTGCATCAGCAAGGGCTGATATGCCAAAAGGCAGAGTGCTAACTTTCTTGTTTCAAGCCGCCTGAAGAACTCCTATTGTCAAACGAATTCCCTTTCTGTGCACTGCCTCCAAGCGCTCGAATTGAGCCGGTGATGGTGATACCCCGGCAGCTGATAGAGAAGGTGACTTGTTATCAGTGCAGCGTTCAGTTTAAGCATGGACATAGGATTGTTTTCCCAACGTACACCTGCCATGCGACTAAGTGCGCTGATTCTTTGCACTGATGTAGCCACAACACTTTCAGCCGCGCGTAGCCATAGTAGCCTGTTGTCAATGGCGATGCCCAGGAATCGAACACTAGTTGCATGGCGAATTCGCTGGCCTCTAATATTCAGTGACAGGCAAGTTCACTTGCGCCCCTCTCCGGGGAGAAGCATGAAGGCAGACTTTTCCGCTGATAAAGATGGGCCATGCGTCAATAAGTGGCCTTTCAGTGGAGATTGCTGCCTGGGCTATCCGCGCTGTGAAGAAGGCGCGTCTCGCTGTACAGCCGCATCGCCAACGCGCGGCTCGGCTCTGCTCGCGCTGCTAGTTGCTGGCGTCTTTTTGGACAGTCCTTCGGCCTGCCTCGCCGTTCCCGGTCGCCGAGCCCTTTGCATAAGGAGCCGCTAATAAACCTCTCTTCAATTGGTGGAGGTGCGGGGCGTAAAACCCCGTCGCTTGAAACCCTGGAGCTGCGACCAAGAACGCTGCCGCCCGCCATGACCCGCAGCTCATCCCAAACGGCACCGACGCCACAGTCCGTCACCTGCACCGGCGTTCCACGACATTGGGACCGGCCTCGCTCTCATCCATGGCCAAGCTCGCACTGACTAGGCGAGCATGGCGCTCCTCTTAGCCAGGCGCGCGGCGAGTCACGTGGTCAAGCGGCGACCCAGCTGCGGAGAGCGAATGCGCCAAGCCGGCGGCGGAGCTCGGCACGGCGAGTCACGTGATGCATTGCCAAGGCCACGGCACAGCTGCGGTCAAATGAAGGTCAAATTGCTGGCGACTGCGAAATTCGGCTCGACGCTGTAAGTAAAGCTAAAAACAACTGGCCGCCTGTGAGGCACGAACCCACGTCTTCGTTTGCGTTTGCTATGCTGTCGTTGGTTCCTTTGTTTGGTGGCTTCTTACGACATGACTATATATATATATATATATATATATATATATATATATATATATATATATATATATATATATATATATAGTCATGACTAGAATCGGGCCCCTCGGTTAACCCCCTTTCTTCTCGTTATATATATATATATATATTTCCTTTAATGGATAGGGAAGTATGAGAAAATTACACGAAGATTACACCACCGAGAGATGCTAGACTCTTGTTGGTGCGAGGGGACTCAGGCTGTTAAATTGAACTGTCTCCTATTAGCATCTTCATCATCAACCTGGCTACGCCCACAGCAGGGCGAATGCCTCTCCCATACTTCTGCAACTACCCCGGTCATGTGCTAATTGTGGCCATGTTGTCCCTGCAAACTTCTTGATCTCATCCGCCCACCTAACTTTCTGCCGCCCCCTGCTATGTTTCCCTTCTCTTGGAATCCAGTCCGTAACCCTTAATGACCATCGGTTATCTTCCCTACTCATTACATGTCCTGCCCATGCCCCCCCCCATTCCTTTTTCTTGATTTCAACTAAGATGTCATTACCTCGCGTTTGTTTCCTCACCCAATCTGCTCTTTTCTTATCCCTTAAAGTTACACCCATCATTCTTCTCTCCATAGCTCGTTGCGTCGTCCTCAATTTAAGTAGAACCCTTTTCGTAAGCCTCCGCGTTTCTGCCCCATACGTGAATACTGATAAGACACAGCTGTTATACACTTTTCTCTTGAGGGATAATGGCAACCTGCTGTTCATGATCTGAGAATGCCTGCCACACGCACCTAAGCCCATTCTTATTCTTCTGATTATTTTCGTCTCATGATCCGTATCCGCGGTCACTACCTGCCCTAGGTAGATGTACACCCTTATCGCTTCCAGTGTCTCGCTACCTATCGTAAACTTCTGTTCTCTTCCGAGACTGTTAAACATTACTTTAGTTTTCTGCAGATTAATTTTTAGACCCACCCTTCTGCTTTGCCACTTCAGGTCAGTGAGCATGCATTGCAATTGGTCCGCTGAGTTACTAAGCAAGGCAATATCATCAGCCAATGGCAAGTTACCAAGGTATTCTCCATTAACTCTTATCCCCAATTCTTCCCAATCCAGGTCTCTGAATACCTCCTGTAAACACGATGTGAATAGCATTGGAGATATCGTATTTCCCTGCCTGACGCCTTTCTTATTGGGATTTTGTTGCTTTCTTTATGGAGGACTACGGTGGCTGCTTTGGAGCCGCTGTAGATATCTTTCACTATTTTTACATACGGCTCGTCTACTCCCTGATTCCGTAATGCCTCCATGACTGCTGAGGTTTCGACTGAATCAAAAGCTTTCTCGTAATCAGTGAAAGCTATATATAAGGGTTGCTTATATTCCGCACATTTCTCTATCACCTGATTGATAGTGTGAATATGGTCTATTGTTGAATAGCCTTTACGGAATCCTGCCTGGCCCTTTGGTTGACAGAAGTCTAAGGTGTTCCTGATTCTATTGGCGATTACCTTAGTAAATACTTTGTAGGCAACGGACAGTAAGCTGACCGTTCTATAATTTTTCAAGTCTTTGGCGTCCCCATTCTTCTGGATTAGGATAATATTAGCGTTCTTCCAAGATTCTGGTACGTTCGAAGTCATGAGGCACTGCGTATACAGGGGGGCCGGTTTTTCTAGAACAATCTGCCCACCATCCTTTAACAAATCTGCTGTTACCTGATCCTCCCCAGCTGCCTTCCCCCTTTGCATAGCTCCCCAAGGCTTTCTTTGCTTCTTCCGACGTTACTTGTGGGATTTCAAATTCCTCTAGACTATTCTCTATTCCGTTATCGTCGTGGGTGCCACTGGTACTGTATAAATCTTATAGAACTCCTCAGCCACTTTAACTATCTCATGCATATTAGTAATGATATTGCTGGCTTTGTCTCTTAACGCATACATCTGATTCTTGCCTATTCCTAGTTTCTTCGCTGCTTTTAGGCTTCCTCCGTTCCTGAGGAAGGAACCTTGCCGAGCACGTCCATATTTTGTATGATGCCAGGGTTAGCGCAGAGTATGAGGTCGATTTCATTTTTAGTCTCGCCGTTCGGGCTCTTCCTCGTCCACTTTCGGTTATCCCGCTTGCGGAAGAAGATATTCATTTTCCAGAAATTATTCCGCTCTGCAAACTCTACTAATAACTCTCCCCTGCTATTCCTATAACATATGCCATATTCCCCCACTGACTTGTCTCCAGCCAGCTTCTTGCCTACCCTGCCATTGAGGTAGCCAATCAGTATAGTGTATTTTGTTTTGACTTTACCCCATGGCCGATTCCACGTCTTTACAGAAGCTTTCGACTTCCTGGTCATCATGACTGGAGGTAGGCGCGTAGACCTGTACAACCTTCAATTTGTACCTCTGATTAAGTTTCACGAAACCTGCCACCCTCTCGTTAATGCTATAGAGTTCCTGTATGTTACCAGCTATATCTTTATTAACCAGGAATTCGACTCCTAGTTCTCGTTTCTCCGCTAAACCCCGGTAGCACAAGAGGTGCCCACTTTTTAGCGCTGCATATGCTTCATTTGTCCTCCTAACCTCACTGAGCCCTATTATATCCCATTTAAGGCCCGCTAATTCCTCCAATAGCACTGCTAGACTCGCCTCACTAGATAACGTTCTAGCGTTAAACGTTGCCAGGTTCATATTCCAATGGCGGCCTGTCCGGCTCCAGAGATTCTTAGCACCCTCTGCTGCGTCACAGTTCTGACCGCCGCCGTGGTCAGTTGCTTCGCAGCCGCTGGGGACTGAGAGCCGGGGTTTGATTGTTCTATTCATATAGGAGGTTGTGGCCAAGTACTGCACCAGAGTGGCCAATCCTGCTCTGATGAGGGAGTGCGTTACCGGTTCTGGTCACCAGGATCAGGCCGCAGTCCAGGCTTCTTTATGCAATTTTATCGACACGCGGATTTTTTTTAAGCCGGAGGAAAATTGCGCGGCACCGGGTTTTTAACCACGGTCCTCTTGCACGCGAGGCGGATGCTTTACCTCTACGCCATCGCTGATCCTATTAGGAGGTCTTGTAAATGCTCATATAAGGTCATCACTTTAGCGAGCGCATACCCGTCGTGGTTGCTTAGTGGCTATGGTGTTGGGCTGCTAAGCACGAGGTCGCGGGAAGGAACTTCGGCAACGGCGGCCGCATTTCGATGGGGGCGAAAGCACACGTGTACTTCGATTTAGGTGCATGTTAAAGAACCCCAGGTGGTCCAAATTTCCGGAGTCCTCCACTACGGCGTGCCTGATAAGCAGAAAGTGGTTTTGGCACGTAAAACGCCATAATTTAATTCCTTTTTAACTTTAGTAAGCGATTCTTCGAGGACACACGAAGTTTCTTCAAATGCAACTGTTATTAAACCTTTCAGTCACGGCATACACGCTTGTAGACGCGACTTATTTTTGTGATTACTGGGCAGTGGCTGCAAGGAATAGACGACGAACATTAAGCTTTCTGTAAATTGAACATTCTGCTTTCCTAAAGAACACCCGTTGCACTTCTGAGTGAAATGTATCGTTTGAGACGATCACTTTGATGAAGGCACTAGCCTGTTTGACGGGACGTTTGAAGTGGGCGTCTCGGTAATTGCAAAATATTTTTTCCCTCTTTGTAGTGCTTGCACTAATGCTTACAATAATTATCTTGTGCATGTAATTCGAGCGGATGATTATATATTTTAATGAAGAAACGTAGTATGACTGATTCCACAATAAATGAATATTTAATTACTATATAATTATGATGGGCTTCCATAAAATGCTCAGAATCATCCTCATCCCACCTTGACTTCTATGGTTTCTATGGAGTCTTCAGCACGATGGCATAAAAGTATGTAAATGTCACACATTTGTCAACGATGGATCATAATTCGTGAGTGAAGGGGCTACTACTGCTTCGCCTTTAAGGCGAATCTGCGGCCTCTTTTCTTGAAGCGAAAGTGTTAGTCTCTCTTTGGTCGGCATTTTTCGTGTCCGCCTTCGTGGGCAAAAATGTGGGACGATCCCGGAGGTAGTGATATATACCGGGCCGACACACGGCGGAAGTGAGGCAGGCTTCAAGCATTCAGAAAAGTGAACCGAAAAGTGAATACATTCTTTGGAACCACGTGTACGACATGCGGAAGAGCATTCGTTTCAATAAAGAACAAACACAAAACAAGCACCCGAACGACGCAATTGACGATACAGCGCTCCTGATAACAATGCGAAGCACGCTGGGCTCCGCAAATCTGTTTCCCGGTAAAGATTGCGGTTGCACACGCTGCCGCGGCAACAGCAGCTTGCGTCGTGGGGAGTGACGTCACTGGCCTCTTTGTGTATAAAAGATTTCACTGATTTCATTGTTGGCGCAGCACCGCCATGGGTAGGCAGCACACAGGACTCCAGAAGAGCAGCGTGAATACGAGGAGCGGCAAAGGGAAAAAAGAAACGGCATAAGGACCAGCGGCGGCGTGCTGTCAAAAGTACCATTACTCCCATTACTCTAAATTACCATAACTAGCATTACGCTAATTAAAGAAAGCATTGCATAGCCTCCGCAGGAGTTGTAGTGGTGGTTTTCAACAACTTCACGGGACATCCACTTTCCCAGGCCTGTGCCGGTACGGCGAGTCTTTCTTTTTTCTTCTTATTACTGTTTTTACTGTAAGTTCATGTATAAGCGCTGCTGAGCGTGACTGCTATTGATTGTGATTACGAGTGAATCCGGCTTGGCTTCATTTCGATCGCTGAATTAATTATAGATATTTATTACATCTGCATACACGTGGCGATGTTTCCATCCCTAATAAATGTTGTAAATTAACAGAAGATATTTTTTATGAGTCGTTAGCATTGCCTACTGGAAAGAGAAGCAATACTGAGGCACATATCGTTCATCTGCATTTCACACGCCGTTGATGAAAGACTCTGCCGGAGGGGTCACTGAAGCATTCAGTTTTTTTTTCTGGGTCTACAAAGCACGCAAAGCAATTTGAAGCGAGGTGAACATACATCAACGTATTCATTCTCTAGGCATAGGCTATCCATACCATAAGGAATAACTCTTAGTTGGCTGGCTCCTACTCTTTAAACACCATAATAAACTTTGTATATACAGAGTACGTGTCCCAGCTATCATGCACCATGATTTAAAAATATGCCGATCGCACGTAGCTGGACAGAACCAAGGTAATGTTGTTTGCCGTCACTTGGATGTACTCAAATTATTTGTTGCATTGTGCCTAATGGCATAATTAATCTTAGTTAATTAATCAACTTCTGAAATATTATAGTTAGATGGAAAAGGTCGATGAGAAATTTGTAGAGCAACGTGAAAAACACCCGATACAGCTTTCTGTTCCTCAATACCCTCTACATAAAAGTGTTTTTAGTGCGTGAAAGAAACCAGCGAATACACGGAAAATTGCTGCACGACTTCCCGTTTGAGGCACTTTGCGTGTATTTGTGGGCTCCCTTCACGGCTGGAAAAACGCTTCTATGTAACACGTATTGAGCAACAGACAACTGTATCGGGTGCTTTTTCATGTTGCTCTACAATTTTCTCATTGACTCTTTCCATATATCTACATTATTTGAGAAGTTGGATAATTAATTTAGATTTATTATGTCATTAGGCGGAATGCAACAAATAGTATGAGTATCTCCAAGCGACGGCAAAGAAGATTACCTTGGTTCTGTCCAGCTACGTGCCATCTGCATATTTTTAGATCTTCGAGCATGACAGTTGGGACGCGCAGTATATTTACATAAATGGTCTCTGCATAGTGTTCAGAGGGGAAATTTAAAAAAAGTGTGTTGAAACGAAGAAATACGGACGAGATAGCTACTGCTGGTGCTTTAATGCGCTTGTTCTTCCATTGTCAGTATTTGCAGAAATAAAGTGAAAACATGCATTAGCAGCCGTGCACGTCTGCGCCAACAATGATGCAGAAGCTTTTAGCTGCAATAAAATTTTAAGTGAGAAGTAGAGGCAACTTCAACAAAAAAACCTCTATTTATGTGAGTAACGGAACATTATGGTAATAGCGCATGCTTTAAGGGGGTGTAGGCTTTGGACTACTGGGTTACTCGAGCCCCGGAGACACCCCCCCCCCCAGTTGGTGCCTAAGATTGCCTGCCTTGATCGCCAGGCTAAAGCCACCTATTTCTACAACTCAACACCACCATCACCATAATGGCCGCCTCGGATGCATATATCTGACTCAGTTTTCATTTTCGCCTGCAGCGCTTTGTAAATGTCGAGATATAAAAAACAGTCGCCACTTAATAAATGTAAGAAAATGAGTGCTAGTTTAAAGTTAAGTGATCCCTCGCTCGAAAGAGCATCATATCGCTTATTTCTCAGTTCATGTGTTTTGAGACAGCGGCCGCGTGTATTGAACATTTATGACGGCGCTGTTGAATCCTACACACAGATCAAGCAAGGAGCATCGAGCTATAAAACAAGAAGGCAACAATTGAGAACCATCGACTGCATCAAGCAAAGGGTGCTAGTTATCGCCTGTGTAACGAATCCTGCGGGTTACACTCCCTTGCACCCGTAAATGTGACGCGAAACACATGCCGATAGTTTCACCTTCAAAGCACGCAGTCCAGTACGCCGCGCTGAATGAGAACACTGAATGAAAGGCGCCATCAGCCCACATCAACCTGCACCGAGTGGGACCGGCGTCTCCCGTCCCCGATTTGCCGCCTTGCACAAAGATGGCGTGGCGGTCACGAAATCTCAACCGTCTTTCCGGCTATAACATGTTATAGAAACCACGACAGAATCAGTTCATATAAAGCATTACATAAAAAATGGCATGCAAAGTTAGAAGCGAAGTGCTGCTGAAGAATCTTTCTCGCAAGGGTTTGCGACGGGAATCTTACAACTCAAAGCCTAGACTGTCGCTCTGGCTTTTATTACAGTATTCTTTTGAATTGTTTCGTCCGTGTGTCTAATAAAGGTTCCAAAATAAGGCTGCAATAAAGATGTTGTTCCATAGCATGCACTTTTTATTTTGGTCGTATAGATATTAGCAAGAAAAGTTATGAAAATAGTGTTTTTAATTTGCTTGTGTCGTTGGGTAATTATGCTTGCTGAGAAGCATCGTCTTGCGTCGAAGGGTTGGAAACGAAATGCAGACTATTCAGCGTTTTCTTTTTATTTTTCGTTTAACTTTGTGAACTATAACCGCGATTTACTCGTTTCGTTTTTGCGGGCTGATCCTGAAGATAGCGCAGTTTACCAGAGCCTTATAAACCGCATGGTGGTACCGTACCACCATGCGGTACCGCATTGTTGATCGGGAGCGTTCTTGCATTCTTGCTAGCGTTTTGAGACGTTCGGCCTCTAGTCGAAGAAGCAGAAGCTGTCGTTTTAGATGCTGTGTCTGCGGCCATAGGCGGTCGCAACGCTCTCACGGGGTTCAGAACTGGTCCTGTGGGACCATTCACTTGCACTTGATGCCGAGTCTTTTACATCTATCCATAAACTGCAGATATGCACATCATATCCCTACGAGCATTTTCAAATTTCAATTATTTTAGACACCAGGCACATATATGCAATACTGACATAATATCAAATACCACTAAGCAGCTGGGACACATTTTTGTTGAGTATACTCGCAGGTAAAAAAGGTAGATCATGTGGACAGCTCCAGTTCATTTTTCTTAAATCAGTGTGTACAAGGGGTATGCAAAATAACTTTTTTTCTCGTGCACCGATTATTTTGCCGTATAAGCAAGAGAACTCACCACGTTAATGTAACATATGTTGTACATTACACAAGTATGTGCCTTAATTTACCAAGAGGGATGAGTTACCTTTATGGCTCATTCAGACAAATCACACAAGCTGCATTCATCAATCTTCTATTGGATTTTGCAAATGTTTAATGAAACATGTTCCCCTGTTATGCAGATATGCAATAACAAGCCCTTCTGTGTGTTCCAAAGCTAAACTTTAAGCTCTAAATTAAAGAAGACATTTCTAGTAAGAAACAACAACCAAATATGGTGAATGCATAGTATCAGAAGCCCAAAATACAGAAATTATGAGAAGTGTCGAATGATATTAAGGAAAGAATGGTATTTGAAAATGCAAGACTCTTTAGTGGAGGTCAAGCAAGTCAATATAGGTAGAATACTCTGCAAAATTATGCGAGTGATGGGATGGCAAACAATGGGGTCCGGAAATGCGTTGTTTTTCTGCAAAACAAAAGCTGATGATTGTCATTACATAAGTCACTTGAGCATCATGAGGATGCTGCTTGGTAAATTCAGAAACAAACCAAAAGACAAGACACGCAAAAAAAAACAATTTAATGGTGCACTCTCCATACTGGGATAAATAAAAATAAACGGATCACATCCGATGTGGACATATCAGACGCCTGGTGGAACACTAGAGGAATAATTCACTTTCGAGCTATGGCACTTGCCGCATAGACGTGGGGGGCCTTGCACAAATAGTGATAGTTACTACTACATTTAGAAATTGAAAGCATTCATGCAGACAAGGATGGTTCTTTATATTTTGGCTACCACTTCAAATGCCTCCACCAAGTGTTACAATGCTGCACGCAGCCATATTAAGGATCTCACAGCAACACCTGCAGGTAAAAACCAAAGCAGTCAAAGTGCTTGTGTATTCTAGACACTATGTTTGAAAACTTTTAGGCGAAAAGAGTGCAAGAAGCAGACATAAGAACTGCATCTATTTCCATAATGCCCCATTTGAATGACCTTTTCTTTTTGCTTAGACAATGCCTACGTATAGCCACAGCAGCTCCCTCATGCAGGCTCTGAAGCCAGAAGGCCATGGAGGGAAATGCAGGTAAGACGCAAGAAGCAATAGCACTGGTATTGACATTCATCTCATTTCTTTTTGGTACATTTAGGCAGCCAGCACACCCCGAACAGCCACCTTTACTGCGGGTGTGACATCTTTGGCGCCAAGGAAGCATTTGAGGGAAAGCGACAGGCAATGTGAACAACCACTTCTCCATGTAAACGATATTCTTTCTCTCGGATGACTCCTACGCCTCGCCACGCCAGCTCATCTGTGCATACTCCACCAACAAAGATGCCGCGGAGGCACGTGCAGCTCAGAGGCACGAAGCAGTGGCACTGGTTTCGACATTCACCCAATTTCTTTCTTTTTCTTACACTGAGGCAGCCAGCACACCTCGAACAGCTACCTTGACTGCCGGTGTGTCAGCAGATTCCTCTTGTACATATGCTCATAATAAACTTCAGTTAACTTGAACTTTGCACATTGGACATTGCACATTGCATATTGCACATTGGATTAAAGTTTTGATATCCACATGTGCAAAAGGCCTATACTTCTCTCACATGTACAAAATTACCTTCTATGTAGTTCTCAGTGTTACAATAAAATAAAAGTAAACAATCCGATCGTAGAATTGTGTATATTATAGTAATTCCTATGACAGTTATTGACAAGTTGACAACTTGAACTGGTCAGTCCGTTATGGGAAGGAATTGTATGTATACATATAGAAAAAAAGGGGGTATGTGTGTGTTTATGTAGGGGGGGGGGGGAGATAGGATTAGGGCAGTACGAAAAAAGTACCAACGCCGTCCTCTAGACCCTTGCTTTAAGGTATCGTAACAAAGCGTATCATGCATAAGGTTCATACAAATCTGACATTACTCGTAACAAACGCCAGGCGACGCGAGCTACATTTGCCATGACTCGCATTCGCGACTGCACCGGATGCCCTCCATACCATTCTGGTTAATCTTGCTCACTGCACCGTGGCAAAGAACGATCATGGGGGCAGGTGCCTTAAAAGTATCTCAACCTTGCGAGGCACCGCTGCGCGTGCCAGAGGAGCTGTCCGGACGAACACTCCCTGGCAGACACCTGCCTCGGCGGCCCCAACCTATGTACCGTTTTGCTTCGAGCTTTGATCCCCCCACTGTCCCTTGGGTGTCCTGGTGTTCCTGCGCCGCCTGCTTTATTATAATCTCAGGTGCTCTCCTGAGACTTCCGTTTGTCGGTTACATGTGCCCTACAGCTGGGTCAGTACTTGTAAAAAAACCCGATATATCGTCGCGACTTTAGATCGCGACACGGCTTCTGCAACATACCACGCCCGTGCGAAAAGAATTACGGAACGCCAACAAGAAATCTGACCCCAGCTTCGAGCTCCAAACTCGTAACCTCGTCGAGTGACACTCCTGCAACAGGCGTGACCGCTGAAAACCACATACCGCCGGAAACTTCAACAGGACCAACCTTCGGTTGCATAAATGCCACCTGCACGGCCAACATCGACCACACCCACACCATCCCGCAACATGGTATAAACCGCCCAACCACACGACTGCACGTACACCACATGACCCACGTGACATCAGCACACTACAAGCGAGACGCCATGCTGCTACGGTTGCCAGATTAAAACTGACTACTGTCACCAAGTCTAGCAAGCGTCTCGGGAGCTGGTAACCTCGGCGCATAGCAACATGGCGGCGCTCTTGCGGTTCCCGATTTCAATGCATGGACCTTATGGGTAGCTTATCCTCTAGACTCAGTATAGTGACTCTGTGCCATAACCAGGCCCCGCACACTCTCAAGTTCAAGAAATGGCCACAGAGGGCGAAAAAATCGACCGCGCGCAGCTGCTAATGAAACAAGCATAGTTGCAGCACTCAAGGGATGCTCGAGTTAGTTTCAATATCTCCCGCAAGGGGAGCCGTAAGAAGCGCAATTTTTGATTGTTTGTTTTGGATTTTCTGGCGAATGGGCGTGCTTTTCGGGGCTCCGTGGCGGTGACGAAACCATAAGTTTTTGTGCATGCTTTGAGCTTGCTTCTGTTTTTTGTTTGCTGATTTGTTTTGCCTTTAAATAGTAATTGGGTGGTTTTCCTTTTTTGTCTCTCGTATTTCGAGTACGCCGGTGTTCTTCGTGTACATTTGCTTTTGCAGGATGGTTAGAGCGTCCTTTCATGCCACGTGCTCCAACACGTGCAGCCGGGTGGGACGTTGAGTGTTTGTTGTCTTTAAGTGGTAGCTTGAAAGTGGCAAGAGAAATAGCTATTAGTGGTTTTACTGTGCCTGTTTTGGTAGAAAAGTGAGAGCGTGGCCGCATGGTTGAGCGCGTGCGAGAACGTGTTATACCTTCGGCCTCCGCGGCATTAATTGATTGCTTTGAAACAGTGGTGAGAGTTGCTTTGCGACATCTTGAGGATTTAGATCCAGTGCGTATCGGTTTTTGATAAAAGGCACGTGCTCTTCATTTATATGGTATTATAGTATTTACATCAGTAGTAGCATTATTATAGTATTTGCAAAAAGCCGTGCAATACATGGCGAGAAAGACGGGAAAGCAGGCAGTGCGCGGGGGGTCCCTTAAGGCAGATGAGGAGACGGATGAGAATGGAGAGCGCATCGAATCAACCGACGCACAATCTAATGTCGATACTAGCCGGCAGAAAATCGAGGCTTTTCAGGAAGAGCTTCTCAAACAGGTGCAAGAGTTCAAAAATGAGCTGAACAGGGAGCGTGATGCACGGAAGGTAGATGAAAAGAGACTTGAAGCAGCCGAGGAAAAGCTGAACAGGGCCGCCATTGTGAACGACAATGCGTGTGACACCCCCGACGCGACAGGCGAGGGGGTGTCAGCAAAGTACATGGAATGCATGCAGCGTGATGAAGGATTACCTGGAAAGAGCGGCACCTACCTTGAGGCCGCCACGCGGAAAAAGCAGCAGCCCAGGGGACAATGCCCCTTGTCGAGTCTGAATCATGCGGAAAAGGTCAAAGAGAAGCAGGGAGAGGTAGGAGAGAGTGAAAGGGTGATTATCGCCGGGGACTCAAACCTGGCTGGGTGCTCAAAAGCAATTGTGGAGAGGGTGAACGGCGATAAAAGACTGGCGGTAGGGACATTTCCAGGGCGGACACTGGGTTCTGTCATGGAGCGAGCAAAAGAAAAGCTGGCGGAAAATGCCCACGAGCGCAACCTTGTCATAGTAGCAGGTGGGCTAAATGACGTCCTCAACAGGAAAGGTACTGGACTAGCCCAGCGCTTGGCGAAGGGGGTGGACGACTTGCGCAAGCTATCCCCTCAGGTGCAAATCGTGGTGTGCACGGTGCCGGAGGTGCCTCTACATGAGAGTCACGTATAAAGCCGTAGTGGCTGCTGATGAGGCAATATGGAAAATGAGCCGAGAGAAAGGCTTCGAGGTTGTCGAAGTAAACAGGGAAGTGAGAAGGTTTGGTGCTTTTAAACGAGACGGGATCAACTTCAATTAGAGGCTGGCACGAGAAGTGGGCTGGCGACTTGGTGGTCGCGCTGTTGCTTTTTTAGGGAGACCGCGGGCGCTCAGGAGGCCAAAGTAGATAGTAATGAAGAAGGTCCCCCAGGGGAACCTCAGAAGAGCATCGTCATCGATAACAGAAAAAGGAGGAAAGCAAGAAAGAGAGCTCGCCAGGCAACAGGCTACATAAACATGCAGGGCGGCAGAAGAAAGGAAAAGTGGGCAGAGATTGAGGAGCAGTTAAATAGAGAACAAATAGCGGTGTATGCGGTTACAGAAACGCACCATAGAGACTCGGAAGAGCCGCCAGTTAGTGAGAATTATGTTTGGGAAGGGTGTAACAGAACTAAGTCGGAAAGAAAGGCAGAGAGATTCGGAATGCTCATCCATTAGGGAACCAAATGGAAAAGAGTAAACTCAAAATGTCAAGAGCATCTTTGGTTATCAGGTACAATGAGTGGGAAAAAACTTGGCTGCGCGTTACGTATTTGAGGACCGGAAATAACTGCACAGAGAAGAATGAAGAGTTAGTGGAATGCATAAGCGCTGATATTAAGGGTTTCGGGAAGGGTGCTGAAATTGTCCTATTAGGTGACATGAATGCCCCCATACATGATTTAGATGGCTATACCGATAACAATGGGAAGTCAATGCTAGACCTTGACTAACATAACCTTGTTATCGTGAACACAGGGCCTAAGTGTCAAGGGCAGATCACGTGGGAAGTGGGAAACCGGCAATCGACCATTGATTACTGTCTGATGACAGAAGGAATTCATGATAAGTTGAGAGAAATGGTCATTGATGAGGAAGGGCATAGCAGCATAGGGAGTGACCATAAACGCATCATCTTGAAAATGGGATATGTAGTTGGGAAAGCGTGCAAGGACCGCAAAATGGCCAGTCCAAATTTGAACGCTGAACAAATAGCAAATATAGTAACTAGAGTCGAGGAAGAACTTGGCAAATGGCCAAGAGTGGGAATATGATGGGCTTCTAAGTGTAATAACGAATGAAATACGAAAAAAGAAAGAACATGTTCGTTGGAAAGGAAGAAAGAAACCGAAAAGCTGGTGGAACAGGGACATACGAGAAGCGATCGCCGAACGACAGAAAGCATCTCGAGAGCACAGGCCGGCAAAGAAGGCGCAGTTGCCGCAGGATGAAGTAACCAGTAAATGGGAAATGTACCGGGAGAAAAAGTCTACGGTTCAAATACTGGTGCAAGCAAAATTAAAAGGTGAAAGTGAAAGTTGGTTGACAGAAATACGTGAGAAAAAGAAGGCCGCACCTAGAATATTTTGGAACCACATAAAATTATTAGGCAGGAAGTCAACAACAATACAACACATCCCAGACGAAGATGAAATCAGACTGGAAGGAGAAGCGGCAATAAATTACATCCGAAAAATAACAGCCGAATCTTTCCAAGGAAATGACGAGGTTGTATTTGAAGAAAAAAAGAGCATGAAAGAGACCCGAGTGGAAAAGGAGCTGGTGCTGACAAATTTCAACTGGAAGAAAGCGGAAGAGAAAATTCCTAGGCGCACAGGCACGCGGCTAGACGAGGTTCCCGTTAGGCTGATTAATGAACTAGGACAAAAATATCAGGAAGCTCTAGTGAAAGCAGTGGGAAAAACTTTAAAATTTAGACGAATACCAGACAGTTGGCGACAAAGTAGAATGAATTTAATTTATAAAGGTAAGGGGGAGAAAGATAGAATTCACTCATATAGACCGTTGACCATTATATCGGTAACATACACGGTAGCAATGCAGGCAATCAAATTAAAGCTTCAAGCATGGGCAGAGAAAAATGGCATTTTGGGAGAACTTCTGAATGGCTTCAGAATAGGTAGGCGTTTAGATGATAACTTATTTGTTCTTACTCAGTGTATTGAAATATCAAAAGTAGAAAGCAGACCTTTATATGTGGCCTTTTTATACATTACAGGAGCCTACGACAACGTAGACCGCAACATTTTGTGGGATATTCTGGAAGGGGAAGGCTTAGGTGACGATTATCTACAGCTTATGAGAGAGATTTACCTAGAAAATACAGTTTGGGTTAAATGGGAAGGGATGAGGAGCAAGGAGAAAGTTCATATCAACAAGGGACTGAGGCAGGGGTGCCCTTTATCCCCGCTGATGTTTATGACGTACCTGGTTAGGATGGAGAGGGCGCTAGAAGGAACTAATATCGGGTTTAATATCTCATACAAACAGGCGGGTACAGTAATAGAGCAGCAGCTCCCAGGTTTATCTTATGCGGACGACATTGTGTTGCAAGCTAACAACCAAAAGTGATTTGCGACGCCTGGCTAATATCTGTGGGCAGGAAGGCAACAATTTAGGTTTGAAATTTAGTGTTGGAAAATCAGGTGTTATGGTATTCAATGAAAACAGTGAAACGACAGTGGAGATACAGGGTCAGGAAATACCTCGGGTAGCAGAATATAAATACCTTTGTATATGGATAAACGAAGGCAATAGATATATCGAAACACAGGAAAAAACAATAACAATGAAGGGGAAGAGAAATGCAGCCATAATGAAGCACAGAGCGCTATGGGGATACAATAGATACGAGGTCCTCCGAGGTACCTGGAAAGGTGTAATGGTTCCAGGGCTTACTTTTGGAAATGCGGTTGTTTGCTTTAAATCAGGGGTACAATCAGGACTCGACGGGAACCAAAGGTCAGTGGGTCGCCTCGCATTCGGCGCTCACGGGATGACTACAAATGAAGCTGTGCAGGGTGATATGGGCTGGATAAGTTTGGATGTGAGGGAAGGTCGCAGTAAAATTGAGTATGAAGAACGGCTGAGGAATATGGAAGAAAGTAAATGGGCTGGGAGAGTGTTCAGGTATCTGTACAAGAAAAATTTTGATTCACAATGGAGGAAAAGAACTAGGAAGTTTACCAGCAAGTATGCGGCCTGTAGGGTGAGCAACAAAGCAGCAAAGAAGGTCAAGCGGAAAGTCAGAGAGGCTGAAATAATCTCATGGGTGGCGGCAATGGAACAGAAACCTGCCATGAGTAACTACTTAAGAGGAAAAAAAGAAATCAGGAAAGAAACAATTTTTGATAGCTCAAAGGGAAGCTCATTACTTTTCGAAGCGAGATCGGGATGCCTCAGAACACGCAGCTATAAAGGAAGATATAACACGGAAGAAGAAGCATGTGCTTGCTGCGGTAACGCTAGGGAGACTATGGAGCATGTTTTATTAGAATGTGAAGACGTCTACACAGCGGTATATTTAGGCACCACTTGCCTCCTTGAAGCCCTTGGGTTCAAAGAGGGCAGTGGAAAAGTAAATATGTCCTTAGTAGGTATTAGTAAGAGGCGATTGGAGGATTGGTGGAAGAAAAGTAGGGAAACGACAAAAAACGGAGACGTACAAAAGCACAATTCAGCGTAAGGAATCAGAAAATTTGGTTGTGGAATTTCATAGTGTTTTCTTTTTCTGTTTTTATTGTTTAACCTAGGTAGCACATTAGACAGTATAATAGCAAGAGCTTGGTGGCGCAAACCACCGCCCCGTTCCAAAGGGGACGCTCATAACATACATCCATCCATTTTTTCTTACAAACTTTCTGCTACGATAACCGAAGCATGTTTACTAGATAAAATAGGCCATAGAATTATCATTACTAATTAGATACTGTACCTTTCATTAGTAAGTTTACCGTCTTTTGTCAGTATAAAGGCAAATAGCGTTCAGCATCATCGATCTTCCACGTGACCTCTGCCCTGGTTTTAAAAATTTTACCGGTATTTTCGAGTGCGTGACGGCAAGGATTCATTCGTTCGTACTCTTATACTGGTTGCTTCTTTGTTGCTAAAACTAGTTTATTGCGCTTCGATGTCGCCCGTTATTTAACTTGTGGTGAAGAGACGTGTTTGCAAGCGGACATGTAAGCCCGAAAGCTACGTTTCGGTCGTGAGCCATGCATCTGCATCGAAACTGGAACCGTATTCTGCGACTGAGGACAGCAGTACCAGTGAGTCGTTTAATATCGCTGCCTGAATCGAGGTAACATTGCTCTCGTTAACGTACAGGTGGAGACAAGTTAACGGACTAGATGCTGCATTACATATGGGCAGTCAGGACCCTCCGATGCTGTTTTCGAAATAAACTTTTAGTTGCGAACTCACGAAAGAGAAAGCGATATCGGAACGCGCGTCACATTTTTTATCTCGTTGTAGCCGTAGCCATGGGTGACAGAGTAGCCTTATCAATTAATTTTGTTTTTCGAGTGCGCCTGCAAGTTCTTTCGTTCACAGAACCGAATTACCCTTCGATAAACTGAAGCTAAAGTACTGAATTTAATCTATCAAACAGTTTCACGCATGATAATACACCCATATTTCGTGCCTCTTGGTTCCGAATGTTCTTGCTGTGCAGTTTGGTTTACCTGAGGACATTTATTTTTGTAGTAGTGAAGCGGTGCATCACGTTCATGCAGAAAGAGAATGCATCATTTCTAATAGCTTCATGCCTTTCATGCATTTGCTTGTGAAACCAGCAGTGTGATCT
The DNA here is from genome assembly GCF_050947875.1 of Dermacentor variabilis. Classification (NCBI taxonomy): domain Eukaryota; kingdom Metazoa; phylum Arthropoda; class Arachnida; order Ixodida; family Ixodidae; genus Dermacentor; species Dermacentor variabilis. The sequence goes on from NW_027460291.1 coordinate 33,143,328, forward strand.
CTTCCAGTGCATAAATGAGCGCACAAATGTTCTCATTTGTGATCTTAATAATACTTAAGCTGTTGACATGCAGTGTAGTTAGGCAGACATCAATTTTATGGAGAGTAGCAATATTTGTTTACCATGCTGCTAAGCACCCTAGAACAAACAGTGTACATTTGCATGTGCTTTGTAGTCACAAACCATTATAATGTATATGTCACTCCTTTTCGCATTTCATATTGCAAAATTGTGCTTATTCAATTCCTGATGCAGCCGAAATTTCTGTTCCACACATGCAATAATGAGGACGGCACCAGTATAAAGCAACAAACTCCACGCACTAAAGAGAAGTTGCTGCCTGCTACAACAAGGTCATTGTGTGGACTTTGGCTGCTACCACAAGGTAAACAACACCTGGTTCAGAAATACATATGCTTCATATATGCTGCATTGGCTTGCTAGTCTTTAGATACATGTAATTTGTAGCAGATGATATGAACGTTTGTTCGTATTTACAGTTCAGTATAATTGGTTTCAACATAAGAGAAAACACTACATGACTTTGGATAATCTCTGCTGTATCTGATGTGTCACTGTTCGGCCCCAACAGAGTCTGTGCCAACCACATCTTGGTCATCACGAGAGCCCCCATCTACACCAACAGGACGGGGCTGAAGCCGAATTCGCAAGGATTTACACCACGAACAAAGAAGTCGTTCTAGAAGTATTTGGATTCGATATCAAGTCTACGGACGACTGTGTCAAGAGTGAAAAGAGTCTCTGCCATCATTCCACCAGCACAGATATTAACCGAGTCATCCAGGTACCTCAACAACAAAAATTATGTGTCTTCAGTTGTACCTGCAACCTCTGAACAAGCACCGACGACGCTGGCCAAAAGAGTTCTGTCAGCTTGCCCTTCCTTAATGAGCTTCCTGGCATTGTCAAATACCATTTGTGCCAAGTATAATTTTTTTTCCAATGAATACAAGCATTTTCATTCCACATTCTTGTTAAAGATCATTCCTCTTCCTCATCCAAACATTAAAGGTAAATCAATTCTTTGCTCATACTTAATACCAGTCACTGTCTAGTAGCATAACACCCGTCGTGGTTGCTCAGTGGCTATGGTGTTGGGCTGCTGAGCACGAGGTCGCGGGATCGAATCCCGGCCACGGCGGCCGCATTTCGATGGGGGCGAAATGCGAAAACACCCATTTGCTTAGATTTAGGTGCATGTTAAAGAACCCCAGGTGGTCAAAATTTCTGGAGTCCTCCACTACGGCGTGCCTCATAATCAGAAAGTGGTTTTGGCACGTAAAACCCCAAATATAATAGTAGCATAACATATGTGTAGCAGTATTTTCTAGTCTACGTTGCCATGTGCAATTCCACTCCTGAAATAGCTGATGCGGCATTGGCGGGTGTTTTGCAATAACATTTGCACTGTGTGCTATGTAGCATTAAACTTTTCTTAATGTTTTTGGCTTTGATTGCTTGCAAGGTAGAATGACTTCTTTCTTGAATGCAAGCTTTCTGATTCCTATATGTAATTTCTAGTCTCGTTCAGAATTGCTATTCTTGCTCGACAGCCTGTGTTTTTGCGCAAGCTACATTGAAGTGATTTATTGCGGAATCTTGTTTCGCTGCTGTCCGACTTGGTACTCGTCACCGCGTTACGTTTCTTGTATGTGGGAGCCTGGTCAGTTGCATTGGGAAACAGTCTCTCGAGGCAAGCACCTGCTCCTGCAGTCAGCGCAGCGACAAAGACTCCGAATATACACACACCGTGATTGGTGCTCCCCATTCCGTCCTTCCCTGCTGCTGCCGTGTGCAAATTTTGCCTGTGGCCTTCCTCGGCCATGATTTGGCGTCAACGGAGACTATCATACGTGATTACATGGTCCGAAGTGTATGCGGCTCATATCCACATGGGTGGAAAGGCCTGCAAAATGGTGATTCCCACAAAACCGACCATGCCCATATTGAGAATGTGAGGCACCAAGTGCCAGTTACACATTAGCGGCACGCGAAAGAACAAAAAGAAACGTGCAGGTTGGAAAGGAGGTAACGCTAAAATGCCAGGTAGCTCATGCCGCTCTGTTGGCTATGGCAGCACATGCGTGCATCACCCAATTGATTTGCAGTGCAACTTACAGCGACTGTCAATGCAAACAGGTGGGACACTGTCCAATCTGCTTGCGCTGCTGGTTGTCACTCGTTACTAGACAGCCATGTGCGACGAAGGCAAGCACTGTGCCTGCAGTCGGATAGCTGAATGTTCTGTAAGCGACCTATAGTGCGTGAATGCTCATTGTTGTCATGTGGATCTTAGCCAATGTACGGTGTATGGTCTAAACCTTATGCGGTGATTGAATGCAGAGTCTCATTTGATCATGGTTGCCGTGTTATGTTTCTTGGATGTGACGATCTGGTCAGCTGCATTGGGCAACAGTCTCGCGAAGTAACCATCTGCTCCTGCAGTCCACACAGCGACAATGACTCCCAATTTGCACACACCGTAATTGCTGCTCCCCGTTCGACCTTTCATGCTGCAGTAGTGGGCAAATTATGCTTGTGGGCCTTCATGAGACGTGATGAACGGAAACCAGCATACGTGATTGCATGATCCGAAGTGTATGAAGTTGATAGACACATGAGTGGAAAGGCCTCTGCAAAAGTGGCTGCAAAAAGGTGATGCCCGCAAAACCGACCATGCCCATATTGAGAATGTGAGGCACCGAGTGCGAGTTACACATTAGTGGCACGCGAAAGAACAAAAGGAAACGTGCAGGTGGGAAAGGAGATAACGCTAAAATGCCGGGTATTCCCTGTCGCTTTGCTGGCTGCGGCTGCAGATTCCTGCGTCACCTGGTTGCTTTGCAATGCAAGTTACGGCGACTGTCGATGCAAACACGTGGGGCACTGTCCAATTTGCTTGCGCTGTTGATTGCCGCTCGTTGCCAGACCGCCATGTGCGACGACTTAAGTGAGCTTCTCAGCGCATCTCGATATGCAAATTTTATTTCTGCTCTTGTACGAGAAGGTGCACTGCTTTTCTTCTGCCACTAAAGTCGCACGTCCTGTTCACTCACTTGTGGGTTGTTTGTATGGGCGTCAGTAGAGGCTCTTAGGTCTCCTGGCAATTAGAACGCACCAGCTACGCGGCAGCCTAGGCAATGAGGCATGCCGCATAGGCAGCAGGGCGAGCACGGCGCGTACCAGCGCACGCGACCGACGGAAAGCGGCCATATTGGATTTTGCTCTAAAAAAAACGCTTCCGCTTCCTGGTTGAGCATCGCCATCTGGCGTCCGCCCCGCTAAGTTCCATGCGCTGCCACTGCTTATTTTCATACCACTGCCGAAGGTACAGTTTCCCTTCTCTAAAGTTGGTTCTTTATTCTATAGTCATAACAGCATTTCAACGCTGCCGGTCTGGCGGTGAAGCATCCTTGTCCAGAAGGACCGTCAGGCATAACACTATACGTAGCGTACTATCGCCATCGCGTCGGTTGAAGCCAGGTTCTTTTGGAAACGCGCAGTAGCTCGTGTATTTGTGCTCTTAAAGTGCAAGAAATATGGCCCGGGAATGGGGGAATGCTTGGAAATCGGATGTTTTTGTGATATGTTGTGCACCGTATTGTGTGGGATGAGTCGGGTGTTTTCTACGCCATGCATCTAAAAGCAAAGTGCTTTTGTTTGTAATGACGCCCATTCACAATTTTCGCACGTTTCGCCTCTACGCGCATTATTCCTATAAGGTACTAATACCAAAATGGCATATGGTTGTAATTTACTTTACCTCCGGTGGAGCTTCGTACGGGAACTACTGCTGCTCACATGGTGCCCCAACATTGCATGAACGCGCCGAAAGCCCGGAACGAGAATTAATATAGAGCAAAATAAACATTTCCTCATTTCACAAGGCGTCTTGCGTCTTTATGAAGTTGTTCGTAGCACATTTTCGATGGAGACGCGTAAAGATCGTTCGCCATCATTTTTACTTCATAATAAAACGATTCCGAACAAAGACTGCGCGCGGTTGAGCAGGACAAGCAAAAAAAAAAAAAAACGCTGCGCCGATCAGCGCAGCCGGCGTAACGCGTTCCAGCTAGCGTACAAAACGAGCGCGCCCAAAACCGAAACCGGAAGTGTGGTTCAGGCATTAATTTCAAGAGTCTGGAGCGCTGCAGTCAATTAAGCCGCTGGACTCTATGGGAGTGTCCGCTCGTCACGAATCCTTTCTCCATGAGATGACGCCGAGGAGCTCACAAACCAGGAACTTTTGAACGTTCTGAACGATTAAAAACAGGCTTTGCACCTATGAATTTGTCATGAGCGCGAGTAGAAGGCATTCTGCGGGTGTCTGGCTCGGAGCCTTTGTTGTGGCCCCCTTAGTAAAAGTGGCGTACCATATATCACGTCGGCTGAGGCTAAGTAATGTCGAAACCGGGCACTCGTCTGTGTATTTGTACTTTTTAATTACAGAGTGCTAAATAATCTCCGGGAATGGAGGAATGCTTGGACATCAGATGTGTTCGCCATATTTTATGTATGGTATTGTTGGGGATGAGTCTGGTATTGCTTGTTTTTGTAATGTCCCCCATTCACCAATTTCGCGTGTTTCGCTTCTACACGGAGTTATCCTATAAGGTCCGTGTTTTCGACTGCCCGTTTTCAACTTCACTTAGCCTCAGATGACGTGATGATACGTCACGTATACAGAGGTGGCCACGACAAAGACACAACAAGTAAATTAAACACTTCCTCATTTCACAAGGCGTGTTGCGTCTACTCTATGAAATTGCCGGTTGCACAGATTCGATAGAGGCTTGTAAAGATCGCTTGGTCTTATTTTACCAAATAAAAAAAGATTCCTCACCAAGACAGGGCGCGGTCGAGCATAGAAAACAAAAATGCCGCGCCGAACAGCGCAGCCGGCGTAACGCGTACCAGCTTATGCGTTTAAAACGCGCGCGCCTAGAACCGAAACCGGAAGTGTGTTTCAGGTGTTACTCCCATTCGTAGACCGCCACAGTCAATGCGGCCGGTTGTGCGTTCTTGCCCTTCTGTATGGTTCTACTAACACCTTGGGTGTCCGTAATCGTTCAATGAAATCGGAAATGTTGCGATGAAATGAATTAACCGCGACTGCGATTCCTTCGTGCCAACGTACAAGACCCTAATGGAGTACCTGGTTAGACTTTAAACTTGCACACAAAATATTGGTAGATTTTTGCAGTGACGTTTGGTCATTTTTGCTGCTATTACAGAACTTAAACGAGCGCGAAGGCCTTCTATGTTGAAAAGGCGGAGAAAATAATTCTTTACAAGTTACATTAATTAAATAGCTTCAAATCTCAACCGAAATTGATGGTAGCAATGTTTTCATTACAGCCACCTGTTGCGATTGTAGCCGTGGCTTGATTTGCTTTAACATAATGCTTCTTACTGCGTTTGGCAGACATTCTCAGATCATGAACAGCAGGTTGCCATTATATCCCTCAAGAGAAAAGTGTATAACCCCAGCTGTGTCTTACCAGTACTCACGAACGGGGCAGAACCCTAGAGGCTTACGAAAAGGGTTCTACTTAAATTGAGGACGACTAAACGAGCTATGGAAAGAAGAATGATGGGTGTAACGTTAAGGGATAAGAAAAGAGAAGGTTGGGTGAGGGAACAAACGCGAGTTAATGACATCTTCGAGGTAACCGCGCGCGCCAAGCGGGCCCGGTACTGCGTCGTGACCACGGGCGCCTGGCTCCTCTTCTGTACCGTCGGCGTGTACGCCTTGGCCGAACTGAGGTGCAGCTTGGTGGCGGCGCAGGCAATCGACACGCCGGGAGTCGTGGTCCTCTGCCCCACCCAGCTGTCCACATGCTGGCAGCGCGCCACGTCCGACATGCACGGAGCCAAGAACATCCTGCTTCGGGCATGCGGCGAGAATGAACCACGACGTCGACGTGCGGGACGCGCTCTGCTGGAAGCTGCCCCCGTTCCTGCAGCCAACCAATTAACAATTGGACCTTATCATCGAGGCTGAAGCAGGGACTTGTCGGCATTCCTGATGGCAAAATAAGTACAACATCGGTTGTCTTCACCGAATTTATGTGAAGCTGTGACTGGGATTTACAGCTTGGATTGTATCGGGGCCATAGATAATGCCGTCGCCATCTGGCCAACATGACACCAGTCTGGCCACGGTGTTGCTGCCGGCTGTAGTTCTTCGGCAGTTGTGCCGGACTGATGGTGCATGTTGAAAGAGAGTGCCTGGCAGTCCGGAGAGGTACGCATCCTTCCTTTCCGGCAGCTTTTCTATGTTACGGCAGCAGGTGGGTGGCCCAGAGGTCGTAGCCGTTGCCCGTGGAACGTGCGCCCTCGGATTCCCTAGAAAACTTTATACTCTAAGCACGGCGCTTCCAATGTAGATCGTATATGGTGGTGCTCATAGGCGGAAAGTTCTCGTTCTCCCGGGGGGGGGGAGGCGACCAGCTTTCCGAATCCCCATATATATATATATATATATATATATATATATATATATATATATATATATATATATATATATATATATATATATATATTGTTACGTATCGGATGGGTTTATATAAAAGATGATAGATGGTTAGCGTAGAGCAAAGGACAGGACGGTCATGCACCCGCCGTGGGTGCTCAGTGGCTATAGTGTTAGGCTGCTGAGCACGAGGTCGCGGGATCGAATCCGGGCCACGGAGGCCGCATTTCGATGGGGGCGAAATGCGAAAACACCCGTGGTACTTAGATTTAGGTGCCCGTTAAAGAGCCCCAGGTGGTCGAAACTTCCGGAGTCCTCCCCTACGGCGTGCCTCATAATCAGAAAGTGGTTTTGGCACGTAAAACCCCATAATATTTTTTAGGACGGTCATGCAAGGCCAACAGGCAGCAGCCAGCTCTTCGCGCACACCTCTACTTTCTCTTCCTTCGGCTGTGTCGTGCAGCGTGACAGCTTCGCCGGGGGCAGATAAAGCTCTCAGAGCGAGTTATGTAGCTCGATGGTGGTACATCCAAAGTGACTAGAATAGCGCGGTCGGAAAGGATTTGGTTGGCGTTGATGCCGTCGATAATTCGAAGGAAGTGCGGCGTGTCTTGAACGAAAGATGGGAGGGTGGTGGGGATGTTTCACAGGTGGTGATTTAAGAATTTAGATAGTGACTCAGTAGGTGTGTTGTTATTAAACACAATAGGCCGACCTGGGATTTCTGCTGTCAATATTTCTTCGACCGGAACTTTATGTATTTTAGGAAGAAGATAAAAGCGGCCTGCTTTTTTGTTCATGGGCATCATGAAGCGATATTCAGATTGCGTGATTAGTTTCCTGGACAGGAGCTCCGCTATTGTGTTTATCACAATATTGCTGTAATCTGAAGTTGGGTTTGAGTCGAGTTTTCTGTAATGGGTGTGATTGCTCAGTTGTTTAGAGGCCTCATTCTTGTACTTTTCTATAGGCCAGATTTCGATACTGCCGCCTTTGTCTGCTGGTTTTATTGCAATATCATTCCTTTTCGCAAGTTCCTGAAGGAGTTGGTGTTGAGCGGGGGTCATATTTTTGTGTTTACGGCAATGCCGCGCTGACTCTAAAATTTCCTTTGATATCAGGTTTAAGTATAAATCCAGGTCTGGGCACTGTTCGGTTTCCGGTCTCCACGTGCTAGGTGGTCTAAGAGAGTCTCTATCTTCTTCTCCTACATCTGGTCTATCGAAAAAGAACTCCTTGATGCGCATGCGTCGCGAAAACTCTATTATATCTTTGTGGAGTTCGTATTCGTTTACTGCGTTGTTCGTCGGACAAAACGTTAGACCACGTTTCAGGAGATCAACTTCTTCGGGGCTTAGACTCTGGGATATATCTACTACATTGCTGCAGTGCTCTGGATGCTCGCCTGTAGGACTGTAGGTGGAGCTACGTGCTGCAGGGGTTACATTAGTTTCTTTGGGTGGATCTGCAGCTCTAATATTTTTGCGCTGGTATTTATTTAGTAATTTTTCCTCCTTAGTTTGGACGAATTGTTTAAGTTCTCTTATTTGCGGTTCAGATAACTTTATGCTGTCGAGTTGATCAGCAATTATCATAAGTTGTTCCTTGCAGTGTTCTTCGAGAATGTCAATAAGGGAGAGCGCTGCATTTTCTAGGACAGCATTCCATTTTAATAATAGCCTGGAGGGTAAAGAACCGAGGGTGCATCTAACCTTAATTCTGAGACCTTTTGGGATTTTCCTCTGTTTAATGCAGCTAGTGTAACTTTTTAGGTGAAATCTGTAATTTGTTTGTTTGGCGACGAGTTTGCGGGATTGGAGGAAAGGGCGAGATTTGTTGTTGCGTGTGCTATCCCTAGTGCGTGGTAGTCATTTCTGTTTGGTTCGGGCAGACCTCCGGGGCGAAAAATCTTCAGGTGGTGTCTTTTTGCGCTTAATTTTCTTGTCGAGGTCTGCACCGATGTCTGTGTGTGTATCTGGCTGCGTATCGGTTTGCTTATTAGTGTATGTAGCTGTTTGCGTGAAGGCTTCGCGGGTGGTTGTGGGCTTCCGTATGAGCGGGTGTTGTAAGGATGGTGTTGGTTCCGCGTCCACCGTCTGTGTAGATGCTTCTTGGGTTCTAGCTTTGGTGGAACGTGCGTGCGAGCTGGTGTTGAAAATTTCAGGCGTGTGTTTCTGTGTTGAAGCTAACTGGGACGCAGGATTTATTGGTGTTGTAGGTTGCGTTGATTTAAAAGAGTTCCTGAGCCTGTACTTGATGTTGTTAGCCATTACCTTGACGCCAAAAAAATTGGGGTGTAGTCCGTCCCGGGCGAGCAGAATGTCGGGGTCCTGGTGTATTTCAGCGTAGTGGATGACATCGACGTTTTCGTGTTGGTTTTCAATGTCAAGAAGAAGATCATTGAGCTTACGTGTCCCTAGTGCATGAGCTAGGAGTGTCGCTGATCGTTGAATAAGTGGCCTGTGTTTGTTTGCGGTCCTGGAAAGTACTGTTGTCAGGGTGATTTCTGTGTTTGGTCTGTTGGTGTGCAAATGGATTGTGAGCGTTTTAATGGCCTCAACTGTGTTGTCACCGGTGTCGTGGTTAAGGTCATTTGTCCAGCAGTGAATGACGAAATGTGTGATGTGCTGTGGTGCTGTAGCAATGAGGTCTCGGATGGTGTGTGTTGCGGCGCCGGTCTTAATCTTATGTGTGGTGAGTCTTGGCCTGGTTGGATGTGTTCGTGCATGTATTTGTAGTGAATGTCTCCAATTAGTGCTACGCGGGACAAGGAAAGCGGAGTGCGCTCACCTTGTTCCTTCATCTTCCGTCGGTAGAAATCCAGGGGAAAACACGGCAAATACGGGAGATGGAAATTCAAGACGATGAGCCATGAAGCTAAGTTCTCACGCTCAACTATTTCTAATTCGATTCTATTCACTACCTGCAAACTTTCGGCACTAGCATGGGTACGCCATTCGCTCCCACGTATGCGAACATGTTCATGGGACAGCTTGAAGCGGACCTCTTGAAATCCTACCCTTTAAAACCCCACACCCATCTTCGTTACATTGACGACATATATATAATATGGGAACACGGCACAAGCGCCTTAACCGACTTAATTAGCCATTTAAATCGCTTTCACCCGAGTATTAAATTCACTGCTCACCACTCTCCTAGTCAGATCAACGTTCTGGACATGACGGTCTACATAGAAAACGGAAAAATGAGAACGACACTTTACCGGAAGCCAGCAATATTTAGTCTACAACAGTCATCACCCGCGACATTGCAAGCAAGGAATTTTTGTCAGACAAGCGAAACGAATAAGAAGAATCTGCAGCGAAGGCCACGATTATATCCACCACCTAAATGACATTAAAATAACGCTAGCACAAAGGAACTATCCCCAAGTTGCGGTCGATAGAGCTTATGATGCCGCGTCAAAATTGGAGAGACAGTCAGAATTGGCGAAGGAACAGTCCACACTAGAATCTGACAAACCGCCAGCCTTTATAACAAAATATTCTAATGCACTCCCAAACATAAACAACATCCTAAGAAAATACCACCCAATATTATCAAGTAACGAGCGTCTGAGAAAAGCGTTCCCGGATGTACCTAGGGTTACCTGTTGCCGAAAGGGGAACTTTAGAGACATGTCAGTGCACGCAAAAGTCAGCCAACAGCAATCCTCCGTAATAAAAGCATGTTGTCGTCCCAGGTGCAAATCCTGCAGGCACCTTCAAAGTGACATTAAAATTAAAAGCACCGCAAATAGTTATACACATGAAGTCAAATCTAGCTTCACTTGTACAAGTTCGGATGTGATTTATATGCGCGAATGTTCCTTCTGTAAAAAACAATATATCGGTGAAACAGGACAGTCAATGAACGTCAGATTAAACGGACATCGCGCGGACACAGCTAAAAAGCTTCCCAAAGCCGTCGCCGAGCATTTCAACCAACCAGGTCATAACTTTGATGAACTTAAACTCTACATCTTACAGTCAAATTTCCGTTCTGAACGAGAAAGAAAATACAGAGAATCCCATCTTATCCATAAGTTCAAGACATTGCAACCAATTAAGCGGCATAAACGTTTCAAAGGAAGCTTTAGAATCTATTCGCTACGCTAAATTTCAAGCTATAGGCAACAACACTTAGTTCGCCGTATCCCCCCCTTTTTTCCTTTCCTTTCCATTCTTTTTTTTTTTCAGCGGGCGTGTCAGACGTCGTTGACACGCCGGCTAACACGCGTGCGTTGACAGACCGTGGGGGGGGGGGGCGGAGGGGGAGGTGACCCTGGCCTTGGCTTTGTGCACAGCATTCCCTTAGTCTCAATTCGACACGCTAACACACCTTCCCTCGTTGCCGCACCCTCTCGCCTTACACCCTCTCCCCTTTAGAAGAACCCCACCTATATATACCGTGGCGAGGAAAGCATACATCGCCTTGAAGAAGACAACTCCACTTGTCGAAACGTTGGCTGCTGCTTTCACCTTGTTCTCGTTTTGCTCAACGTCGTCCAGGTAACACATGTATATCTCACATCGAAGGCAGGAAGTCAACAACAATACAACACATCCTAGACGAAGATGAAATCAGACTGGAAGGAGAAGCGGCAATAAATTACATCCGAAAAATAACAGCCGAATCTTTCCAAGGAAATGTCGAGGTTGTATTTGAAGAAAAAAAGAGCATGAAAGAGACCCGAGTGGAAAAGGAGCTGGTGCTAACAAATTTCAACTGGAAGAAAGCGGAAGAGAAAATTCCTAAGCGCACAGCCACGCGGCTAGACGAGGTTCCCGTTAGGCTGATTAATGAACTAGGACAAAAATATCAGGAAGCTCTAGTGAAAGCAGTGGGAAAAACTTTAAAATTTAGACGAATACCAGACAGTTGGCGACAAAGTAGAATGAATTTAATTTATAAAGGTAAGGGGGAGAAAGATAGAATTCACTCATATAGACCGTTGACCATTATATCGGTAACATACACGGTAGCAATGCAGGCAATCAAATTAAAGCTTCAAGCATGGGCAGAGAAAAATGGCATTTTGGGAGAACTTCTGAATGGCTTCAGAATAGGTAGGCGTTTAGGTGATAACTTATTTGTTCTTACTCAGTGTATTGAAATATCAAAAGTAGAAAGCAGACCTTTATATGTGGCCTTTTTAGACATTACAGGAGCCTACGACAACGTAGACCGCAACATTTTGTGGGATATTCTGGAAGGGGAAGGCTTAGGTGACGATTATCTACAGCTTATGAGAGAGATTTACCTAGAAAATACAGTTTGGGTTAAATGGGAAGGGATGAGGAGCAAGGAGAAAGTTCATATCAACAAGGGACTGAGGCAGGGGTGCCCTTTATCCCCGCTGATGTTTATGACGTACCTGGTTAGGATGGAGAGGGCGCTAGAAGGAACTAATATCGGGTTTAATATCTCATACAAACAGGCGGGTACAGTAATAGAGCAGCAGCTCCCAGGTTTATCTTAGGCGGTGTTACGTTTCGCCTACGACGCGCGGTTTAGCCGGCGCGGCTGCAACAAAGCGGCAGACATTTTGGCCCGTTCGGCGCCGCCGCTACGCCTCCCCGCCAAGCGCGTCCAGGCATGTTCCGATGCCACGTGTCTTCATGTGCGTGTGTGAGTGTATGTGCATATTGGTGCCCACGCTTGTCGAAGCGCGGCAGCCGGGGAGAGGAGCTCCCAACAACTGTGAAGCGAGGGGGTCTGACAGGCGCCGACACGACAGTATGAGCCACCTTCTCCTCCCCATTGTGCCCGACCGGCGCCGACACGACAGTGTGAGCCACCTTCTCCTCCCCATTGTGCCCGACCGGCGGCGACACGACAGTATGAGCCACCTTCTCCTCCCCATTGTGCCCGAACGGCGCCGGCACGACGGCTGCGCCACCTTATCCCATTGTACCCGAGCGGCACAGTCACGTGCTCGTCTATAGAGGGGTTCCTTCTTGCCCTCAACTGCGAGAGTATAAAAACAGCTGCCCCCGGACGCCAAAAGAGGGCTCCGATTTCTTCTGTTGAGTAACGTGCTCTCCCGTCTCTCTACTTCGGTCAACCTGACCGCCAACTCTTTGCGATGTTAGAATTGTGGTGAAGACGAAGACGAAGAAGGCGCTCCTGTGTCGGCTGTGCGCGTGATCAGCTTTCGTCTACTGCCAGTGCTACTAGACTGTGCCGAGTGCCTCATAATAAATCATCTTATTACATTTGGTGGAGGTGCTGCACTCCCCGACCTCACCCTGGAACTTCGCAGCCGAACTTTAACATCTGCTCCAGCCGCTACTATGAACGACGCTCCCAACAGTCCGCTTGGCGCATCTGCCGTTCCTGTCATGTGCGGCGCCGTGCAACGGCAGCGGGACCCTCCTGTTTATAGCGGATCAGGTGAGACTGACGTAGAAGATTGGCTCTCTACCTACGAGCGCGTCAGTGAACACAACAAGTGGGATGACCCGACGAAGCTCCGTAGCGTCATCTTCTATCTTGCTGACGTTGCGAACCTCTGGTTCCACAATCACGAACGGGAACTCCAAACTTGGTCCGCTTTCAAAACTGCATTCGCGGAAGTCTTCGGTCGCCCAGCCTTGCGAAAACTCCGTGCTGAACAACGCCTCCGCCAGCGCGCTCAACAGCCCGGCGAGACTTATACTAGTTACATAGAGGATGTCGTTGATATTTGCGCCCGCGTCGATTCCACCATGCCTGAAGAGGACAAGGTGAAGCACATCCTCAAGGGCATCGAGGACGACGCATTTCAAATGCTCCTGGCGCGGAACCCTACTTCTGTCGCAGCTGTCGTCACTCTTTACCAGAGCTTCGATGAGCTGCGTGACGAAGCCTTCCAGCAACTACGTCGCCTACTTACTTCGCCACCGATTCTTCGACACTACGATCCCACAGCGCCTACAGAGGTACATACGGACGCCAGCGGTATCGGACTTGGTGCAGTCCTCGCACAACGGAAAGACGGCTATGACGAGTACGTCGTCGCGTATGCGAGCCGCACTTTAAAGAAGGCAGAAGCCAACTACTCAGTAACAGAAAAGGAGTGCTTGGCCATTATTTGGGCGCTCGTCAAATTTCGTCCATACCTATATGGTCGCCCTTTTGACATTGTCACCGACCACCATTCACTTTGCTGGCTGTCCTCGTTGAAGGATCCGTCAGGTCGCCTAGGGCGATGGGCACTCCGCTTACAAGAATATGATATCCGCGTTGTCTACCGATCGGGCAGAAAGCACTCTGACGCCGATGCGCTTTCCCGATCGCCGCTACCTTGTGATGTGGCTTCAGTGTCTCCGCTCTTCGCATCCATGTCAGCCTTCAACGTCGCTGATATGCCGGACGAGCAGCGTAAGGATCCCCTGCTTTCAACTATGCTGAATTTCCTCCACGACCCATCCGCCACACCCTCTTCTCGAACACTTCGTCGCCAAGCCGCTCACTTTACTGTCCGCGACAACGTTCTTTACCGCAGAAATTATTTGCCTGATGGTCACAAATGGCTCCTGGTGATACCACGCCTCATGCGTTCTGACATATGCGCTTATTTTCATGCTGCTCCTCATAATGGTCACGCCGGTGTTCTGAAAACGTATACTCGGCTAAGGCAGCGTTTCTACTGGCACGGCATGTATCACTTCGTGCGCCAGTACGTACGCGCTTGCACGGCGTGCCAACGGTGTAAAATTCCACAGCGCCCTTCTGGTGAGCTACAGCCGCTGCCCTGCCCGGCTCGGCCCTTCGATCGCGTCGGCATAGACCTATACGGGCCACTGCCCTGCAGTTCCTCGGGTAACCGATGGATAATTGTAGGTGTCGACCACCTGACGCGCTACGCCGAGACTGCCGCACTCCCGGCAGCCTCTGCGCGCGAAGTTGCGTTCTTCATCTTGCGGAACTTCGTTCTTCGACATGGCGCACCACGCGAACTGCTCAGCGACAGGGGACGTGTCTTCTTGTCCGAAGTCGTCCAAGCCCTTCTCGCTGCATGCAGCATCGTTCACCGCAAGTCTACAGCCTACCACCCGCAAACGAACGGCTTGACAGAGAGGTTCAACCGCACACTCGGTGACATGTTGACTATGTACGTCGCCTCGGATCACAGTAACTGGGACACTGTTTTGCCTTTCGTCACATATGCCTATAATACGGCCACACAAGCTACCACTGGCTTTTCGCCCTTTTTTCTGCTGTATGGACGAGAGCCCTCGTGTACTATGGACACAATGCTCCCATACCGACCCGACGCTTTCGAATGCACGACTGTGTCTGAAGCCGCCAAATACGCCGAGGACTGTAGGCAGCTCGCGCGAACCCTTACGACCGCTGCTCGTCTACTGCCAGTGCTACTAGACTGGGCCTAGTGCCTCATAATAAATCATCTTATTACAGAATAAACAAGTTGTTTTGTTGTTACCAGTCGACTCATGCTTTGCCGGGACCTTCGGATGCTTCCAGTTGTACCCCAGGCCGCCAGGCCAACGCTACCCTTGGGGCTTGCGACCCAAGTGCAACAACGGGCGTCAGCGCCGAGTTCCCAACAACTCGTGCCATCGGTGCGATTACAACAACTGGTGGCAGCGGTGGGATGCAGTTGACTGTATGCTGAGCAGCTCAACGACCATCCGGGAGCAGTGCAACGAGCCCTGTGTGATGACTGGTTGCCTGCAGCGAAACGACTGCGCTGAATTCTTGGCTGCGAGGTTTGGTGAGTGCGGGACTTTCTTCTTCTGAGCTTTGCCAGGCTTTTGTTAGTGTCAGAAACAGAGCTGGTAATTGTGGTTGTCGTTGCTGCCGGGTTAGATTGCGGCAAGACAATAATAGGCAGTAGAGAAAGCAGCATTCAGAGCAGCCATGGATTTGAAGTCGTTGCGCAAACCGAAATTGCTGGAGCTTGCAAGAGAGTTGGGTCTGGATGTCTCAGACAAACTCAGAAAACCAGAACTGCTAAAGGCTATTCTTGAGTTAGAAGCTGAGGATGACGAGCTGTCGGAATGCCTTGAGACTATTGAGGAGAGGTCAAAAAGACAGGAGCGCGAACTTAAAGAGCAAAAAGAGAAACAGGAGCGCGAACTTAAAGAACAGAAAGAGAAAGAAGAGCGTGAACGTAAAGAAGAGAAAGAAAAAGAAGAGCGTCAACACGCTTTGGAAATGAAGCGTCTCGAGATAGAGATGGAACGCGCTCGTAATGGAAGTCAGGCACACGGTGCAGGAGAACGCGTATTGTTCAAAATGACTGACCTGATGCGGCCGTTTAAGCTTGGAGAGGACATTGGTTTGTTCCTGGTTAACTTTGAGCGAACGTGCGAGAAGCAGGGGTTCTCTCGGGAAACGTGGCCACAGCGCTTGCTCACTTTGTTACCCGGCGAGGCGGCCGACGTAGTCGCTCGCTTGGATAGAGAGGAGGCAGAGGATTTCGACAAAGTGAAATCGAGTCTGCTAAAGAAGTACAGGCTGTCAGCGGAGGCGTTCCGTCGGAAGTTTCGGGAAAGTGAGAAAGGCAAGAATGAGTCATATACAGAGTTTGCCTACAAGCTTATGTCAAACATGCAAGAGTGGCTCAAAGAAGAGAAAGCGTTTGGTGACCACGAGAAAGTTCTGCAGTGTTTCGGGCTAGAACAGTTTTATAATCGGTTACCTGAGAACGTGCGGTACTGGGTCTTGGATAGGCCAGACGTTTGTACGGTGGCTAAAGCCGCTGAGCTAGCCGAGGAGTTTGTGACGCGTCGGGCTCGCGGAGCTAAGGACGGTCAAAAGGGTGAATTTGGCTCGAAGTTTGAGAGGCCGAAGTTCACGCCCATGAGAGCAAAAGGGGACACACGTAGTGCGGATGCGAGTGAAAGCAGTCCGACAGAACGTAGGGAGACGGCGGCAGCCGAAGCCGAACGCAGAAAGCGGTTCGAGACGAGGCAAGCGCGCGTTTGTTATACGTGCCAGAAGCCGGGTCAGTTTTCGGCGCAGTGTCCGGAAACAAAACCAAAAGTTGTGTTTTTGTCATTATGCAGCACTGACGAGAACAGGAAGCTTCTCGAGCCTTACATGCGAGACCTCCTCGTGAACGGGAAAGAGTGCCGAGTGCTTCGCGATTCCGCAGCTACGATGGATGTAGTTCACCCCTCCTACGTAGAACCCGATATGTTCACAGGCGAGTGCGCATGGATCAAGCAAGCCGTGGAAGCTCATAGCGTGTGTCTGCCCGTAGCAAAAGTGCTTATTGAAGGACCATTCGGAGCGCTTGAGACGGAGGCCGCAGTGTCATCTATGCTGCCCCCCCAGTACCCGTACCTATTTTCGAACAGGTCCGATCACCTCCTGCGCGAGAAGGGGCTTTTGTTTGGTGAGGCTAGCGTTCAGGCCTTAACCAGATCGAAGGTTCGGGAGCTCGCTGCAAAGGCGGTAGTTGCGGGGCCGACGTTGGCGAACAATGAAAAAGGGTCAGAGGCGCAGCAAGCTGATATTCAGAGCACGCCTGAACTGAATAAAATTGAGTCGGTAACGTTAAAGGCACCAGATACTGGAGAGGAAATTCCCGATGCGGGAAAGTTAGAAGAGCTATCTGCAGATTTGCTCATCGCGCCTACGTCAGACGGACTTAATAGGTTGCTAAAAGTCAGCCGGTCGGCTTTGATAGCCGAGCAAAAGAAGGATGGCAGCCTAGAAAACATACGCTGCAATGTCAAGGAAGGTATCGCCAGGAAAAATGCGCGTTTTGTGGAAAGAGGTGGGGTCCTGTACCGGAAGTATCTAGACCGCAGGGGAGTGGAGTTCGATCAGCTGATCGTTCCTCAGTGCTATCGTCAGGATCTGTTGCGCTTGTCGCACGGGGGTTCGTGGTCCGGACACCTAGGAGTTAAGAAAACTAAGGACCGTCTCTTGCAAGAGTACTATTGGCCAGGGTGTTTTCGAGACGCAGACCATTTCGTGAAGACATGTGACACCTGTCAGCGGGTGGGCAAACCAGGGGACAAATCGAAGGCGCCGTTGAGATTGGTACCTATCATTACGGAGCCTTTTAGACGGCTCGTTATTGATACAGTGGGACCTCTGCCGGTAACAGCCACGGGGTACAGACACATTTTGACTGTGATCTGCCCAGCGACAAAGTTCCCTGAAGCAGTGCCGCTTAAAGAACTCAGCTCAGTTGAGATAGTCAATGCACTACTGTCCATATTTGCGTGAGTTGGTTTTCCTGCGGAAATCCAATCAGATCAGGGCACAGTGTTTACTAGCGCTTTGACGACAACTTTTCTCGAAAGGTGTGGGGTAAAGCTGTTACACAGCTCAGTGTACCACCCACAGTCGAATTCCGTTGAGAAGCTCCACTCCGTCATGAAGCGCGTGTTGAGAGCATTGTGTTTTGAACATCAAACTGACTGGCAGCTGTGTCTGCCTGGGGTGATGTTTGCATTAAGGACCGCGCCGCATGCAGCTACGGGGTTTTCGCCAGCTGAGCTGGTGTACGGTCGCTCGCTTCGATCTCCGCTTCGCATGCTTCGAGAATCGTGGGAAGGCAGGGGCGACGACCCAGTCGTGGTGGAGTACGTGCTTAAGCTCCTCGAACGCTTAAAAAGGGCACAGGAGTTGTCAGGTGAAGCAATGGCAAAGGCCCAGCAGAGGGCCAAGGTTTATTATGATCGGACCGCCAGGGCCCGTCGTTTTGAGGTGGGCGATGAGGTCATGATATTGCGCACATCGCTAAACAACAAACTAGACGTGCAGTGGGAGGGCCCAGCACGAATTGTTCAGAAACTGTCGGACGTTAACTACGTGGTGAGTCTGCCAGGAAAGCGGAAAGCACAGCAAGTTTACCACTGTAATCTGCTCAAACCTTATAGACAAAGGGAAGCAGTGGTGTGCATGATGGTAAACGTTCCTGAAGAGCTTCCGGTCGAGCTTCCGGGACTAGGCTCAGTGACGAACAGGGAAGACACCGATCAAGTCATTAGTGACTTAATCAGTAAAGCATCGCTGTCGCCTGAGCAGAAAACCGAACTACACCAGCTCTTACAAGAGTTTCAAGGTCTGTTCTCTGAGAGGCCTGGTAGGACTTCTGTACTTACTCATGATATAGAACTTACCTCCCCAGAGCCAGTACGATCCAAGGCGTATCGGGTGTCACCCCGCCAGAACGATATTATGGAGGCTGAGGTAAAGAAAATGCTACAGCTCGGTGTTATTGAGGCAGGTGAGAGTGATTATACCTCCCCTTTGATTTTAGTTGAGGTACCGGGCAAGGAACCTCGTCCTTGCGTCGACTACCGCAGGCTTAATTCCATCACTAAGGATCAAATTTATCCGATCCCTAACATCGAGGAGCGCCTTGAGAAAGTTAGTAGCGCTCAGTTTATTTCCACCCTAGATCTTGTCAGGGGTTATTGGCAGGTTCCACTTACAGAAGAGGCTAGTAGGTATGCGGCGTTCATTTCACCAATGGGAACATTCCGTCCTAAAGTGTTGAGTTTTGGTTTGAAGAACGCGCCATACTGTTTTTCAAGCCTCATGGATAAAGTGTTGCGGGGACAGCAAGAATTCGCTTTACCGTATCTAGACGACGTAGCGATATTCTCCGCATCCTGGTCTGAGCATATGGCACACTTGCGGGCAGTGCTAACCCGCCTGCGCGAAGCGGGCTTGACAGTCAAGGCTCCTAAGTGCCAGTTAGCACAGGCCGAGGTTGTCTACCTCGGTCACGTGATTGGTCAGGGTCGTCGCCGCCCCTCTGAAATAAAGGTGGCCGCTGTGCGAGACTTCCCGCAACCGCGCACGAAGACCGATATTCGGTCGTTCTTAGGTGTCGCCGGCTACTATCAGAGGTACATCCCCAGGCACTCTGATATCGCGGCTCCCCTGACGGATGCTCTAAGAAAGACAGAGCCGCAAACAGTCGTCTGGGACGAGACAAAGGAAAGAGCTTTTAGCGCCCTAAAGAGCGCCCTAACAAGCCAGCCTGTGCTAAGATCGCCAGACTACACAAAAGGGTTCGTAGTTCAGTGCGATGCTAGTGAGCGAGGCAAGGGCGTTGTACTGTGCCAACGGGAAAATGGAGAAGTAGAACACCCCGTCCTGTATGCTAGTCGTAAGCTGACCAGTCGTGAGCAGGCGTACAGCGCCACCGAGAAAGAGTGTGCGTGTCTCGTGTGGGCCGTTCAGAAATTGTCATGCTATCTAGCCGGCTCGAGGTTTATCATTGAGACGGATCACTGCCCTCTCCAATGGCTGCAGACCATCTCTCCCAAAAATGGCCGCCTCCTGCGCTGGAGCCTCGCTTTGCAACAATATTCCTATGAGGTGCGTTACAAAAAGGGGAGTCTCAACGGTAACGCCGATGGCTTAAGTCGAAGCCCCTAACGTAGGAATCAGCCTCAAAATTGTTTGTTACTGATGTTTTTCTTCCTGAGGCAGGATTTTTAACATATTGCTTTTGTTTAGTGTTTCAAAGTGATGACATGCTTTCTAGTGCAATTTTCCAATTTGTGGACGCGTTCTAAGTGCTGCTAGACTACTGTAAGGAACTAGGCAGTGGTATAGAAGGGGAAAGAGCCTGGCAGGGCTTAGTGAGGGTTGTGCCGTGCTTGC
Source organism: Dermacentor variabilis (assembly GCF_050947875.1). Taxonomy (NCBI): domain Eukaryota; kingdom Metazoa; phylum Arthropoda; class Arachnida; order Ixodida; family Ixodidae; genus Dermacentor; species Dermacentor variabilis. The sequence goes on from NW_027460291.1 coordinate 33,163,417, forward strand.
TGACTGAGCGGTTGAGTGTCAGCGTAGTTCTAACGCTTGCCGGGAACGAGAACAAAAATGTGAACTCTCCCGAAGTCACTTTGCAGTGTCCTGTGCGAACCTGAACGAGAGAACGAGGCCTTCTCTGTGCGCTGCGCTCAAGAAACGTCGAGGGACGCCCGACTTCGGTTATGAGCATCATCGAGCGACATCCCTCCGGACAGCGGATGCAGTCCCCTGACCATCGGGATCTCCTTCCCCCGGCGGGGCGGTCTGTTACGTTTCGCCTACGACGCGCGGTTTAGCCGGCGCGGCTGCAACAAAGCGGCAGACATTTTGGCCCGTTCGGCGCCGCCGCTACGCCTCCCCGCCAAGCGCGTCCAGGCATGTTCCGATGCCACGTGTCTTCATGTGCGTGTGTGAGTGTATGTGCATATTGGTGCCCACGCTTGTCGAAGCGCGGCAGCCGGGGAGAGGAGCTCCCAACAACTGTGAAGCGAGGGGGTCTGAAAGGCGCCGACACGACAGTATGAGCCACCTTCTCCTCCCCATTGTGCCCGACCGGCGCCGACACGACAGTGTGAGCCACCTTCTCCTCCCCATTGTGCCCGACCGGCGGCGACACGAATGTATGAGCCACCTTCTCCTCCCCATTGTGCCCGAACGGCGCCGGCACGACGGCTGCGCCACCTTATCCCATTGTGCCCGAGCGGCACAGTCACGTGCTCGTCTATAGAGGGGTTCCTTCTTGCCCTCAACTGCGAGAGTATAAAAACAGCTGCCCCCGGACGCCAAAAGAGGGCTCCGATTTCTTCTGTTGAGTAACGTGCTCTCCCGTCTCTCTACTTCGGTCAACCTGACCGCCAACTCTTTGCGATGTTAGAATAAACAGTTGTTTTGTTGTTACCAGTCGACTCATGCTTTGCCGGGACATTCGGATGCTTCCAGTTGTACCCCAGGCCACCAGGCCAACGCTACCCTTGGGGCTTGCGACCCAGGTGCAACAACGGGCGTCAGCGCCGAGTTCCCAACAACTCGTGCCATCGGTGCGATTACAACAGCGGACGACATTGTGTTGCTAGCTAACAACCAAAAGTGATTTGCGACGTCTGGCTAATATCTGTGGGCAGGAAGGCAACAATTTAGGTTTGAAATTTAGTGTTGGAAAATCAGGTGTTATGGTATTCAATGAAAACAGTGAAACGACAGTGGAGATACAGGGTCAGGAAATACCTCGGGTAGCAGAATATAAATACCTTGGTATATGGATAAACGAAGGCAATAGATATATCGAAACACAGGAAAAAACAATAACAATGAAGGGGAAGAGAAATGCAGCCATAATGAAGCACAGAGCGCTATGGGGATACAATAGATACGAGGTCCTCCGAGGTATGTGGAAAGGTGTAATGGTTCCAGGGCTTACTTTTGGAAATGCGGTTGTTTGCTTTAAATCAGGGGTACAATCAGGACTCGACGGGAACCAAAGGTCAGTGGGTCGCCTCGCATTCGGCGCTCACGGGATGACTACAAATGAAGCTGTGCAGGGTGATATGGGCTGGATAAGTTTTGATGTGAGGGAAGGTCGCAGTAAAATTGAGTATGAAGAACGGCTGAGGAATATGGAAGAAAGTAAATGGGCTGGGAGAGTGTTCAGGTATCTGTACAAGAAAAATTTTGATTCACAATGGAGGAAAAGAACTAGGAAGTTTATCAGCAAGTATGCGGCCTGTAGGGTGAGCAACAAAGCAACAAAGAAGGTCAAGCGGAAAGTCAGAGAGGCTGAAATAATCTCATGGGTGGCGGCAATGGAAAAGAAACCTGCTATGAGTAACTACTTAAGAGGAAAAAAAGAAATCAGGAAAGAAACAATTTTTGATAGCTCAAAGGGAAGCTCATTACTTTTCGAAGCGAGATCGGGATGCCTCAGAACACGCAGCTATAAAGGAAGATATAACACGGAAGAAGAAGCATGTGCTTGCTGCGGTAACGCTAGGGAGACTATGGAGCATGTTTTATTAGAATGTGAAGACGTCTACACAGCGGTAGATTTAGGCACCACTGGCCTCCTTGAAGCCCTTGGGTTCAAAGAGGGCAGTGGAACAGTAAATATGTCCGTAGTAGGTATTAGTAAGAGGCGATTGGAGGATTGGTGGAAGAAAAGTAGGGAAACGACAAAAAACGGAGACGTACAAAAGCACAATTCAGCGTAAGGAATCAGAAAATTTGGTTGTGGAATTTCATAGTGTTTTCTTTTTGTGTTTTTATTGTTTAACCTAGGTAGGACATTAGACAGTATAATCGCAAGAGCTTGGTGGCGCAAACCACCGCCCCGTTCCAAAGGGGACGCTCATAACATACATCCATCCATTTTTTCTTACAAACTTTCTCCTACGATTACCGAAGCATGTTTACTAGATAAAATAGGCCATAGAATTATCATTACTAATTAGATACTGTACCTTTCATTAGTAAGGTTACCGTCTTTTGTCAGTATAAAGGCAAATAGCGTTCAGCATCATCGATCTTCCACGTGACCTCTGCCCTGGTTTTAAAAATTTTACCGGTATTTTCGAGTGCATGACGGCAAGGATTCATTCGTTCGTACACTTATACTGGTTGCTTCTTTGTTGCTAAAACTACTTTATTGCGCTTCGATGTCGCCCGTTATTTGACTTGTGGTGAAGAGACGTGTTTGCAAGCGGACATGCAAGCCCGAAAGCTACGTTTCGGTCGTGAGCCATGCATCTGCATCGAAATTGGAACCGTATTCTGCGACTGAGGACAGCAGTACCAGTGAGTCGTTTAATATCGCTGCCTGAATCGAGGTAACATTGCTCTCGTTAACGTACAGGTGGAGACAAGTTAACGGACTAGATGCTGCATTACATATGGGCAGTCAGGACCCTCCGATGCTGTTTTCGAAATAAACTTTTAGTTGCGAACTCACGAAAGACAAAGCGATATCGGAACGCGCGTCACATTTTTTATCTCGTTGTAGCCGTAGCCATGGGTGACAGAGTAGCCTTATCAATTAATTTTGTTTTTCGAGTGCGCCTGCAAGTTCTTTCGTTCACAGAACCGAATTACCCTTCGATAAACTGAAGCTAAAGTACTGAATTTAATCTATCAAACAGTTTCACGCATGATAATACACCCATATTTCGTGCCTCTTGGTTCCGAATGTTCTTGCTGTGCAGTTTGGTTTACCTGAGGACATTTATTTTTGTAGTAGTGAAGCGGTGCATCACGTTCATGCAGAAAGAGAATGCATCATTTCTAATAGCTTCATGCCTTTCATGCATTTGCTTGTGAAACCAGCAGTGTGATCTCTTCCAGTGCATAAATGAGCGCACAAATGTTCTCATTTGTGATCTTAATAATACTTAAGCTGTTGACATGCAGTGTAGTTAGGCAGACATCAATTTTATGGAGAGTAGCAATATTTGTTTACCATGCTGCTAAGCACCCTAGAACAAACAGTGTACATTTGCATGTGCTTTGTAGTCACAAACCATTATAATGTATATGTCACTCCTTTTCGCATTTCATATTGCAAAATTGTGCTTATTCAATTCCTGATGCAGCCGAAATTTCTGTTCCACACATGCAATAATGAGGACGGCACCAGTATAAAGCAACAAACTCCACGCACTAAAGAGAAGTTGCTGCCTGCTACAACAAGGTCATTGTGTGGACTTTGGCTGCTACCACAAGGTAAACAAGACCTGGTTCAGAAATAAATATGCTTCATATATGCTGCATTGGCTTGCTAGTCTTTAGATACATGTAATTTGTAGCAGATGATATGAACGTTTGTTCGTATTTACAGTTCAGTATAATTGGTTTCAACATAAGAGAAAACACTACATGACTTTGGATAATCTCTGCTGTATCTGATGTGTCACTGTTCGGCCCCAACAGAGTCTGTGCCAACCACATCTTGGTCATCACGAGAGCCCCCATCTACACCAACAGGAAGGGGCTGAAGCCGAATTCGCAAGGATTTACACCACGAACAAAGAAGTCGTTCTAGAAGTATTTGGATTCGATATCAAGTCTACAGACGACTGTGTCAAGAGTGAAAAGAGTCTCTGCCATCATTCTACCAGCACAGATATTAACCGAGTCATCCAGGTACCTCAACAACAAAAATTATGTGTCTTCAGTTGTACCTGCAACCTCTGAACAAGCACCGACGACGCTGGCCAAAAGAGTTCTGTCAGCTTGCCCTTCCTTAATGAGCTTCCTGGCATTGTCAAATACCATTTGTGCCAAGTATAATTTTTTTTCCAATGAATACAAGCTTTTTCATTCCACATTCTTGTTAAAGATCATTCCTCTTCCTCATCCAAACATTAAAGGTAAATCAATTCTTTGCTCATACTTAATACCAGTCACTGTCTAGTAGCATAACACCCGTCGTGGTTGCTCAGTGGCTATGGTGTTGGGCTGCTGAGCACGAGGTCGCGGGATCGAATCCCAGCCACGGCGGCCGCATTTCGATGGGGGCGAAATGCGAAAACACCCGTGTGCTTAGATTTAGGTGCATGTTAAAGAACCCCAGGTGGTCAAAATTTCTGGAGTCCTCCACTACGGCGTGCCTCATAATCAGAAAGTGGTTTTGGCACGTAAAACCCCAAATATAATAGTAGCATAACATATGTGTAGCAGTATTTTCTAGTGTACGTTGCCATGTGCAATTCCACTCCTGAAATAGCTGATGCGGCATTGGCGTGTGTTTTGCAATAACATTTGCACTGTGTGCTATGTAGCATTAAACTTTTCTTAATGTTTTTGGCTTTGATTGCTTGCAAGGTAGAGTGACTTCTTTCTTGAATGCAAGCTTTCTGATTCCTATATGTAATTTCTAGTCTCGTTCAGAATTGCTATTCTTGCTCGACAGCCTGTGTTTTTGCGCAAGCTACATTGAAGTGATTTATTGCAGAATCTTGTTTCGCTGCTGTCCGACTTGGTACTCGTCACCGCGTTACGTTTCTTGTATGTGGGAGCCTGGTCAGTTGCATTGGGAAACAGTCTCTCGAGGCAAGCACCTGCTCCTGCAGTCAGCGCAGCGACAAAGACTCCGAATATACACACACCGTGATTGGTGCTCCCCATTCCGTCCTTCCCTGCTGCTGCCGTGTGCAAATTTTGCCTGTGGCCTTCCTCGGCCATGATTTGGCGTCAACGGAGACTATCATACGTGATTACATGGTCCGAAGTGTATGCGGCTCATATCCACATGGGTGGAAAGGCCTGCAAAATGGTGATTCCCACAAAACCGACCATGCCCATATTGAGAATGTGAGGCACCAAGTGCGAGTTACACATTAGCGGCACGCGAATGAACAAAAAGAAACGTGCAGGTTGGAAAGGAGGTAACGCTAAAATGCCAGGTAGCTCATGCCGCTCTGTTGGCTATGGCAGCACATGCGTGCATCACCCAATTGATTTGCAGTGCAACTTACAGCGACTGTCAATGCAAACAGGTGGGACACTGTCCAATCTGCTTGCGCTGCTGGTTGTCACTCGTTACTAGACAGCCATGTGCGACGAAGGCAAGCACTGTGCCTGCAGTCGGATAGCTGAATGTTCTGTAAGCGACCTATAGTGCGTGAATGCTCATTGTTGTCATGTGGATCTTAGCCAATGTACGGTGTATGGTCTAAACCTTATGCGGTGATTGAATGCAGAGTCTCATTTGATCATGGTTGCCGTGTTATGTTTCTTGGATGTGACGATCTGGTCAGCTGCATTGGGCAACAGTCTTGCGAAGTAACCATCTGCTCCTGCAGTCCACACAGCGACAATGACTCCCAATTTGCACACACCGTAATTGCTGCTCCCCGTTCGACCTTTCATGCTGCAGTAGTGGGCAAATTATGCTTGTGGGCCTTCATGAGACGTGATGAACGGAAACCAGCATACGTGATCGCATGATCCGAAGTGTATGAAGTTGATAGCCACATGAGTGGAAAGACCTCTGCAAAAGTGGCTGCAAAAAGGTGATGCCCGCAAAACCGACCATGCCCATATTGAGAATGTGAGGCACCAAGTGCGAGTTACACATTAGTGGCACGCGAAAGAACAAAAGGAAACGTGCAGGTGGGAAAGGAGATAACGCTAAAATGCCGGGTAGTCCCTGTCGCTTTGCTGGCTGCGGCTGCAGATTCCTGCGTCACCTGGTTGCTTTGCAATGCAAGTTACGGCGACTGTCGATGCAAACACGTGGGGCACTGTCCAATTTGCTTGCGCTGTTGATTGCCGCTCGTTGCAAGACCGCCATGTGCGACGACTTAAGTGAGCTTCTCAGCGCATCTCGATATGCAAATTTTATTTCTGCTCTTGTACGAGAAGGTGCACTGCTTTCCTTCTGCCACTAAAGTCGCACGTCCTGTTCACTCACTTGTGGGTTGTTTGTATGGGCGTCAGTAGAGGCTCTTAGGTCTCCTGGCAATTAGAACGCACCAGCTACGCGGCAGCCTAGGCAATGAGGCATGCCGCATAGGCAGCAGGGCGAGCACGGCGCGTACCAGCGCACGCGACCGACGGAAAGCGGCCATATTGGATTTTGCTCTAAAAAAAACGCTTCCGCTTCCTGGTTGAGCATCGCCATCTGGCGTTCGCCCCGCTAAGTTCCACGCGCTGCCACTGCTTATTTTCATACCACTGCCGAAGGTACAGTTTCCCTTCTCTAAAGTTGGTTCTTTATTCTATAGTCATAACAGCATTTCAACGCTGCCGGTCTGGGGGTGAAGCATCCTTGTCCAGAAGGACCGTCAGGCATAACACTATACGTAGCCTACTATCGCCATCGCGTCGGTTGAAGCCAGGTTCTTTTGGAAACGCGCAGTAGCTCGTGTATTTGTGCTCTTAAAGTGCAAGAAATATGGCCCGGGAATGGGGGAATGCTTGGAAATCGGATTTTTTGTGATATGTTGTGCACCGTATTGTTTGGGATGAGTCGGGTATTTTCTACGCCATGCATGTAAAAGCGAAGTGCTTTTGTTTGTAATGACGCCCATTCACAATTTTCGCACGTTTCGCCCCTACGCGCATTATTCCTATAAGGTACTAATACCAAAATGGCATATGGTTGTAATTTACTTTACCTCCGGTGGAGCTTCGTACGGGAACTACTGCTGCTCACAAGGTGCCCCAACATTGCATGAACGCGCCGAAAGCCCGGAACGAGAATTAATATAGAGCAAAATAAACATTTCCTCATTTCACAAGGCGTCTTGCGTCTTTATGAAGTTGTTCGTAGCACATTTTCGATGGAGACGCGTAAAGATCGTTCGCCATCATTTTTACTTCATAATAAAACGATTCCGAACAAAGACTGCGCGCGGTTGAGCAGGACAAGCAAAAAAAAAAAAAACGCTGCGCCGATCAGCACAGCCGGCGTAACGCGTTCCAGCTAGCGTACAAAACGAGCGCGCCCAAAACCGAAACCGGAAGTGTGGTTCAGGCATTAATTTCAGGAGTCTGGAGCGCTGCAGTCAATTAAGCCGCTGGACTCTATGGGAGTGTCCGCTCGTCACGAATCCTTTCTCCATGAGATGACGCCGAGGAGCTCACAAACCAGGAACTTTTGAACGTTCTGAACGATTAAAAACAGGCTTTGCACCTATGAATTTGTCATGAGCGCGAGTAGAAGGCATTCTGCGGGTGTCTGGCTCGGAGCCTTTGTTGTGGCCCCCTTAGTAAAAGTGGCGTACCATATATCACGTCGGCTGAGGCTAAGTAATGTCGAAACCGGGCACTCGTCTGTGTATTTGTACTTTTTAATTACAGAGTGCTAAATAATCTCCGGGAATGGAGGAATGCTTGGACATCAGATGTGTTCGCCATATTTTATGTATGGTATTGTTGGGGATGAGTCTGGTATTGCTTGTTTTTGTAATGTCCCCCATTCACCAATTTCGCGTGTTTCGCTTCTACACGGAGTTATCCTATAAGGTCCGTGTTTTCGACTGCCCGTTTTCAACTTCACTTAGCCTCAGATGACGTGATGATACGTCACGTATACAGAGGTGGCCACGACAAAGACACAACAAGTAAATTAAACACTTCCTCATTTCACAAGGCGTGTTGCGTCTACTCTATGAAATTGCCGGTTGCACAGATTCGATAGAGGCTTGTAAAGATCGCTTGGTCTTATTTTACCAAATAAAAAAAGATTCCTCACCAAGACAGGGCGCGGTCGAGCATAGAAAACAAAAATGCCGCGCCGAACAGCGCAGCCGGCGTAACGCGTACCAGCTTATGCGTTTAAAACGCGCGCGCCTAGAACCGAAACCGGAAGTGTGTTTCAGGTGTTACTCCCATTCGTAGACCGCCACAGTCAATGCGGCCGGTTGTGCGTTCTTGCCCTTCTGTATGGTTCTACTAACACCTTGGGTGTCCGTAATCGTTCAATGAAATCGGAAATGTTGCGATGAAATGAATTAACCGCGACTGCGATTCCTTCGTGCCAACGTACAAGACCCTAATGGAGTACCTGGTTAGACTTTAAACTTGCACACAAAATATTGGTAGATTTTTGCAGTGACGTTTGGTCATTTTTGCTGCTATTACAGAACTTAAACGAGCGCGAAGGCCTTCTATGTTGAAAAGGCGGAGAAAATAATTCTTTACAAGTTACATTAATTAAATAGCTTCAAATCTCAACCGAAATTGATGGTAGCAATGTTTTCATTACAGCCACCTGTTGCGATTGTAGCCGTGGCTTGATTTGCTTTAACATAATGCTTCTTACTGCGTTTGGCAGACATTCTCAGATCATGAACAGCAGGTTGCCATTATATCCCTCAAGAGAAAAGTGTATAACCCCAGCTGTGTCTTACCAGTACTCACGAACGGGGCAGAACCCTAGAGGCTTACGAAAAGGGTTCTACTTAAATTGAGGACGACTAAACGAGCTATGGAAAGAAGAATGATGGGTGTAACGTTAAGGGATAAGAAAAGAGAAGGTTGGGTGAGGGAACAAACGCGAGTTAATGACATCTTCGAGGTAACCGCGCGCGCCAAGCGGGCCCGGTACTGCGTCGTGACCACGGGCGCCTGGCTCCTCTTCTGTACCGTCGGCGTGTACGCCTTGGCCGAACTGAGGTGCAGCTTGGTGGCGGCGCAGGCAATCGACACGCCGGGAGTCGTGGTCCTCTGCCCCACCCAGCTGTCCACATGCTGGCAGCGCGCCACGTCCGACATGCACGGAGCCAAGAACATCCTGCTTCGGGCATGCAGCGAGAATGAACCACGACGTCGACGTGCGGGACGCGCTCTGCTGGAAGCTGCCCCCGTTCCTGCAGCCAACCAATTAACAATCGGACCTTATCATCGAGGCTGAAGCAGGGACTTGTCGGCATTCCTGATGGCAAAATAAGTACAACATCGGTTGTCTTCACCGAATTTATGTGAAGCTGTGACTGGGATTTACAGCTTGGATTGTATCGGGGCCATAGATAATGCCGTCGCCATCTGGCCAACATGACACCAGTCTGGCCACGGTGTTGCTGCCACGGCTGTAGTTCTTCGGCAGTTGTGCCGGACTGATGGTGCATGTTGAAAGAGAGTGCCTGGCAGTCCGGAGAGGTACGCATCCTTCCTTTCCGGCAGCTTTTCTATGTTACGGCAGCAGGTGGGTGGCCCAGAGGTCGTAGCCGTTGGCCGTGGAACGTGCGCCCTCGGAGTCCCTAGAAAACTTTATACTCTAAGCACGGCGCTTCCAATGTAGATCGTATATGGTGGTGCTCATAGGGGGAAAGTTCTCGTTCTCCCGGGGGGGGGGGGAGGGGAAGGGGGGCGACCAGCTTTCCGAATCCCCATATATATATATATATATATATATATATATATATATATATATATATATATATATATATATATACATATATATATATATATATATTGTTGCGTATCGGATGGGTTTATATAAAAGTTGATAGATGGTTAGCGTAGAGCAAAGGACAGGACGGTCATGCACCCGCCGTGGGTGCTCAGTGGCTATAGTGTTAGGCTGCTGAGCACGAGGTCGCGGGATCGAATCCGGGCCACGGAGGTCGCATTTCGATGGGGGCGAAATGCGAAAACTCCCGTGGTACTTAGATTTAGGTGCCCGTTAAAGAGCCCCAGGTGGTCGAAACTTCCGGAGTCCTCCCCTACGGCGTGCCTCATAATCAGAAAGTGGTTTTGGCACGTAAAACCCCATAATATCTTTTAGGACGGTCATGCAAGGCCAACAGGCAGCAGCCAGCTCTTCGCGCACACCTCTACTTTCTCTTCCTTCGGCTGTGTCGTGCAATGTGACTGCTTCGCCGGGGGCAGATAAAGCTCTCAGAGCGAGTTATGTAGCTCGATGGTGGTACATCCAAAGTGACTAGAATAGCGCGGTCGGAAAGGATTTGGTTGGTGTTGATGCCGTCGATAATTCGAAGGAAGTGCGGCGTGTCTTGAACGAAAGATGGGAGGGTGGTGGGGATGTTTCACAGGTGGTGATTTAAGAATTTAGATAGTGACTCAGTAGGTGTGTTGTTATTAAACACAATAGGCCGACCTGGGATTTCTGCTGTCAATATTTCTTCGACCGGAACTTTATGTATTTTAGGAAGAAGATAAAAGCGGCCTGCTTTTTTGTTCATGGGCATCATGAAGCGATATTCAGATTGCGTGATTAGTTTCCTGGACAGGAGCTCCGCTATTGTGTTTATCACAATATTGCTGTAATCTGAAGTTGGGTTTGAGTCGAGTTTTCTGTAATGGGTGTGATTGCTCAGTTGTTTAGAGGCCTCATTCTTGTACTTTTCTATAGGCCAGATTACGATACTGCCGCCTTTGTCTGCTGGTTTTATTGCAATATCATTCCTTTTCGCAAGTTCCTGAAGGATTTGGTGTTGAGCGGGGGTCATATTTTTGTGTTTACGGCAATGCCGCGCTGACTCTAAAATTTCCTTTGATATCAGGTTTAAGTATAAATCCAGGTCTGGGCACTGTTCGGTTTCCGGTCTCCACGTGCTAGGTGGTCTAAGAGAGTCTCTATCTTCTTCTCCTACATCTGGTCTATCGAAAAAGAACTCCTTGATGCGCATGCGTCGCGAAAACTCTATTATATCTTTGTGGAGTTCGTATTCGTTTACTGCGTTGTTCGTCGGACAAAACGTTAGACCACGTTTCAGGAGATCAACTTCTTCGGGGCTTAGACTCTGGGATATATCTACTACATTGCTGCAGTGCTCTGGATGCTCGCCTGTAGGACTGTAGGTGGAGCTACGTGCTGCAGGGGTTACATTAGTTTCTTTGGGTGGATCTGCAGCTCTAATATTTTTGCGCTGGTATTTATTTAGTAATTTTTCCTCCTTAGTTTGGACGAATTGTTTAAGTTCTCTTATTTGCGGTTCAGATAACTTTATGCTGTCGAGTTGATCAGCAATTATCATAAGTTGTTCCTTGCAGTGTTCTTCGAGAATGTCGATAAGGGAGAGCGCTGCATTTTCTAGGACAGCATTCCATTTTAATAATAGCCTGGAGGGTAAAGAACCGAGGGTGCATCTAACCTTAATTCTGAGACCTTTTGGGATTTTCCTCTGTTTAATGCAGCTAGTGCAACTTTTTAGGTGAAATCTGTAATTTGTTTGTTTGGCGACGAGTTTGCGGGATTGGAGGAAAGGGCGAGATTTGTTGTTGCGTGTGCTATCCCTAGTGCGTGGTAGTCATTTCTGTTTGGTTCGGGCAGACCTCCGGGGCGAAAAATCTTCAGGTGGTGTCTTTTTGCGCTTAATTTTCTTGTCGAGGTCTGCACCGATGTCTGTGTGTGTATCTGGCTGCGTATCGGTTTGCTTATTAGTGTATGTAGCTGTTTGCGTGAAGGCTTCGCGGGTGGTTGTGGGCTTCCGTATGAGCGGGTGTTGTAAGGATGGTGTTGGTTCCGCGTCCACCGTCTGTGTAGATGCTTCTTGGGTTCTAGCTTTGGTGGAACGTGCGTGCGAGCTGGTGTTGAAAATTTCAGGCGTGTGTTTCTGTGTTGAAGCTAACAGGGACGCAGGATTTATTGGTGTTGTAGGTTGCGTTGATTTAAAAGAGTTCCTGAGCCTGTACTTGATGTTGTTAGCCATTACCTTGACGCCAAAAAAATTGGGGTGTAGTCCGTCCCGGGCGAGCAGAATGTCGGGGTCCTGGTGTATTTCAGCGTGGTGGATGACATCGACGTTTTCGTGTTGGCTTTAAATGTCAAGAAGAAAATCATTGAGCTCACGTGTCCCTAGTGCATGAGCTAGGAGTGTCGCTGATTGTTGAATAAGTGGCCTGTGTTTGTTTGCGGTCCTGGGAAGTACTGTTGTCAGGGTGAATTCTGTGTTTGGTCTGTTGGTGTGCAAATCGTTTATGAGCGTTTTCATGGCCTCAACTGTGTTGTCACCGGTGTCGTGGTTAAGGTCATTTGTCCAGCAGTGAATGACGAAATGTGTGATGTGCTGTGGTGCTGTAGCAATGAGGTCTCGGATGGTGTGTGTTGCGGCGCCGGTCTTAAAGCTAATGTGTGGTGAGTCTTGGCCTGGTGGGATGTGTTCGTGCATGTATTTGTAGTGACTGTCTCCAATTAGTGCTACGCGGGACAAGGAAAGCAGAGGGCGCTCACCTTGTTCCTTCATCTTCCGTCGGTAGAAATCCAGTGGAAAACACGGCAAATACGGGAGATGGAAATTCAAGACGATGAGCCATGAAGGTTAGTTCTCACGCTCAACTATTTCGAATTCGATTCTATTCACTACCTGCAAACTTTCGGCACTAGCATGGGTACGCCATTCGCTCCCACGTATGCGAACATGTTCATGGGACAGCTTGAAGTGGACCTCTTGAAATCCTACCCTTTAAAACCCCACACCCATCTTCGTTACATTGACGACATATATATAATATGGGAACACGGCACAAGCGCCTTAACCGACTTAATTAGCCATTTAAATCGCTTTCACCCGAGTATTAAATTCACTGCTCACCTCTCTCCTAGTCAGATCAACGTTCTGGACATGACGGTCTACATAGAAAACGGAAAAATGAGAACGACACTTTACCGGAAGCCAGCAATATTTAGACTACAACAGTCATCACCCGCGACATTGCAAGCAAGGAATTTTTTTCAGACAAGCGAAACGAATAAGAAGAATCTGCAGCGAAGGCCACGATTATATCCACCACCTAAATGACATTAAAACAACGCTAGCACAAAGGAACTATCCCCAAGTTGCGGTCGATAGAGCTTATGATGCCGCGTCAAAATTGGAGAGGCAGTCAGAATTGGCGAAGGAACAGTCCACACTAGAATCTGACAAACCGCCAGCCTTTATAACAAAATATTCTAATGCACTCCCAAACATAAACAACATCCTAAGAAAATACCACCCAATATTATCAAGTAACGAGCGTCTGAGAAAAGCGTTCCCGGATGTACCTAGGGTTACCTGTTGCCGAAAGGGGAACTTTAGAGACATGTTAGTGCACGCAAAAGTCAGCCAACAGCAATCCTCCGTAATAAAAGCATGTTGTCGTCCCAGGTGCAAATCCTGCAGGCACCTTCAAAGTGACATTAAAATTAAAAGCACCGCAAATAGTTATACACATGAAGTCAAATCTAGCTTCACTTGTACAAGTTCGGATGTGATTTATATGCTCGAATGTTCCTTCTGTAAAAAACAATATATCGGTGAAACAGGACAGTCAATGAACGTCAGATTAAACGGACATCGCGCGGACACAGCTAAAAAGCTTCCCAAAGCCGTCGCCGAGCATTTCAACCAACCAGGTCATAACTTTGATGAACTTAAACTCTACATCTTACAGTCAAATTTCCGTTCTGAACGAGAAAGAAAATACAGAGAATCCCATCTTATCCGTAAGTTCAAGACATTGCAACCAATTAAGCGGCATAAACGTTTCAAAGGGAGCTTTAGAATCTATTCGCTATGCTAAATTTCAAGCTATAGGCAACAACACTTAGTTCGATTTCGTGGCGTATCCCCCCCTTTTTTCCTTTCCTTTCCATTCTTTTTTTTTTCAGCGGGCGTGTCAGACGCCGTTGACACGCCGGCTAACACGCGTGCGTTGACAGACCGTGGGGGGGGCGGGGGAGGGGGAGGTGACCCTGGCCTTGGCTTTGTGCACAGCATTCCCTTACTCTCAATTCGACACGCTAACACACCTTCCCTCGTTGCCGCACCCTCTCGCCTTACACCCTCTCCCCTTTAGAAGAACCCCACCTATATATACCGTGGCGAGGAAAGCATACGTCGCCTTGAAGAAGACAAGTCCACTTGTCGAAACGTTGGCTGCTGCTTTCACCTTGTTCTCGTTTTGCTCAACGTCGTCCAGGTAACACATGTATATCTCACATCGAAGGCAGGAAGTCAACAACAATACAACACATCCTAGACGAAGATGAAATCAGACTGGAAGGAGAAGCGGCAATAAATTACATCCGAAAAATAACAGCCGAATCTTTCCAAGGAAATGTCGAGGTTGTATTTGAAGAAAAAAAGAGCATGAAAGAGACCCGAGTGGAAAAGGAGCTGGTGCTGACAAATTTCAACTGGAAGAAAGCGGAAGAGAAAATTCCTAGGCGCACAGGCACGCGGCTAGACGAGGTTCCCGTTAGGCTGATTAATGAACTAGGACAAAAATATCAGGAAGCTCTAGTGAAAGCAGTGGGAAAAACTTTAAAATTTAGACGAATACCAGACAGTTGGCGACAAAGTAGAATGAATTTAATTTATAAAGGTAAGGGGGAGAAAGATAGAATTCACTCATATAGACCGATGACCATTATATCATTAACATACACGGTAGCAATGCAGGCAATCAAATTAAAGCTTCAAGCATAGGGAGAGAAAAATGGCATTTTGGGAGAACTTCTGAATGGCTTCAGAATAGGTAGCCGTTTAGATGATAACTTATTTGTTCTTACTCAGTGTCTTTAAATATCAAAAGTAGAAAGCAGACCGTTATATGTGGCCTTTTTAGACATTACAGGAGCCTACGACAACGTAGACCGCAACATTTTGTGGGGATATTCTGGAAGGGGAAGGCTTAGGTGACGATTATCTACAGCTTATGAGAGAGATTTACCTAGAAAATACAGTTTGGGTTAAATGGGACGGGATGAGGAGCAAGGAGAAAGTTGATATAAACAAGCGACTGATGCAGGTGTGCCCTTTATCCCCGCTGCTGTTTATGATGTACATGGTTAGGATGGAAAAGACGCTAGAAGGAACTAATATCGGGTTTAATATCTCATACAAAAAGGCGGGTACAGTAATAGAGCAGCAGCTCCCAGGTTTATCTTATGCGGACGACATTGTGTTGCTAGCTAACAAGCAAAAGTGATTTGCGACGTCTGGCTAATATCTGTGGGCAGGAAGGCAACAATTTAGGTTTGAAATTTAGTGTTGGAAAATCAGGTGTTATGGTATTCAATGAAAACAGTGAAAAGACAGTGGAGATACAGGGCCAGGAAATACCTCGGGTAGCAGAATATAAATACCTTGGTATATAGATAAACGAAGGCAATAGATATATCGAAACACAGGAAAAAACAATAACAATGGAGGGGAAGAGAAATGCAGCCATAATGAAGCACAGAGCGCTATGGGGATACAATAGATACGAGGTCCTCCGAGGTATGTGGAAAGGTGTAATGGTTCCAGGGCTTACTTTTGGAAATGCGGTTGTTTGCTTTAAATCAGGGGTACAATCAGGACTGGACGGGAACCAAAGGTCAGTGGGTCGCCTCGCATTCGGCGCTCACGGGATGACTACAAATGAAGCTGTGCAGGGTGATATGGGCTGGATAAGTTTTGATGTGAGGGAAGGTCGCAGTAAAATTGAGTATGAAGAACGGCTGAGGAATATGGAAGAAAGTAAATGGGCTGGGAGAGTGTTCAGGTATCTGTACAGAAAAAATTTTGCTTCACAGTGGAGGAAAAGAACTAGGAAGTTTACCAGCAAGTATGCGGCCTGTAGGGTGAGCAACAAAGCAACAAAGAAGGTCAAGCGGAAAGTCAGAGAGGCTGAAATAATCTCATGGGTGGCGGCAATGGAAAAGAAACCTGCTATGAGTAACTACTTAAGAGGAAAAAAAGAAATCAGGAAAGAAACAATTTATGATAGCTCAAAGGGAAGCTCATTACTTTTCGAAGCGAGATCGGGATGCCTCAGAACACGCACCTATAAAGCAAGATATAACACCGAAGAAGAAGCATGTGCTTGCTGCGGTAACGCTAGGGAGACTATGGAGCATGTTTTATTAGAATGTGAAGACGTCTACACAGTGGTAGATTTAGGCACCACTGGCCTCCTTGAAGCCCTTGGGTTCAGAGAGAGCAGCGGAAAAGTAAACATGTCCGTAGTAGGTATTAGTAAGAGGCGATTGGAGGATTGGTGGAAGAAAAGTAGGGAAACGACAAAAAACGGAGACGTACAAAAGCACAATTCAGTGTAAGGAATCAGAAAATTTGGTTGTGGAATTTCATAGTGTTTTCTTTTTGTGTTTTTATTGTTTAACCTAGGTAGTACATTAGACAGTATAATAGCAAGAGCTTGGTGGCGCAAACCACCACCCCGTTCCAAAGGGGACGCTCATAACATACATCCATCCATTTTTTCTTACAAACTTTCTCCTACGATTACCGAAGCATGTTTACTAGATAAAATAGGCCATAGAATTATCATTACTAATTAGATACTGTACCTTTCATTAGTAAGTTTACCGTCTTTTGTCAGTATAAAGGCAAATAGCGTTCAGCATCATCGATCTTCCACGTGACCTCTGCCCTGGTTTTAAAAATTTTACCGGTATTTTCGAGTGCATGACGGCAAGGATTCATTCGTTCGTACACTTATACTGGTTGCTTCTTTGTTGCTAAAACTACTTTATTGCGCTTCGATGTCGCCCGTTATTTGACTTGTGGTGAAGAGACGTGTTTGCAAGCGGACATGCAAGCCCGAAAGCTACGTTTCGGTCGTGAGCCATGCATCTGCATCGAAATTGGAACCGTATTCTGCGACTGAGGACAGCAGTACCAGTGAGTCGTTTAATATCGCTGCCTGAATCGAGGTAACATTGCTCTCGTTAACGTACAGGTGGAGACAAGTTAACGGACTAGATGCTGCATTACATATGGGCAGTCAGGACCCTCCGATGCTGTTTTCGAAATAAACTTTTAGTTGCGAACTCACGAAAGAGAAAGCGATATCGGAACGCGCGTCACATTTTTTATCTCGTTGTAGCCGTAGCCATGGGTGACAGAGTAGCCTTATCAATTAATTTTGTTTTTCGAGTGCGTCTGCAAGTTCTTTCGTTCACATAACCGAATTACCCTTCGATAAACTGAAGCTAAAGTACTGAATTTAATCTATCAAACAGTTTCACGCATGATAATACACCCATATTTCGTGCCTCTTGGTTCCGAATGTTCTTGCTGTGCAGTTTGGTTTACCTGAGGACATTTATTTTTGTAGTAGTGAAGCGGTGCATCACGTTCATGCAGAAAGAGAATGCATCATTTCTAATAGCTTCATGCCTTTCATGCATTTGCTTGTGAAACCAGCAGTGTGATCTCTTCCAGTGCATAAATGAGCGCACAAATGTTCTCATTTGTGATCTTAATAATACTTAAGCTGTTGACATGCAGTGTAGTTAGGCAGACATCAATTTTATGGAGAGTAGCAATATTTGTTTACCATGCTGCTAAGCACCCTAGAACAAACAGTGTACATTTGCATGTGCTTTGTAGTCACAAACCATTATAATGTATATGTCACTCCTTTTCGCATTTCATATTGCAAAATTGCGCTTATTCAATTCCTGATGCAGCCGAAATTTCTGTTCCACACATGCAATAATGAGGACGGCACCAGTATAAAGCAACAAACTCCACGCACTAAAGAGAAGTTGCTGCCTGCTACAACAAGGTCATTGTGTGGACTTTGGCTGCTACCACAAGGTAAACAACACCTGGTTCAGAAATAAATATGCTTCATATATGCTGCATTGGCTTGCTAGTCTTTAGATACATGTAATTTGTAGCAGATGATATGAACGTTTGTTCGTATTTACAGTTCAGTATAATTGGTTTCAACATAAGAGAAAACACTACATGACTTTGGATAATCTCTGCTGTATCTGATGTGTCACTGTTCGGCCCCAACAGAGTCTGTGCCAACCACATCTTGGTCATCACGAGAGCCCCCATCTACACCAACAGGAAGGGGCTGAAGCCGAATTCGCAAGGATTTACACCACGAACAAAGAAGTCGTTCTAGAAGTATTTGGATTCGATATCAAGTCTACAGACGACTGTGTCAAGAGTGAAAAGAGTCTCTGCCATCATTCCACCAGCACAGATATTAACCGAGTCATCCAGGTACCTCAACAACAAAAATTATGTGTCTTCAGTTGTACCTGCAACCTCTGAACAAGCACCGACGACGCTGGCCAAAAGAGTTCTGTCAGCTTGCCCTTCCTTAATGAGCTTCCTGGCATTGTCAAATACCATTTGTGCCAAGTATAATTTTTTTTCCAATGAATACAAGCTTTTTCATTCCACATTCTTGTTAAAGATCATTCCTCTTCCTCATCCAAACATTAAAGGTAAATCAATTCTTTGCTCATACTTAATACCAGTCACTGTCTAGTAGCATAACACCCGTCGTGGTTGCTCAGTGGCTATGGTGTTGGGCTGCTGAGCACGAGGTCGCGGGATCGAATCCCGGCCACGGCGGCCGCATTTCGATGGGGGCGAAATGCGAAAACACCCGTGTGCTTAGATTTAGGTGCATGTTAAAGAACCCCAGGTGGTCAAAATTTCTGGAGTCCTCCACTACGGCGTGCCTCATAATCAGAAAGTGGTTTTGGCACGTAAAACCCCAAATATAATAGTAGCATAACATATGTGTAGCAGTATTTTCTAGTGTACGTTGCCATGTGCAATTCCACTCCTGAAATAGCTGATGCGGCATTGGCGTGTGTTTTGCAATAACATTTGCACTGTGTGCTATGTAGCATTAAACTTTTCTTAATGTTTTTGGCTTTGATTGCTTGCAAGGTAGAGTGACTTCTTTCTTGAATGCAAGCTTTCTGATTCCTATATGTAATTTCTAGTCTCGTTCAGAATTGCTATTCTTGCTCGACAGCCTGTGTTTTTGCGCAAGCTACATTGAAGTGATTTATTGCGGAATCTTGTTTCGCTGCTGTCCAACTTGGTACTCGTCACCGCGTTACGTTTCTTGTATGTGGGAGCCTGGTCAGTTGCATTGGGAAACAGTCTCTCGAGGCAAGCACCTGCTCCTGCAGTCAGCGCAGCGACAAAGACTCCGAATATACACACACCGTGATTGGTGCTCCCCATTCCGTCCTTCCCTGCTGCTGCCGTGTGCAAATTTTGCCTGTGGCCTTCCTCGGCCATGATTTGGCGTCAACGGAGACTATCATACGTGATTACATGGTCCGAAGTGTATGCGGCTCATATCCACATGGGTGGAAAGGCCTGCAAAATGGTGATTCCCACAAAACCGACCATGCCCATATTGAGAATGTGAGGCACCAAGTGCGAGTTACACATTAGCGGCACGCGAAAGAACAAAAAGAAACGTGCAGGTTGGAAAGGAGGTAACGCTAAAATGCCAGGTAGCTCATGCCGCTCTGTTGGCTATGGCAGCACATGCGTGCATCACCTAATTGATTTGCAGTGCAACTTACAGCGACTGTCAATGCAAACAGGTGGGACACTGTCCAATCTGCTTGCGCTGCTGGTTGTCACTCGTTACTAGACAGCCATGTGCGACGAAGGCAAGCACTGTGCCTGCAGTCGGATAGCTGAATGTTCTGTAAGCGACCTATAGTGCGTGAATGCTCATTGTTGTCATGTGGATCTTAGCCAATGTACGGTGTATGGTCTAAACCTTATGCGGTGATTGAATGCAGAGTCTCATTTGATCATGGTTGCCGTGTTATGTTTCTTGGATGTGACGATCTGGTCAGCTGCATTGGGCAACAATCTCGCGAAGTAACCATCTGCTCCTGCAGTCCACACAGCGACAATGACTCCCAATTTGCACACACCGTAATTGCTGCTCCCCGTTCGACCTTTCATGCTGCAGTAGTGGGCAAATTATGCTTGTGGGCCTTCATGAGACGTGATGAACGGAAACCAGCATACGTGATTGCATGATCCGAAGTGTATGAAGTTGATAGCCACATGAGTGGAAAGGCCTCTGCAAAAGTGGCTGCAAAAAGGTGATGCCCGCAAAACCGACCATGCCCATATTGAGAATGTGAGGCACCAAGTGCGAGTTACACATTAGTGGCACGCGAAAGAACAAAAGGAAACGTGCAGGTGGGAAAGGAGATAACGCTAAAATACCGGGTATCCCTGTCGCTTCGCTGGCTGCGGCTGCAGATTCCTGCGTCACCTGGTTGCTTTGCAATGCAAGTTACGGCGACTGTCGATGCAAACACGTGGGGCACTGTCCAATTTGCTTGCGCTGTTGATTGCCGCTCGTTGCCAGACCGCCATGTGCGACGACTTAAGTGAGCTTCTCAGCGCATCTCGATATGCAAATTTTATTTCTGCTCTTGTACGAGAAGGTGCACTGCTTTTCTTCTGCCACTAAAGTCGCACGTCCTGTTCACTCACTTGTGGGTTGTTTGTATGGGCGTCAGTAGAGGCTCTTAGGTCTCCTGGCAATTAGAACGCACCAGCTACGCGGCAGCCTAGGCAATGAGGCATACCGCATAGGCAGCAGGGCGAGCACGGCGCGTACCAGCGCACGCGACCGACGGAAAGCGGCCATATTGGATTTTGCTCTAAAAAAAAACGCTTCCGCTTCCTGGTTGAGCATCGCCATCTGGCGTCCGCCCCGCTAAGTTCCATGCGCTGCCACTGCTTATTTTCATACCACTGCCGAAGGTACAGTTTCCCTTCTCTAAAGTTGGTTCTTCATTCTATAGTCATAACAGCATTTCAACGCTGCCGGTCTGGCGGTGAAGCATCCTTGTCCAGAAGGACCGTCAGGCATAACACTATACGTAGCGTACTATCGCCATCGCGTCGGTTGAAGCCAGGTTCTTTTGGAAACGCGCAGTATCTCGTGTATTTGTGCTCTTAAAGTGCAAGAAATATGGCCCGGGAATGGGGGAATGCTTGGAAATCGGATGTTTTTGTGATATGTTGTGCACCGTATTGTTTGGGATGAGTCGGGTATTTTCTACGCCATGCATGTAAAAGCGAAGTGCTTTTGTTTGTAATGACGCCCATTCACAATTTTCGCACGTTTCGCCTGTACGCGCATTATTCCTATAAGGTACTAATACCAAAATGGCATATGGTTGTAATTTACTTCACCTCCGGTGGAGCTTCGTACGGGAACTACTGCTGCTCACATGGTGCCCCAACATTGCATGAACGCGCCGAAAGCCCGGAACGAGCATTAATATAGAGCAAAATAAACATTTCCTCATTTCACAAGGCGTCTTGCGTCTTTATGAAGTTGTTCGTAGCACATTTTCGATGGAGACGCGTAAAGATCGTTCGCCATCATTTTTACTTCATAATAAAACGATTCCGCACAAAGACTGCGCGCGGTTGAGCAGGACAAGCAAAAAAAAAAAAAACCCTGCGCCGATCAGCGCAGCCGGCGTAACGCGTTCCAGCTAGAGTACAAAACGAGCGCGCCCAAAACCGAAACCGGAAGTGTGGTTCAGGCATTAATTTCAGGAGTCTGGAGCGCTGCAGTCAATTAAGCCGCTGGACTCTATGGGAGTGTCCGCTCGTCTCGAATCCTTTCTCCATGAGATGACGCCGAGGAGCTCACAAACCAGGAACTTTTGAACGTTCTGAACGATTAAAAACAGGCTTTGCACCTATGAATTTGTCATGAGCGCGAGTAGAAGGCATTCTGCGGGTGTATATGGCTCGGAGCCTTTGTTGTGGCCCCCTTAGACGCGTAAAGATCGTTCGCCATCATTTTTACTTCATAATAAAACGATTCCGCACAAAGACTGCGCGCGGTTGAGCAGGACAAGCAAAAAAAAAAAAAACCCTGCGCCGATCAGCGCAGCCGGCGTAACGCGTTCCAGCTAGAGTACAAAACGAGCGCGCCCAAAACCGAAACCGGAAGTGTGGTTCAGGCATTAATTTCAGGAGTCTGGAGCGCTGCAGTCAATTAAGCCGCTGGACTCTATGGGAGTGTCCGCTCGTCTCGAATCCTTTCTCCATGAGATGACGCCGAGGAGCTCACAAACCAGGAACTTTTGAACGTTCTGAACGATTAAAAACAGGCTTTGCACCTATGAATTTGTCATGAGCGCGAGTAGAAGGCATTCTGCGGGTGTATATGGCTCGGAGCCTTTGTTGTGGCCCCCTTAGTATACGTGGCGTACCGTATATCACGTCGGTTGAGACTAAGTAATGTCGAAACCGGGCACTCGTCTGTGTATTTGTACTTTTTAATTACAGAGTGCTAAATAATCCCCGGGAATGGAGGAATGCTTGGACATCAGATGTGTTCGCCATATTTTATGTATGGTATTGTTGGGGATGAGTCTGGTATTGCTTGTTTTTGTAATGTCCCCCATTCACCAATTTCGCGTGTTTCGCTTCTACACGCAGTTATCCTATAAGGTCCGTGTTTTCGACTGCCCGTTTTCAACTTAACTTAGCCTCAGATGACGTGATGATACGTCACGTATACAGAGGTGGCCACGACAAAGACACAACAAGTAAATTAAACACTTCCTCATTTCACAAGGCGTGTTGCGTCTACTCTATGAAATTGCCGGTTGCACAGATTCGATAGAGGCTTGTAAAGATCGCTTGGTCTTATTTTACCAAATAAAAAAAGATTCCTCACCAAGACAGGGCGCGGTCGAGCATAGAAAACAAAAATGCCGCGCCGAACAGCGCAGCCGGCGTAACGCGTACCAGCTTATGCGTTTAAAACGTGCGCGCCTAGAACCGAAACCGGAAGTGTGTTTCCGGTGTTACTCCCATTCGTAGACCGCCACAGTCAATGCGGCCGGTTGGGCGTTCTTGCCCTTCTCTATGGTTCTACTAACACCTTGGCTGTCCGTAATCGTTTAAAGAAATCGGAAATGTTGCGATGAAATGAATTAACCGCAACTGCGATTCCTTCGTGCCAACGTACAAGACCCTAACGGAGTACCTGGTTAGACTTTAAACTTGCACACAAAATATTGGTAGACTTTTGCAGTGAGGTTTGGTCATTTTTGCTGCTATTACAGAACTTAAACGAGCGCGAAGGCCTTCTATGTCGAAAAGACGGAGAAAATAATTCTTTACAAGTTACATTAATTAAATAGCTTCAAATCTCAACCGAAATTGATGGTAGCAATGTTTTCATTACAGCCACCTGTTGCGATTGTAGCCGTGGCTTGATTTGCTTTTAAATAATACTTCTTACTGCGTTTGGCAGACATTGTCAGATCATGAACAGCAGGTTGCCATTATCCCTCAAGAGAAAAGTGTATAACCCCAGCTGTGTCTTACCAGTACTCACGAACGGGGCAGAACCCTAGAGGCTTACGAAAAGGGTTCTACTTAAATTGAGGACGACTAAACGAGCTATGGAAAGAAGAATGATGGGTGTAACGTTAAGGGATAAGAAAAGAGAAGGTTGGGTGAGGGAACAAACGCGAGTTAATGACATCTTCGAGGTAACCCCGCGCGCCAAGCGGGCCCGGTACTGCGTCGTGACCACGGGCGCCTGGCTCCTCTTCTGTACCGTCGGCGTGTACGCCTTGGCCGAACTGAGGTGCAGCTTGGTGGCGGCGCAGGCAATCGACACGCCGGGAGTCGTGGTCCTCTGCCCCACCCAGCTGTCCACATGCTGGCAGCGCGTGGATGGCTCCGTCCTGCCGCTCTTGGCTCCGTCCGACATGCACGGAGCCAAGAACATCCTGCTTCGGGCATGCAGCGAGAATGAACCACGACGTCGACGTGCGGGACGCGCTCTGCTGGAAGCTGCCCCCGTTCCTGCAGCCAACCAATTAACAATCGGACCTTATCATCGAGGCTGAAGCAGGGACTTGTCGGCATTCCTGATGGCAAAATAAGTACAACATCGGTTGTCTTCACCGAATTTATGTGAAGCTGTGACTGGGATTTACAGCTTGGATTGTATCGGGGCCATAGATAATGCCGTCGCCATCTGGCCAACATGACACCAGTCTGGCCACGGTGTTGCTGCCGGCTGTAGTTCTTCGGCAGTTGTGCCGGACTGATGGTGCATGTTGAAAGAGAGTGCCTGGCAGTCCGGAGAGGTACGCATCCTTCCTTTCCGGCAGCTTTTCTATGTTACGGCAGCAGGTGGGTGGCCCAGAGGTCGTAGCCGTTGCCCGTGGAACGTGCGCCCTCGGAGTCCCTAGAAAACTTCATACTCTAAGCACGGCGCTTCCAATGTAGATCGTATATGGTGGTGCTCATAGGCGGAAAGTTCTCGTTCTCCCGGGGGGGGGGGGGGGGGGGTGCGACCAGCTTTCCGAATCCCAATATATATATATATATATATATGTATATATATATATATATATATATATATATATATATATATATATATATATATATATATATTGTTACGTATCGGATGGGTTTATATAAAAGTTGATAGATGGTTAGCGTAGAGCAAAGGACAGGACGGTCATGCACCCACCGTGGGTGCGCAGTAGCTATAGTGTTAGGCTGCTGAGCACGAGGTCGCGGGATCGAATCCGGGCCATGGAGGCCGCATTTCGATGGGGGCGAAATGCGAAAACACCCGTGGTACTTAGATTTTGGTGCCCGTTAAAGAGCCCCAGGTGGTCGAAACTTCCGGAGTCCTCCCCTACGGCGTGCCTCATAATCAGAAAGTGGTTTTGGCACGTAAAACCCCATAATATTTTTTAGGACGGTCATGCAAGGCCAACAGGCAGCAGCCAGCTCTTCGCGCACACCTCTACTTTCTCTTCCTTCGGCTGTGTCGTGCAGCGTGACAGCTTCGCCGGGGGCAGATAAAGCTCTCAGAGCGAGTTATGTAGCTCGATGGTGGTACATCCAAAGTGACTAGAATAGCGCGGTCGGAAAGGATTTGGTTGGTGTTGATGCCGTCGATAATTCGAAGGAAGTGCGGCGTGTCTTGAACGAAAGATGGGAGGGTGGTGGGGATGTTTCACAGGTGGTGATTTAAGAATTTAGATAGTGACTCAGTAGGTGTGTTGTTATTAAACACAATAGGCCGACCTGGGATTTCTGCTGTCAATATTTCTTCGACCGGAACTTTATGTATTTTAGGAAGAAGATAAAAGCGGCCTGCTTTTTTGTTCATGGGCATCATGAAGCGATATTCAGATTGCGTGATTAGTTTCCTGGACAGGAGCTCCGCTATTGTGTTTATCACAATATTGCTGTAATCTGAAGTTGGGTTTGAGTCGAGTTTTCTGTAATGGGTGTGATTGCTCAGTTGTTTAGAGGCCTCATTCTTGTACTTTTCTATAGGCCAGATTACGATACTGCCGCCATTGACTGCTGGTTTTATTGCAATATCATTCCTTTTCGCAAGTTCCTGAAGGATTTGGTGTTGAGCGGGGGTCATATTTTTGTGTTTACGGCAATGCCGCGCTGACTCTAAAATTTCCTTTGATATCAGGTTTAAGTATAAATCCAGGTCTGGGCACTGTTCGGTTTCCGGTCTCCACGTGCTAGGTGGTCTAAGAGAGTCTCTATCTTCTTCTCCTACATCTGGTCTATCGAAAAAGAACTCCTTGATGCGCATGCGTCGCGAAAACTCTATTATATCTTTGTGGAGTTCGTATTCGTTTACTGCGTTGTTCGTCGGACAAAACGTTAGACCACGTTTCAGGAGATCAACTTCTTCGGGGCTTAGACTCTGGGATATATCTACTACATTGCTGCAGTGCTCTGGATGCTCGCCTGTAGGACTGTAGGTGGAGCTACGTGCTGCAGGGGTTACATAAGTTTCTTTGGGTGGATCTGCAGCTCTAATATTTTTGCGCTGGTATTTATTTAGTAATTTTTCCTCCTTAGTTTGGACGAATTGTTTAAGTTCTCTTATTTGCGGTTCAGATAACTTTATGCTGTCGAGTTGATCAGCAATTATCATAAGTTGTTCCTTGCAGTGTTCTTCGAGAATGTCAATAAGGGAGAGCGCTGCATTTTCTAGGACAGCATTCCATTTTAATAATAGCCTGGAGGGTAAAGAACCGAGGGTGCATCTAACCTTAATTCTGAGACCTTTTGGGATGTTCCTCTGTTTAATGCAGCTAGTGTAACTTTTTAGGTGAAATCTGTAATTTCTTTGTTTGGCGAGGAGTTTGCGGGATTGGAGGAAAGGGCGAGATTTGTTGTTGCGTGTGCTATCCCTAGTGCGTGGTAGTCATTTCTGTTTGGTTCGGGCAGACCTCCGGGGCGAAAAATCTTCAGGTGGTGTCTTTTTGCGCTTAATTTTCTTGTCGAGGTCTGCACCGATGTCTGTGTGTGTATCTGGCTGCGTATCGGTTTGCTTATTAGTGTATGTAGCTGTTTGCGTGAAGGCTTCGCGGGTGGTTGTGGGCTTCCGTATGAGCGGGTGTTGTAAGGATGGTGTTGGTTCCGCGTCCACCGTCTGTGTAGATGCTTCTTGGGTTCTAGCTTTGGTGGAACTTGCGTGCGAGCTGGTGTTGAAAATTTCAGGCGTGTGTTTCTGTGTTGAAGCTAACAGGGACGCAGGATTAATTGGTGTTGTAGGTTGCGTTGATTTAAAAGAGTTCCTGAGCCTGTACTTGATGTTGTTAGCCATTACCTTGACGCCAAAAAAATTGGGGTGTAGTCCGTCCCGGGCGAGCAGAATGTCGGGGTCCTGGTGTATTTCAGCGTAGTGGATGACATCGACGTTTTCGTGTTGGCTTTAAATGTCAAGAAGAAAATCATTGAGCTCACGTGTCCCTAGTGCATGAGCTAGGAGTGTCGCTGATTGTTGAATAAGTGGCCTGTGTTTGTTTGCGGTCCTGGGAAGTACTGTTGTCAGGGTGAATTCTGTGTTTGGTCTGTTGGTGTGCAAATCGTTTATGAGCGTTTTCATGGCCTCAACTGTGTTGTCACCGGTGTCGTGGTTAAGGTCATTTGTCCAGCAGTGAATGACGAAATGTGTGATGTGCTGTGGTGCTGTAGCAATGAGGTCTCGGATGGTGTGTGTTGCGGCGCCGGTCTTAAAGCTAATGTGTGGTGAGTCTTGGCCTGGTGGGATGTGTTCGTGCATGTATTTGTAGTGACTGTCTCCAATTAGTGCTACGCGGGACAAGGAAAGCAGAGGGCGCTCACCTTGTTCCTTCATCTCCCGTCGGTAGAAATCCAGGGGAATACACGGCAAATACGGGAGATGGAAATTCAAGACGATGAGCCATGAAGGTTAGTTCTCACGCTCAACTATTTCGAATTCGATTCTATTCACTACCTGCAAACTTTCGGCACTAGCATGGGTACGCCATTCGCTCCCACGTATGCGAACATGTTCATGGGACAGCTTGAAGTGGACCTCTTGAAATCCTACCCTTTAAAACCCCACACCCATCTTCGTTACATTGACGACATATATATAATATGGGAACACGGCACAAGCGCCTTAACCGACTTAATTAGCCATTTAAATCGCTTTCACCCGAGTATTAAATTCACTGCTCACCACTCTCCTAGTCAGATCAACGTTCTGGACACGACGGTCTACATAGAAAACGGAAAAATGAGAACGACACTTTACCGGAAGCCAGCAATATTTAGACTACAACAGTCATCACCCGCGACATTGCAAGCAAGGAATTTTTGTCAGACAAGCGAAACGAATAAGAAGAAACTGCAGCGAAGGCCACGATTATATCCACCACCTAAATGACATTAAAACAACGCTAGCACAAAAGAACTATCCCCAAGTTGCGGTCGATAGAGCTTATGATGCCGCGTCAAAATTGGAGAGACAGTCAGAATTGGCGAAGGAACAGTCCACACTGGAATCTGACAAACCGCCAGCCTTTATAACAAAATATTCTAATGCACTCCCAAACATAAACAACATCCTAAGAAAATACCACCCAATATTATCAAGTAACGAGCGTCTGAGAAAAGCGTTCCCGGATGTACCTAGGGTTACCTGTTGCCGAAAGGGGAACTTTAGAGACATGTTAGTGCACGCAAAAGTCATCCAACAGCAATCCTCCGTAATAAAAGCATGTTGTCGTCCCAGGTGAAAATCCTGCAGGCACCTTCAAAGTGACATTAAAATTAAAAGCACCGCAAATAGTTATACACATGAAGTCAAATCTAGCTTCACTTGTACAAGTTCGGATGTGATTTATATGCTCGAATGTTCCTTCTGTAAAAAAGAATATATCGGTGAACCAGGACAGTCAATGAACGTCAGATTAAACGGACATCGCGCGGACACAGCTAAAAAGCTTCCCAAAGCCGTCGCCGAGCATTTCAACCAACCAGGTCATAACTTTGATGAACTTAAACTCTACATCTTACAGTCAAATTTCCGTTCTGAACGAGAAAGAAAATACAGAGAATCCCATCTTATCCGTAAGTTCAAGACATTGCAACCAATTAAGCGGCATAAACGTTTCAAAGGGAGCTTTAGAATCTATTCGCTATGCTAAATTTCAAGCTATAGGCAACAACACTTAGTTCGATTTCTTGGCGTATCCCCCCCTTTTTTCCTTTCCTTTCCATTCTTTTTTTTTTTTTCAGCGGGCGTGTCAGACGCCGTTGACACGCCGGCTAACACGCGTGCGTTGACAGACCGTGGGGGGGGGGGGGCGGGGGAGGGGGAGGTGACCCTGGCCTTGGCTTTGTGCACAGCATTCCCTTACTCTCAATTCGACACGCTAACACACCTTCCCTCGTTGCCGCACCCTCTCGCCTTACACCCTCTCCCCTTTAGAAGAACCCCACCTATATATACCGTGGCGAGGAAAGCATACGTCGCCTTGAAGAAGACAAGTCCACTTGTCGAAACGTTGGCTGCTGTTTTCACCTTGTTCTCGTTTTGCTCAACGTCGTCCAGGTAACACATGTATATCTCACATCGAAGGCAGGAAGTCAACAACAATACAACACATCCTAGACGAAGATGAAATCAGACTGGAAGGAGAAGCGGCAATAAATTACATCCGAAAAATAACAGCCGAATCTTTCCAAGGAAATGTCGAGGTTGTATTTGAAGAAAAAAAGAGCATGAAAGAGACCCGAGTGGAAAAGGAGCTGGTGCTGACAAATTTCAACTGGAAGAAAGCGGAAGAGAAAATTCCTAGGCGCACAGGCACGCGGCTAGACGAGGTTCCCGTTAGGCTGATTAATGAACTAGGACAAAAATATCAGGAAGCTCTAGTGAAAGCAGTGGGAAAAACTTTAAAATTTAGACGAATACCAGACAGTTGGCGACAAAGTAGAATGAATTTAATTTATAAAGGTAAGGGGGAGAAAGATAGAATTCACTCATATAGACCGTTGACCATTATATCATTAACATACACGGTAGCAATGCAGGCAATCAAATTAAAGCTTCAAGCATGGGGAGAGAAAAATGGCATTTTGGGGGAACTTTTGAATGGCTTCAGAATAGGTAGGCGTTTAGATGATAACTTATTTGTTCTTACTCAGTGTCCTTAAATATCAAAAGTAGAAAGCAGACCGTTATATGTGGCCTTTTTAGACATTACAGGAGCCTACGACAACGTAGACCGCAACATTTTGTGGGGATATTCTGGAAGGGGAAGGCTTAGGTGACGATTATCTACAGCTTATGAGAGAGATTTACCTAGAAAATACAGTTTGGGTTAAATGGGACGGGATGAGGAGCAAGGAGAAAGTTGATATAAACAAGGGACTGATGCAGGGGTGCCCTTTATCCCCGCTGCTGTTTATGATGTACATGGTTAGGATGGAAAAGACGCTAGAAGGAACTAATATCGGGTTTAATATCTCATACAAACAGGCGGGTACAGTAATAGAGCAGCAGCTCCCAGGTTTATCTTATGCGGACGACATTGTGTTGCTAGCTAACAACCAAAAGTGATTTGCGACGTCTGGCTAATATCTGTGGGCAGGAAGGCAACAATTTAGGTTTGAAATTTAGTGTTGGAAAATCAGGTGTTATGGTATTCAGTGAAAACAGTGAAAAGACAGTGGAGATACAGGGCCAGGAAATACCTCGGGTAGCAGAATATAAATACCTTGGTATATGGATAAACGAAGGCAATAGATATATCGAAACACAGGAAAAAACAATAACAATGGAGGGGAAGAGAAATGCAGCCATAATGAAGCACAGAGCGCTATGGGGATACAATAGATACGAGGTCCTCCGAGGTATGTGGAAAGGTGTAATGGTTCCAGGGCTTACTTTTGGAAATGCGGTTGTTTGCTTTAAATCAGGGGTACAATCA
Source organism: Dermacentor variabilis (assembly GCF_050947875.1). Taxonomy (NCBI): domain Eukaryota; kingdom Metazoa; phylum Arthropoda; class Arachnida; order Ixodida; family Ixodidae; genus Dermacentor; species Dermacentor variabilis. The sequence continues at coordinate 33,193,877 of NW_027460291.1, forward strand.
GGACTGGACGGGAACCAAAGGTCAGTGGGTCGCCTCGCATTCGGCGCTCACGGGATGACTACAAATGAAGCTGTGCAGGGTGATATGGGCTGGATAAGTTTTGATGTGAGGGAAGGTCGCAGTAAAATTGAGTATGAAGAACGGCTGAGGAATATGGAAGAAAGTAAATGGGCTGGGAGAGTGTTCAGGTATCTGTACAGAAAAAATTTTGCTTCACAGTGGAGGAAAAGAACTAGGAAGTTTACCAGCAAGTATGCGGCCTGTAGGGTGAGCAACAAAGCAACAAAGAAGGTCAAGCGGAAAGTCAGAGAGGCTGAAATAATCTCATGGGTGGCGGCAATGGAAAAGAAACCTGCTATGAGTAACTACTTAAGAGGAACAAAAGAAATCAGGAAAGAAACAATTTTTGATAGCTCAAAGGGAAGCTCATTACTTTTCGAAGCGAGATCAGGATGCCTCAGAACACGCAGCTATAAAGGAAGATATAACACGGAAGAAGAAGCATGTGCTTGCTGCGGTAACGCTAGGGAGACTATGGAGCATGTTTTATTAGAATGTGAAGACGTCTACACAGCCGTAGATTTAGGCACCACTGGCCTCCTTGAAGCCCTTGGGTTCAAAGAGGGCAGTGGAAAAGTAAATATGTCCGTAGTAGGTATTAGTAAGAGGCGATTGGAGGATTGGTGGAAGAAAAGTAGGGAAACGACAAAAAACGGAGGCGTACAAAAGCACAATTCAGTGTAAGGAATCAGAAAATTTGGTTGTGGAATTTCGTAGTGTTTTCTTTTTGTGTTTTTATTGTTTAACCTAGGTAGGACATTAGACAGTATAATAGCAAGAGCTTGGTGGCGCAAACCCCCACCCCGTTCCAAAGGGGACGCTCATAACATACATCCATCCATTTTTTCTTACAAACTTTCTCCTACGATTACCGAAGCATGTTTACTAGATAAAATAGGCCATAGAATTATCATTACTAATTAGATACTGTACCTTTCATTAGTAAGTTTACCGTCTTTTGTCAGTATAAAGGCAAATAGCGTTCAGCATCATCGATCTTCCACGTGACCTCTGCCCTGGTTTTAAAAATTTTACCGGTATTTTCGAGTGCATGACGGCAAGGATTCATTCGTTCGTACACTTATACTGGTTGCTTCTTTGTTGCTAAAACTACTTTATTGCGCTTCGATGTCGCCCGTTATTTGACTTGTGGTGAAGAGACGTGTTTGCAAGCGGACATGCAAGCCCGAAAGCTACGTTTCGGTCGTGAGCCATGCATCTGCATTGAAATTGGAACCGTATTCTGCGACTGAGGACAGCAGTACCAGTGAGTCGTTTAATATCGCTGCCTGAATCGAGGTAACATTGCTCTCGTTAACGTACAGGTGGAGACAAGTTAACGGACTAGATGCTGCATTACATATGGGCAGTCAGGACCCTCCGATGCTGTTTTCGAAATAAACTTTTAGTTGCGAACTCACGAAAGACAAAGCGATATCGGAACGCGCGTCACATTTTTTATCTCGTTGTAGCCGTAGCCATGGGTGACAGAGTAGCCTTATCAATTAATTTTGTTTTTCGAGTGCGCCTGCAAGTTCTTTCGTTCACAGAACCGAATTACCCTTCGATAAACTGAAGATAAAGTACTGAATTTAATCTATCAAACAGTTTCACGCATGATAATACACCCATATTTCGTGCCTCTTGGTTCCGAATGTTCTTGCTGTGCAGTTTGGTTTACCTGAGGACATTTATTTTTGTAGTAGTGAAGCGGTGCATCACGTTCATGCAGAAAGAGAATGCATCATTTCTAATAGCTTCATGCCTTTCATGCATTTGCTTGTGAAACCAGCAGTGTGATCTCTTCCAGTGCATAAATGAGCGCACAAATGTTCTCATTTGTGATCTTAATAATACTTAAGCTGTTGACATGCAGTGTAGTTAGGCAGACATCAATTTTATGGAGAGTAGCAATATTTGTTTACCATGCTGCTAAGCACCCTAGAACAAACAGTGTACATTTGCATGTGCTTTGTAGTCACAAACCATTATAATGTATATGTCACTCCTTTTCGCATTTCATATTGCAAAATTGTGCTTATTCAATTCCTGATGCAGCCGAAATTTCTGTTCCACACATGCAATAATGAGGACGGCACCAGTATAAAGCAACAAACTCCACGCACTAAAGAGAAGTTGCTGCCTGCTACAACAAGGTCATTGTGTGGACTTTGGCTGCTACCACAAGGTAAACAACACCTGGTTCAGAAATAAATATGCTTCATATATGCTGCATTGGCTTGCTAGTCTTTAGATACATGTAATTTGTAGCAGATGATATGAACGTTTGTTCGTATTTACAGTTCAGTATAATTGGTTTCAACATAAGAGAAAACACTACATGACTTTGGATAATCTCAGCTGTATCTGATGTGTCACTGTTCGGCCCCAACAGAGTCTGTGCCAACCACATCTTGGTCATCACGAGAGCCCCCACCTACACCAACAGGAAGGGGCTGAAGCCGAATTCGCAAGGATTTACACCACGAACAAAGAAGTCGTTCTAGAAGTATTTGGATTCGATATCAAGTCTACAGACGACTGTGTCAAGAGTGAAAAGAGTCTCTGCCATCATTCCACCAGCACAGATATTAACCGAGTCATCCAGGTACCTCAACAACAAAAATTATGTGTCTTCAGTTGTACCTGCAACCTCTGAACAAGCACCGACGACGCTGGCCAAAAGAGTTCTGTCAGCTTGCCCTTCCTTAATGAGCTTCCTGGCATTGTCAAATACCATTTGTGCCAAGTATAATTTTTTTTCCAATGAATACAAGCTTTTTCATTCCACATTCTTGTTAAAGATCATTCCTCTTCCTCATCCAAACATTAAAGGTAAATCAATTCTTTGCTCATACTTAATACCAGTCACTGTCTAGTAGCATAACACCCGTCGTGGTTGCTCAGTGGCTATGGTGTTGGGCTGCTGAGCACGAGGTCGCGGGATCGAATCCCGGCCACGGCGGCCGCATTTCGATGGGGGCGAAATGCGAAAACACCCGTGTGCTTAGATTTAGGTGCATGTTAAAGAACCCCAGGTGGTCAAAATTTCTGGAGTCCTCCACTACGGCGTGCCTCATAATCAGAAAGTGGTTTTGGCACGTAAAACCCCAAATATAATAGTAGCATAACATATGTGTAGCAGTATTTTCTAGTGTACGTTGCCATGTGCAATTCCACTCCTGAAATAGCTGATGCGGCATTGGCGTGTGTTTTGCAATAACATTTGCACTGTGTGCTATGTAGCATTAAACTTTTCTTAATGTTTTTGGCTTTGATTGCTTGCAAGGTAGAGTGACTTCTTTCTTGAATGCAAGCTTTCTGATTCCTATATGTAATTTCTAGCCTCGTTCAGAATTGCTATTCTTGCTCGACAGCCTGTGTTTTTGCGCAAGCTACATTGAAGTGATTTATTGCGGAATCTTGTTTCGCTGCTGTCCGACTTGGTACTCGTCACCGCGTTACGTTTCTTGTATGTGGGAGCCTGGTCAGTTGCATTGGGAAACAGTCTCTCGAGGCAAGCACCTGCTCCTGCAGTCAGCGCAGCGACAAAGACTCCGAATATACACACACCGTGATTGGTGCTCCCCATTCCGTCCTTCCCTGCTGCTGCCGTGTGCAAATTTTGCCTGTGGCCTTCCTCGGCCATGATTTGGCGTCAACGGAGACTATCATACGTGATTACATGGTCCGAAGTGTATGCGGCTCATATCCACATGGGTGGAAAGGCCTGCAAAATGGTGATTCCCACAAAACCGACCATGCCCATATTGAGAATGTGAGGCACCAAGTGCGAGTTACACATTAGCGGCACGCGAAAGAACAAAAAGAAACGTGCAGGTTGGAAAGGAGGTAACGCTAAAATGCCAGGTAGCTCATGCCGCTCTGTTGGCTATGGCAGCACATGCGTGCATCACCCAATTGATTTGCAGTGCAACTTACAGCGACTGTCAATGCAAACAGGTGGGACACTGTCCAATCTGCTTGCGCTGCTGGTTGTCACTCGTTACTAGACAGCCATGTGCGACGAAGGCAAGCACTGTGCCTGCAGTCGGATAGCTGAATGTTCTGTAAGCGACCTATAGTGCGTGAATGCTCATTGTTGTCATGTGGATCTTAGCCAATGTACGGTGTATGGTCTAAACCTTATGCGGTGAATGCAGAGTCTCATTTGATCATGGTTGCCGTGTTATGTTTCTTGGATGTGACGATCTGGTCAGCTGCATTGGGCAACAGTCTCGCGAAGTAACCATCTGCTCCTGCAGTCCACACAGCGACAATGACTCCCAATTTGCACACACCGTAATTGCTGCTCCCCGTTCGACCTTTCATGCTGCAGTAGTGGGCAAATTATGCTTGTGGGCCTTCATGAGACGTGATGAACGGAAACCAGCATACGTGATTGCATGATCCGAAGTGTATGAAGTTGATAGCCACATGAGTGGAAAGGCCTCTGCAAAAGTGGCTGCAAAAAGGTGATGCCCGCAAAACCGACCATGCCCATATTGAGAATGTGAGGCACCAAGTGCGAGTTACACATTAGTGGCACGCGAAAGAACAAACGGAAACGTGCAGGTGGGAAAGGAGATAACGCTAAAATGCCGGGTAGTCCCTGTCGCTTTGGTGGCTGCGGCTGCAGATTCCTGCGTCACCTGGTTGCTTTGCAATGCAAGTTACGGCGACTGTCGATGCAAACACGTGGGGCACTGTCCAATTTGCTTGCGCTGTTGATTGCCGCTCGTTGCCAGACCGCCATGTGCGACGACTTAAGTGAGCTTCTCAGCGCATCTCGATATGCAAATTTTATTTCTGCTCTTGTACGAGAAGGTGCACTGCTTTTCTTCTGCCACTAAAGTCGCACGTCCTGTTCACTCACTTGTGGGTTGTTTGTATGGGCGTCAGTAGAGGCTCTTAGGTCTCCTGGCAATTAGAACGCACCAGCTACGCGGCAGCCTAGGCAATGAGGCATGCCGCATAGGCAGCAGGGAGAGCACGGCGCGTACCAGCGCACGCGACCGACGGAAAGCGGCCATATTGGATTTTGCTCTAAAAAAAACGCTTCCGCTTCCTGGTTGAGCATCGCCATCTGGCGTCCGCCCCGCTAAGTTCCATGCGCTGCCACTGCTTATTTTCATACCACTGCCGAAGGTACAGTTTCCCTTCTCTAAAGTTGGTTCTTTATTCTATAGTCATAACAGCATTTCAACGCTGCCAGTCTGGCGGTGAAGCATCCTTGTCCAGAAGGGCCGTCAGGCATAACACTATACGTAGCGTACTATCGCCATCGCGTCGGTTGAAGCCAGGTTCTTTTGGAAACGCGCAGTAGCTCGTGTATTTGTGCTCTTAAAGTGCAAGAAATATGGCCCAGGAATGGGGGAATGCTTGGAAATCGGATGTTTTTGTGATATGTTGTGCACCGTATTGTTTGGGATGAGTCGGGTATTTTCTACGCCATGCATGTAAAAGCGAAGTGCTTTTGTTTGTAATGACGCCCATTCACAATTTTCGCACGTTTCGCCTCTACGCGCATTATTCCTATAAGGTACTAATACCAAAATGGCATATGGTTGTAATTTACTTTACCTCCGGTGGAGCTTCGTTCGGGAACTACTGCTGCTCACATGGTGCCCCAACATTGCATGAACGCGCCGAAAGCCCGGAACGAGAATTAATATAGAGCAAAATAAACATTTCCTCATTTCACAAGGCGTCTTGCGTCTTTATGAAGTTGTTCGTAGCACATTTTCGATGGAGACGCGTAAAGATCGTTCGCCATCATTTTTACTTCATAATAAAACGATTCCGCACAAAGACTGCGCGCGGTTGAGCAGGACAAGCAAAAAAAAAAAAAACGCTGCGCCGATCAGCGCAGCCGGCGTAACGCGTTCCAGCTAGCGTACAAAACGAGCGCGCCCAAAACCGAAACCGGAAGTGTGGTTCAGGCATTAATTTCAGGAGTCTGGAGCGCTGCAGTCAATTAAGCCGCTGGACTCTATGGGAGTGTCCGCTCGTCACGAATCCTTTCTCCATGAGATGACGCCGAGGAGCTCACAAACCAGGAACTTTTGAACGTTCTGAACGATTAAAAACAGGCTTTGCACCTATGAATTTGTCATGAGCGCGAGTAGAAGGCATTCTGCGGGTGTATATGGCTCGGAGCCTTTGTTGTGGCCCCCTTAGTATACGTGGCGTACCGTATATCACGTCGGCTGAGGCTAAGTAATGTCGAAACCGGGCACTCGTCTGTGTATTTGTACTTTTTAATTACAGAGTGCTAAATAATCCCCGGGAATGGAGGAATGCTTGGACATCAGATGTGTTCGCCATATTTTATGTATGGTATTGTTGGGGATGAGTCTGGTATTGCTTGTTTTTGTAATGTCCCCCATTCACCAATTTCGCGTGTTTCGCTTCTACACGCAGTTATCCTATAAGGTCCGTGTTTTCGACTGCCCGTTTTCAACTTAACTTAGCCTCAGATGACGTGATGATACGTCACGTATACAGAGGTGGCCACGACAAAGACACAACAAGTAAATTAAACACTTCCTCATTTCACAAGGCGTGTTGCGTCTACTCTATGAAATTGCCGGTTGCACAGATTCGATAGAGGCTTGTAAAGATCGCTTGGTCTTATTTTACCAAATAAAAAAAGATTCCTCACCAAGACAGGGCGCGGTTGAGCATAGAAAACAAAAATGCCGCGCCGATCAGCGCAGCCGGCGTAACGCGTACCACTTATGCGTTTAAAACGCGCGCGCCTAGAACCGAAACCGGAAGTGTGTTTCAGGTGTTACTCCCATTCGTAGACCGCCACAGTCAATGCGGCCGGTTGTGCGTTCTTGCCCTTCTCTATGGATCTACTAACACCTTGGCTGTCCGTAATCGTTCAATGAAATCGGAAATGTTGCGATGAAATGAATTAACCGCGACTGCGATTCCTTCGTGCCAACGTACAAGACCCTAATGGAGTACCTGGTTAGACTTTAAACTTGCACACAAAATGTTGGTAGATTTTTGCAGTGACGTTTGGTCATTTTTGCTGCTATTACAGAACTTAAACGAGCGCGAAGGCCTTCTATGTTGAAAAGACGGAGAAAATAATTCTTTACAAGTTACATTAATTAAATAGCTTCAAATCTCAACCGAAATTGATGGTAGCAATGTTTTCATTAGAGCCACCTGTTGCGATTGTAGCCGTGGCTTGATTTGCTTTAACATAATACTTCTTACTGCGTTTGGCAGACATTCTCAGATCATGAACAGCAGGTTGCCATTATCCCTCAAGAGAAAAGTGTATAACCCCAGCTGTGTCTTACCAGTACTCACGAACGGGGCAGAACCCTAGAGGCTTACGAAAAGGGTTCTACTTAAATTGAGGACGACTAAACGAGCTATGGAAAGAAGAATGATGGGTGTAACGTTAAGGGATAAGAAAAGAGAAGGTTGGGTGAGGGAACAAACGCGAGTTAATGACATCTTCGAGGTAACCGCGCGCGCCAAGCGGGCCCGGTACTGCGTCGTGACCACGGGCGCCTGGCTCCTCTTCTGTACCGTCGGCGTGTACGCCTTGGCCGAACTGAGGTGCAGCTTGGTGGCGGCGCAGGCAATCGACACGCCGGAAGTCGTGGTCCTCTGCCCCACCCAGCTGTCCACATGCTGGCAGCGCGCCACGTCCGACATGCACGGAGCCAAGAACATCCTGCTTCGGGCATGCAGCGAGAATGCACCACGACGTCGACGTGCGGGACGCGCTCTGCTGGAAGCTGCCCCCGTTCCTGCAGCCAACCAATTAACAATCGGACCTTATCATCGAGGCTGAAGCAGGGACTTGTCGGCATTCCTGATGGCAAAATAAGTACAACATCGGTTGTCTTCACCGAATTTATGTGAAGCTGTGACTGGCATTTACAGCTTGGATTGTATCGGGGCCATAGATAATGCCGTCGCCATCTGGCCAACATGACACCAGTCTGGCCACGGTGTTGCTGCAGGCTGTAGTTCTTCAGCAGTTGTGCCGGACTGATGGTGCATGTTGAAAGAGAGTGCCTGGCAGTCCGGAGAGGTACGCACCTTCCTTTCCGGCAGCTTTTCTATGTTACGGCAGCAGGTGGGTGGCCCAGAGGTCGTAGCCGTTGCCCGTGGAACGTGCGCCCTCGGAGTCCCTAGAAAACTTCATACTCTAAGCACGGCGCTTCCAATGTAGATCGTATATGGTGGTGCTCATAGGCGAAAAGTTCTCGTTCTCCCGGGGGGGGGGGGGCGACCAGCTTTCCGAATCCCCATATATATATATATATATATATATATATATATATATATATATATATATATATATATAGGGGTTTTCTTCAAAGTTCAGCACGCAGGACCCGAAGGCCGAAAACCAGCCGAAAACGTTAAGTAAAAGAAGTCTCCCAAAAAGTTCGTCGTCTCTTTCCTGTGTGTATATATATATATATATATATATATATATATATATATATATATATATATATATATATATATATATATATATATATATATATATATATATATATATATATATATATTGTTACGTATCGGATGGGTTTATATAAAAGATTATAGATGGTTAGCGTAGAGCAAAGGACAGGACGGTCATGCACCCGCCGAGGGTGCTCAGTGGCTATAGTGTTAGGCTGCTGAGCACGAGGTCGCGGGATCGAATCCGGGCCATGGAGGCCGCATTTCGATGGGGGCGAAATGCGAAAACACCCGTGGTACTTAGATTTAGGTGCCCGTTAAAGAGCCCCAGGTGGTCGAAACTTCCGGAGTCCTCCCCTACGGCGTGCCTCATAATCAGAAAGTGGTTTTGGCACGTAAAACCCCATAATATTTTTTAAGACGGTCATGCAAGGCCAACAGGCAGCAGCCAGCTCTTCGCGCACACCTCTACTTTCTCTTCCTTCGGCTGTGTCGTGCAGCGTGACAGCTTCGCCGGGGGCAGATAAAGCTCTCAGAGCGAGTTATGTAGCTCGATGGTGGTACATCCAAAGTGAGTAGAATAGCGCGGTCGGAAAGGATTTGGTTGGTGTTGATGCCGTCGATAATTCGAAGGAAGTGCGGCGTGTCTTGAACGAAAGATGGGAGGGTGGTGGGGATGTTTGACAGGCGGTGATTTAAGAATTTAGATAGTGACTCAGTAGGTGTGTTGTCATTAAACACAATAGGCCGACCTGGGATTTCTGCTGTCAATATTTCTTCGACCGGAACTTTATGTATTTTAGGAAGAAGATAAAAGCGGCCTGCTTTTTTGTTCATGGGCATCATGAAGCGATATTCGGATTGCGTGATTAGTTTCCTGGACAGGAGCTCCGCTATTGTGTTTATCACAATATTGCTGTAATCTGAAGTTGGGTTTGAGTCGAGTTTTCTGTAATGGGTGCGATTGCTCAGTTGTTTAGAGGCCTCATTCTTGTACTTTTCTATGGGCCAGATTACGATACTGCCGCCTTTGTCTGCTGGTTTTATTGCGATATCATTCCTTTTCGCAAGTTCTTGAAGGATTTGGTGTTGAGCGGGGGTCATATTTTTGTGTTTCCGGCAATGCCGCGCTGACCCTAAATTTCCTTTGATATCAGGTTTATGTATAAATCCAGGTCTGGGCACTGTTCGGTTTCCGGTCTCCACGTGCTAGGTGGTCTAAGAGAGTCTCTATCTTCTTCTCCTACATCTGGTCTATCGAAAAAGAACTCCTTGATGCGCATGCGTCGTGAAAATTCTATTATATCTTTGTGGAGTTCGTATTCGTTTACTGCATTGTTCGTCGGACAAAACGTTAGACCACCTTTCAGGAGATCAACTTCTTTGGGGCTTAGACTCTGGGATATATCTACTACATTGCTGCAGTGCTCTGGATGCTCGCCTGTAGGAGTGTAGGTGGAGCTACGTGCTGCAGGGGTTACATTAGTTTCTTTGGGTGGAACTGCAGCTCTAATATTTGCAGCTCTAATGTATTTGCGCTGGTATTTATTTAGTAATTTTTCCTCCTTAGTTTGTACGAATTGTTTAAGTTCTCTTATTTGCGGTTCAGATAACTTTATGCTGTCGAGTTGATCAGCAATTATCATAAGTTGTTCCTTGCAGTGTTCTTCGAGAATTTCAATAAGGGAGAGCGCTGCATTTTCTAGGACAGCATTTCATTTTAATAATAGCTTGGAGGGTAAAGAACCGAGGGTGCATCTAACCTTAATTCTGAGACCTTTTGTGATTTTCCTCTGTTTAATGCAGCTAGTGTAACGTTTTAGGTGAAATCTGTAATTTGTTTGTTTGGCGACGAGTTTGCGGGATTGGAGGAAAGGGCGAGATTTGTTGTTGCGTGTGCTATCCCTAGTGCGTGGTAGTCATTTCTGTTTGGTTCGGGCAGACCTCCGGGGCGAAAAATCTTCAGGTGGTGTCTTTTTGCGCTTAATTTTCTTGTCGAGGTCTGCACCGATGTCTGTGTGTGTATCTGGCTGCGTATCGGTTTGCTTATTAGTGTATGTAGCTGTTTGCGTGAAGGCTTCGCGGGTGGTTGTGGGCTTCCGTATGAGCGGGTGTTGTAAATATGGTGTTGGTTCCGCGTCCACCATCTGTGTAGATGCTTCTTGGGTTCTAGCTTTGGTGGAACGTGCGTACGAGCTGGTGTTGAAAATTTCAGGCGTGTGTTTCTGTATTGAAGCTAACTGGGACGCAGGATTTATTGGTGTTGTAGGTTGCGTTGATTTAAAAGAGTTCCTGAGCCTGTACTTGATGTTGTTAGCCATTACCTCGACGCCAAAAAAATTGGGGTGTAGTCCGTCCCGGGCGAGCAGAATGTCGGGGTCCTGGTGTATTTCAGCGTGGTGGATGACATCGACGTTTTCGTGTTGGTTTTAAATGTCAAGAAGAAAATCATTGAGCTTACGTGTCCCTAGTGCATGAGCTAGGAGTGTCATTGATTGTTGAATAAGTGGCCTGTGTTTGTTTGCGGTCCTGGGAAGTACTGTTGTCAGGGTGATTTCTGTGTTTGGTCTGTTGGTGTGCAAATCGTTTATGAGTGTTTTCATGGCCTCAACTGTGTTGTCACCGGTGTCGTGGTTAAGGTCATTTGTCCAGCAGTGAATGACGAAATGTGTGGTGTGCTGTGGTGCTGTAGCAATGAGGTCTCGGATGGTGTGTGTTGCGGCGCCGGTCTTAAAGCTAATGTGTGGTGAGTCTTGGCCTGGTGGGATGTGTTCGTGCATGTATTTGTAGTGACTGTCTCCAATTAGTGCTACGCGGGACAAGGAAAGCAGAGGGCGCTCACCTTGTTCCTTCATCTTCCGTCGGTAGAAATCCAGGGGAAAACACGGCAAATACGGGAGATGGAAATTCAAGACGATGAGCCATGAAGGTTAGTTCTCACGCTCAACTATTTCGAATTCGATTCTATTCACTACCTGCAAACTTTCGGCACTAGCATGGGTACGCCATTCGCTCCCACGTATGCGAACATGTTCATGGGACAGCTTGAAGTGGACCTCTTGAAATCCTACCCTTTAAAACCCCACACCCATCTTCGTTACATTGACGACATATATATAATATGGGAACACGGCACAAGCGCCTTAACCGACTTAATTAGCCATTTAAATCGCTTTCACCCGAGTATTAAATTCACTGCTCACCACTCTCCTAGTCAGATCAACGTTCTGGACATGACGGTCTACATAGAAAACGGAAAAATGAGAACGACACTTTACCGGAAGCCAGCAATATTTAGACTACAACAGTCATCACCCGCGACATTGCAAGCAAGGAATTTTTGTCAGACAAGCGAAACGAATAAGAAGAATCTGTAGCGAAGGCCACGATTATATCCACCACCTAAATGACATTAAAACAACGCTAGCACAAAGGAACTATCCCCAAGTTGCGGTCGATAGAGCTTATGATGCCGCGTCAAAATTGGAGAGACAGTCAGAATTGGCGAAGGAACAGTCCACACTAGAATCTGACAAACCGCCAGCCTTTATAACAAAATATTCTAATGCACTCCCAAACATAAACAACATCCTAAGAAAATACCACCCAATATTATCAAGTAACGAGCGTCTGAGAAAAGCGTTCCCGGATGTACCTAGGGTTACCTGTTGCCGAAAGGGGAACTTTAGAGACATGTCAGTGCACGCAAAAGTCAGCCAACAGCAATCCTCCGTAATAAAAGCATGTTGTCGTCCCAGGTGCAAATCCTGCAGGCACCTTCAAAGTGACATTAAAATTAAAAGCACCGCAAATAGTTATACACATGAAGTCAAATCTAGCTTCACTTGTACAAGTTCGGATGTGATTTATATGCTCGAATGTCCCTTCTGTAAAAAACAATATATCGGTGAAACAAGACAGTCAATGAACGTCAGATTAAACGGACATCGCGCGGACACAGCTAAAAAGCTTCCCAAAGCCGTCGCCGAGCATTTCAACCAACAAGGTCATAACTTTGATGAACTTAAACTCTACATCTTACAGTCAAATTTCCGTTCTGAACGAGAAAGAAAATACAGAGAATCCCATCTTATCCATAAGTTCAAGACATTGCAACCAATTAAGCGGCATAAACGTTTCAAAGGGAGCTTTAGAATCTATTCGCTATGCTAAATTTCAAGCTATAGGCAACAACACTTAGTTCGGCGTATCCCCCCCTTTTTTCCTTTCCTTTCCATTCTTTTTTTTTCAGCGGGCGTGTCAGACGCCGTTGACACGCCGGCTAACACGCGTGCGTTGACAGACCGTGGGGGGGGGGGGAGGGAGGGGGAGGTGACCCTGGCATTGGCTTTGTGCACAGCATTCCCTTACTCTCAATTCGACACGCTAACACACCTTCCCTCGTTGCCGCACCCTCTCGCCTTACACCCTCTCCCCTTTAGAAGAACCCCACCTATATATACCGTGGCGAGGAAAGCATACGTCGCCTTGAAGTAGACAAGTGCACTTGTCGAAACGTTGGCTGCTGCTTTCACCTTGTTCTCGTTTTGCTCAACGTCGTCCAGGTAACACATGTATATCTCACATCGAAGGCAGGAAGTCAACAACAATACAACACATCCTAGACGAAGATGAAATCAGACTGGAAGGAGAAGCGGCAATAAATTACATCCGAAAAATAACAGCCGAATCTTTCCAAGGAAATGTCGAGGTTGTATTTGAAGAAAAAAAGAGCATGAAAGAGACCCGAGTGGAAAAGGAGCTGGTGCTAACAAATTTCAACTGGAAGAAAGCGGAAGAGAAAATTCCTAAGCGCACAGCCACGCGGCTAGACGAGGTTCCCGTTAGGCTGATTAATGAACTAGGACAAAAATATCAGGAAGCTCTGGTGAAAGCAGTGGAAAAAACTTTAAAATTTAGACGAATACCAGACAGTTGGCGACAACGTAGAATAAATTTAATTTATAAAGGTAAGGGGGAGAAAGATAGAATTCACTCATATAGACCGTTGACCATTATATCATTAACATACACGGTAGCAATGCAGGCAATCAAATTAAAGCTTCAAGCATGGGGAGAGAAAAATGGCATTTTGGGAGAACTTCTGAATCGCTTCAGAATAGGTAGGCGTTTAGATGATAACTTATTTGTTCTTACTCAGTGTCTTTAAATATCAAAAGTAGAAAGCAGACCGTTATATGTGGCCTTTTTAGACATTACAGAAGCCTACGACAACGTAGACCGCAACATCTTGTGGGGATATTCTGGAAGGGGAAGGCTTAGGTGACGATTATCTACAGCTTATGAGAGAGATTTACCAAGAAAATACAGTTTGGGTTAAATGGGACGGCATGAGGAGCAAGGAGAAAGTTCATATCAACAAGGGACTGAGGCAGGGGTGCCCTTTATCCCCGCTGCTGTTTATGATGTACATGGTTAGAATGGAGAGGGCGCTAGAAGGAAGTAATATCGGGTTTAATATCTCATACAAACAGGCGGGTACAGTATACAGTAATAGAGCAGCAGCTTCCAGGTTTATTTTATGCGGACGACATTGTGTTGCTAGCTAACAACCAAAAGTGATTTGCGACGTCTGGCTAATATCTGTGGGCAGGAAGGCAACAATTTAGGTTTGAAATTTAGTGTTGGAAAATAAGGTGTTATGGTATTCAATGAAAACAGTGAAAAGACAGTGGAGATACAGGGCCAGGAAATACCTCGGGTAGCAGAATATAAATACCTTGGTATATGGATAAACGAAGGCAATAGATATATCGAAACACAGGAAAAAACAATAACAATGGAGGGGAAGAGAAATGCAGCCATAATGAAGCACAGAGCGCTATGGGGATACAATAGATACGAGGTCCTCCGAGGTATGTGGAAAGGTGTAATGGTTCCAGGGCTTACTTTTGGAAATGCGGTTGTTTGCTTTAAATCAGGGGTACAATCAGGACTCGACGGGAACCAAAGGTCAGTGGGTCGCCTCGCATTCGGCGCTCACGGGATGACTACAAATGAAGCTGTGCAGGGTGATATGGGCTGGATAAGTTTTGATGTGAGGGAAGGTCGCAGTAAAATTGAGTATGAAGAACGGCTGAGGAATATGGAAGAAAGTAAATGGGCTGGGAGAGTGTTCAGGTATCTGTACAGAAAAAATTTTGCTTCACAGTGGAGGAAAAGAACTAGGAAGTTTACCAGCAAGTATGCGGCCTGTAGGGTGAGCAACAAAGCAACAAAGAAGGTCAAGCGGAAAGTCAGAGAGGCTGAAATAATCTCATGGGTGGCGGCAATGGAAAAGAAACCTGCTATGAGTAACTACTTAAGAGGAAAAAAAGAAATCAGGAAAGAAACAATTTATGATAGCTCAAAGGGAAGCTCATTACTTTTCGAAGCGAGATCGGGATGCCTCAGAACACGCACCTATAAAGCAAGATATAACACCGAAGAAGAAGCATGTGCTTGCTGCGGTAACGCTAGGGAGACTATGGAGCATGTTTTATTAGAATGGATTACACAGCGGTAGATTTAGGCACCACTGGCCTCCTTGAAGCCCTTGGGTTCAGAGAGAGCAGTGGAAAAGTAAACATGTCCGTAGTAGGTATTAGTAAGAGGCGATTGGAGGATTGGTGGAAGAAAAGTAGGGAAACGACAAAAAACGGAGACGTACAAAAGCACAATTCAGCGTAAGGAATCAGAAAATTTGGTTGTGGAATTTCATAGTGTTTTCTTTTTGTGTTTTTATTATTTAACCTAGGTAGGACATTAGACAGTATAATAGCAAGAGCTTGGTGGCGCGAACCACCGCCCCGTTCCAAAGGGGACGCTCATAACATACATTCATCCATTTTTTCTTACAAACTTTCTCCTACGATTACCGAAGCATGTTTACTAGATAAAATAGGACATAGAATTATCATTACTAATTAGATACTGTACCTTTCATTAGTAAGTTTACCGTCTTTTGTCAGTATAAAGGCAAATAGCGTTCAGCATCATCGATCTTCCACGTGACCTCTGCCCTGGTTTTAAAAATTTTACCGGTATTTTCGAGTGCATGACGGCAAGGATTCATTCGTTCGTACACTTATACTGGTTGCTTCTTTGTTGCTAAAACTACTTTATTGCGCTTCGATGTCGCCCGTTATTTAACTTGTGGTGAAGAGACGTGTTTGCAAGCGGACATGTAAGCCCGAAAGCTACGTTTCGGTCGTGAGCCATGCATCTGCATCGAAACTGGAACCGTATTCTGCGACTGAGGACAGCAGTACCAGTGAGTCGTTTAATATCGCTGCCTGAATCGAGGTAACATTGCTCTCGTTAACGTACAGGTGGAGACAAGTTAACGGACTAGATGCTGCATTACATATGGGCAGTCAGGACCCTCCGATGCTGTTTTCGAAATAAACTTTTAGTTGCGAACTCACGAAAGAGAAAGCGATATCGGAACGCGCGTCACATTTTTTATCTCGTTGTAGCCGTAGCCATGGGTGACAGAGTAGCCTTATCAATTAATTTTGTTTTTCGAGTGCGCCTGCAAGTTCTTTCGTTCACAGAACCGAATTACCCTTCGATAAACTGAAGCTAAAGAACTGAATTTAATCTATCAAACAGTTTCACGCATGATAATACACCCATATTTCGTGCCTCTTGGTTCCGAATGTTCTTGCTGTGCAGTTTGGTTTACCCGAGGACATTTATTTTTGTAGTAGTGAAGCGGTGCATCACGTTCATGCAGAAAGAGAATGCATCATTTCTAATAGCTTCATGCCTTTCATGCATTTGCTTGTGAAACCAGCAGTGTGATCTCTTCCAGTGCATAAATGAGCGCACAAATGTTCTCATTTGTGATCTTAATAATACTTAAGCTGTTGACATGCATTGCAGTTAGGCAGACATCAATTTTATGGAGAGTAGCAATATTTGTTTAACATGCTGCTAAGCACCCTAGAACAAACAGTGTACATTTGCATGTGCTTTGTAGTCACAAACCATTATAATGTATATGTCACTCCTTTTCGCATTTCATATTGCAAAATTGTGCTTATTCAATTTCTGATGCAACCGAAATTTCTGTTCCACACGTGCAATAATGAGGACGGCACCAGTATAAAGCAACAAACTCCACGCACTAAAGAGAAGTTGCTGCCTGCTACAACAAGTTCATTGTGTGGACTTTGGCTGCTACCACAAGGTAAACAACATCTGGTTCAGAAATAAATATGCTTCATATATGCTGTATTGGCTTGCTAGTCCTTAGATACATGTAATTTGTAGCAGATGATATGAACGTTTGTTCGTATTTACAGTTCAGTATAATTGGTTCCAACATAAGGGAAAACACTACATGACTTTGGATAATCTCTGCTGTATCTGATGTGTCACTGTTCGGCCCCAACAGAGTCTGTGCCAAGCACATCTTGGTCATCACGAGAGCCCCCATCTACACCAACAGGAAGGGGCTGAAGCCGAATTCGCAAGGATTTACACCACGAACAAAGAAGTCGTCCTAGAAGTATTTGGATTCGATATCAAGTCTACAGACGACTGTGTCAAGAGTGAAAAGAGTCTCTGCCATCATTCTACCAGCACAGATATTGGCCGAGTCATCCAGGTACCTCAACAACAAAAAATTATGTCTTCAGTTGTACCTGCAACCTCTGAACAAGCACAGACGACGCTGGCCAAACGAGTTCTGTCAGCTTGCCCTTCCTTAATGAGCTTCCTGGCATTGTCAAATACCATTTGTGCCAAGTATAATTTTTTTCCAATAAATACAAGCTTTTTCATTCCACATTCTTGTTAAAGATCATTCCTCTTCCTCATCCAAAGATTAAAGGTAAATAAATTCTTTGCTCATACTTAATACCAGTCACTGTCTAGCAGCATAACATATGTGTCGCAGTATTTTCTAGTGTACGTTGCCATGTGCAATTCCACTCCTGAAATAGCTGATGCGGCATTGGCGTGTGTTTTGCATTAACATTTGCACTGTGTGCTATGTAGCATTAAACTTTTCTTAATGTTTTTGGCTTTGATTGCTTTGAAGGTAGAGTAATATGAAATTACTCGTAATTATATATGTAATTCCTAGTCTCGTTCAGAATTGCTATTCTTGCTCGACAGCCTGTGTTTTTGCGCAAGCTACATTGGAGTGATTTATTGCGGAATCTTGTTTCGCTGCTGTCCGACTTGGTACTCGTCACCGCGTTACGTTTCTTGTATGTGGGAGCCTGGTCAGTTGCATTGGGAAACAGTCTCTCGAGGCAAGCACCTGCTCCTGCAGTCAGCGCAGCGACAAAGACTCCGAATTTACACACACCGTGATTGGTGCTCCCCATTCCGTCCTTCCCTGCTGCTGCCGTGTGCAAATTTTGCCTGTGGCCTTCCTCGGCCATGATTTGGCGTCAACGGAGACTATCATACGTGATTACATGGTCCGAAGTGTATGCGGCTCATATCCACATGGGTGGAAAGGCCTGCAAAATGGTGATTCCCACAAAACCGACCATGCCCATATTGAGAATGTGAGGCACCAATTGCGAGTTACACATTAGCGGCACGCGAAAGAACAAAAAGAAACGTGCAGGTTGGAAAGGAGGTAATGCTAAAATGCCAGGTAGCTCATGCCGCTCTGTTGGCTATGGCAGCACATGCGTGCATCACCCAATTGATTTGCAGTGCAACTTACAGCGACTGTCAATGCAAACAGGTGGGACACTGTCCAATCTGCTTGCGCTGCTGGTTGTCACTCGTTACTAGACAGCCATGTGCGACGAAGGCAAGCACTGTGCCTGCAGTCGGATAGCTGAATGTTCTGTAAGCGACCTATAGTGCGTGAATGCTCATTGTTGTCATGTGGATCTTAGCCAATGTACGGTGTATGGTATAAACCTTATGCGGTGATTGAATGCAGAGTCTCATTTGATCATGGTTGCCGTGTTATGTTTCTTGGATGTGACGATCTGGTCAGCTGCATTGGGCAACAGTCTCGCGAAGTAACCATCTGCTCCTGCAGTCCACACAGCGACAATGACTCCCAATTTGCACACACCGTAATTGCTGCTCCCCGTTCGACCTTTCATGCTGCAGTAGTGGGCAAATTATGCTTGTGGGCCTTCATGAGACGTGATGAACGGAAACCAGCATACGTGATTGCATGATCCGAAGTGTATGAAGTTGATAGCCACATGAGTGGAAAGGCCTCTGCAAAAGTGGCTGCAAAAAGGTGATGCCCGCAAAACCGACCATGCCCATATTGAGAATGTGAGGCACCAAGTGCGAGTTACACATTAGTGGCACGCGAAAGAACAAACGGAAACGTGCAGGTGGGAAAGGAGATAACGCTAAAATGCCGGGTAGTCCCTGTCGCTTTGGTGGCTGCGGCTGCAGATTCCTGCGTCACCTGGTTGCTTTGCAATGCAAGTTACGGCGACTGTCGATGCAAACACGTGGGGCACTGTCCAATTTGCTTGCGCTGTTGATTGCCGCTCGTTGCCAGACCGCCATGTGCGACGACTTAAGTGAGCTTCTCAGCGCATCTCGATATGCAAATTTTATTTCTGCTCTTGTACGAGAAGGTGCACTGCTTTTCTTCTGCCACTAAAGTCGCACGTCCTGTTCACTCACTTGTGGGTTGTTTGTATGGGCGTCAGTAGAGGCTCTTAGGTCTCCTGGCAATTAGAACGCACCAGCTACGCGGCAGCCTAGGCAATGAGGCATGCCGCATAGGCAGCAGGGCGAGCACGGCGCGTACCAGCGCACGCGACCGACGGAAAGCGGCCATATTGGATTTTGCTCTAAAAAAAACGCTTCCGCTTCCTGGTTGAGCATCGCCATCTGGCGTCCGCCCCGCTAAGTTCCGTGCGCTGCCACTGCTTATTTTCATACCACTGCCGAAGGTACAGTTTCCCTTCTCTAAAGTTGGTACTTCATTCTATAGTCATAACAGCATTCCAACGCTGCCGTTCTGGCGGTGAAGCATCCTTGTCCAGAAGGACCGTCAGGCATAACACTATACGTAGCGTACTATCGCCATCGCGTCGGTTGAAGCCAGGTTCTTTTGGAAACGCGCAGTAGCTCGTGTATTTGTGCTCTTAAAGTGCAAGAATTATGGCCCGGGAATGGGGGAATGCTTGGAAATCGGATGTTTTTGTGATATGTTGTGCACCGTATTGTTTGGGATGAGTCGGGTATTTTCTACGCCATGCATGTAAAAGCGAAGTGCTTTTGTTTGTAATGACGCCCATTCACAATTTTCGCACGTTTCGCCTCTACGCGCATTATTCCTATAAGGTACTAATACCAAAATGGCATATGGTTGTAATTTACTTTACCTCCGGTGGAGCTTCGTACGGGAACTACTGCTGCTCACATGGTGCCCCAACATTGCATGAACGCGCCGAAAGCCCGGAACGAGCATTAATATAGAGCAAAATAAACATATTCTCATTTCACAAGGCGTCTTGCGTCTTTATGAAGTTGTTCGTAGCACATTTTCGATGGAGACGCGTAAAGATCGTTCGCCATCATTTTTACTTCATAATAAAACGATTCCGCACAAAGACTGCGCGCGGTTGAGCAGGACAAGCAAAAAAAAAAAAAACGCTGCGCCGATCAGCGCAGCCGGCGTAACGCGTTCCAGCTAGCGTACAAACCGAGCGCGCCCAAAACCGAAACCGGAAGTGTGGTTGAGGCATTAATTTCAGGAGTCTGGAGCGCTGCAGTCAATTAAGCCGCTGGACTCTATGGGAGTGTCCGCTCGTCTCGAATCCTTTCTCCATGAGATGACGCCGAGGAGCTCACAAACCAGGAACTTTTGAACGTTCTGAACGATTAAAAACAGGCTTTGCACCTATGAATTTGTCATGAGCGCGAGTAGAAGGCATTCTGCGGGTGTATATGGCTCGGAGCCTTTGTTGTGGCCCCCTTAGTATACGTGGCGTACCGTATATCACGTCGGCTGAGGCTAAGTAATGTCGAAACCGGGCACTCGTCTGTGTATTTGTACTTTTTAATTACAGAGTGCTAAATAATCCCCGGGAATGGAGGAATGCTTGGACATCAGATGTGTTCGCCATATTTTATGTATGGTATTGTTGGGGATGAGTCTGGTATTGCTTGTTTTTGTAATGTCCCCCATTCACCAATTTCGCGTGTTTCGCTTCTGCACGCAGTTATCCTATAAGGTCCGTGTTTTCGACTGCCCGTTTTCAACTTAACTTAGCCTCAGATGACGTGATGATACGTCACGTATACAGAGGTGGCCACGACAAAGACACAACAAGTAAATTAAACACTTCCTCATTTCACAAGGCGTGTTGCGTCTACTCTATGAAATTGCCGGTTGCACAGATTCGATAGAGGCTTGTAAAGATCGCTTGGTCTTATTTTACCAAATAAACAAAGATTCCTCACCAAGACAGGGCGCGGTTGAGCATAGAAAACAAAAATGCCGCGCCGATCAGCGCAGCCGGCGTAACGCGTACCAGCTTATGCGTTTAAAACGCGCGCGCCTAGAACCGAAACCGGAAGTGTGTTTCAGGTGTTACTCCCATTCGTAGACCGCCACAGTAAATGCGGCCGGTTGTGCTTTCTTGCCCTTCTCTATGGATCTACTAACACCTTGGCTGTCCGTAATCGTTCAATGAAATCGGAAATGTTGCGATGAAATGAATTAACCGCGACTGCGATTCCTTCGTGCCAACGTACAAGACCATAATGGCGTACCTGGTTAGACTTTAAACTTGCAAACAAAATATTGGTAGATTTTTGCAGTGACGTTTGGTCATTTTTGCTGCTTTTACAGAACTTAAACGAGCGCGAAGGCCTTCTATGTTGAAAAGACGGAGAAAATAATTCTTTACAAGTTACATTAATTAAATAGCTTCAAATCTCAACCGAAATTGATGGTAGCAATGTTTTCATTACAGCCACCTGTTGCGATTGTAGCCGTGGCTTGATTTGCTTTAACATAATACTTCTTACTGCGTTTGGCAGACATTCTCAGATCATGAACAGCAGGTTGCCATTATCCCTCAAGAGAAAAGTGTATAACCCCAGCTGTGTCTTACCAGTACTCATGAACGGGGCAGAACCCTAGAGGCTTACGAAAAGGGTTCTACTTAAATTGAGGACGACTAAACGAGCTATGGAAAGAAGAATGATGGGTGTAACGTTAAGGGATAAGAAAAGAGAAGGTTGGGTGAGGGAACAAACGCGAGTTAATGACATCTTCGAGGTAACCGCGCGATCCAAGCGGGCCCGGTACTGCGTCGTGACCACGGGCGCCTGGCTCCTCTTCCGTACCGTCGGCGTGTACGCCTTGGCCGAACTGAGGTGCAGCTTGGTGGCGGCGCAGGCAATCGACACGCCGGGAGTCGTGGTCCTCTGCCCCACCCAGCTGTCCACATGCTGGCAGCGCGCCACGTCCGACATGCACGGAGCCAAGAACATCCTGCTTCGGGCATGCAGCGAGAATGCACCACGACGTCGACGTGCGGGACGCGCTCTGCTGGAAGCTGCCCCCGTTCCTGCAGCCAACCAATTAACAATCGGACCTTATCATCTAGGCTGAAGCAGGGATTTGTCGGCATTCCTGATGGCAAAATAAGTACAACATCGGTTGTCTTCACCGAATTTATGTGAAGCTGTGACTGGGATTTACAGCTTGGATTGTATCGGGGCCATAGATAATGCCGTCGCCATCTGGCCAACATGACACCAGTCTGGCCACGGTGTTGCTGCCGGCTGTAGTTCTTCGGCAGTTGTGCCGGACTGATGGTGCATGTTGAAAGAGAGTGCCTGGCAGTCCGGAGAGGTACGCACCTTCCTTTCCGGCAGCTTTTCTATGTTACGGCAGCAGGTGGGTGGCCCAGAGGTCGTAGCCGTTGCCCGTGGAACGTGCGCCCTCGGAGTCCCTAGAAAACTTTATACTCTAAGCACGGCGCTTCCAATGTAGATCGTATATGGTGGTGCTCATAGGCGGAAAGTTCTCGTACTCCCGGGGGGGGGGGGGGCGACCAGCTTGCCGAATCCCCATATATATATATATATATATATATATATATTGTTACGTATCGGATGGGTTTATATAAAAGATGATAGATGGTTAGCGTAGAGCAAAGGACAGGACGGTCATGCACCCGCCGTGGGTGCTCAGTGGTATAGTGTTAGGCTGCTGAGCACGAGGTCGCGGGATCGAATCCGGGCCACGGAGGCCGCATTTCGATGGGGGCGAAATGCGAAAACACCCGTGGTACTTAGATTTAGGTGCCCGTTAAAGAGCCCCAGGTGGTCGAAACTTCCGGAGTCCTCCCCTACGGCGTGCCTCATAATCAGAAAGTGGTTTTGGCACGTAAAACCCCATAATATTTTTTAGGACGGTCATGCAAGGCCAACAGGCAGCAGCCAGCTCTTCGCGCACACCTCTACTTTCTCTTCCTTCGGCTGTGTCGTGCAGCGTGACAGCTTCGCCTAGGGCAGATAAAGCTCTCAAAGCGAGTTATGTAGCTCGATGGTGGTCCATCCAAAGTGACTAGAATAGCGCGGTCGGAAAGGATTTGGTTGGTGTTGATGCCGTCGATAATTCGAAGGAAGTGCGGCGTGTCGTGAACGAAAGATGGGAGGGTGGTGGGGATGTTTCACAGGTGGTGATTTAAGAATTTAGATAGTGACTCAGTAGGTGTGTTGTTATTAAACACAATAGGCCGACCTGGGATTTCTGCTGTCAATATTTCTTCGACCGGAACTTTATGTATTTTAGGAAGAAGATAAAAGCGGCCTGCTTTTTTGTTCATGGGCATCATGAAGCGATATTCAGATTGCGTGATTAGTTTCCTGGACAGGAGCTCCGCTATTGTGTTTATCACAATATTGCTGTAATCTGAAGTTGGGTTTGAGTCGAGTTTTCTGTAATGGGTGTGATTGCTCAGTTGTTTAGAGGCCTCATTCTTGTACTTTTCTATAGGCCAGATTACGATACTGCCGCCTTTGTCTGCTGGTTTTATTGCAATATCATTCCTTTTCGCAAGTTTCTGAAGGATTTGGTGTTGAGCGGGGGTCATATTTTTGTGTTTACGGCAATGCCGCGCTGACTCTAAAATTTCCTTTGATATCAGGTTTAAGTATAAATCCAGGTCTGGGCACTGTTCGGTTTCCGGTCTCCACGTGCTAGGTGGTCTAAGAGAGTCTCTATCTTCTTCTCCTACATCTGGTCTATCGAAAAAGAACTCCTTGATGCGCATGCGTCGCGAAAACTCTATTATATCTTTGTGGAGTTCGTATTCGTTTACTGCGTTGTTCGTCGGACAAAACGTTAGACCACGTTTCAGGAGATCAACTTCTTCGGGGCTTAGACTCTGGGATATATCTACTACATTGCTGCAGTGCTCTGGATGCTCGCCTGTAGGACTGTAGGTGGAGCTACGTGCTGCAGGGGTTACATTAGTTTCTTTGGGTGGATCTGCAGCTCTAATATTTTTGCGCTGGTATTTATTTAGTAATTTTTCCTCCTTAGTTTGGACGAATTGTTTAAGTTCTCTTATTTGCGGTTCAGATAACTTTATGCTGTCGAGTTGATCAGCAATTATCATAAGTTGTTCCTTGCAGTGTTCTTCGAGAATGTCAATAAGGGAGAGCGCTGCATTTTCTAGGACAGCATTCCATTTTAATAATAGCCTGGAGGGTAAAGAACCGAGGGTGCATCTAACCTTAATTCTGAGACCTTTTGGGATTTTCCTCTGTTTAATGCAGCTAGTGTAACTTTTTAGGTGAAATCTGTAATTTGTTTGTTTGGCGACGAGTTTGCGGGATTGGAGGAAAGGGCGAGATTTGTTGTTGCGTGTGCTATCCCTAGTGCGTGGTAGTCATTTCTGTTTGGTTCGGGCAGACCTCCGGGGCGAAAAATCTTCAGGTGGTGTCTTTTTGCGCTTAATTTTCTTGTCGAGGTCTGCACCGATGTCTGTGTGTGTATCTGGCTGCGTATCGGTTTGCTTATTAGTGTATGTAGCTGTTTGCGTGAAGGCTTCGCGGGTGGTTGTGGGCTTCCGTATGAGCGGGTGTTGTAAGGATGGTGTTGGTTCCGCGTCCACCGTCTGTGTAGATGCTTCTTGGGTTCTAGCTTTGGTGGAACGTGCGTGCGAGCGGGTGTTAAAAATTTCAGGCATGTGTTTCTGTGTTGAAGGTAACAGGGACGCAGGATTTATTGGTGTTGTAGGTTGCGTTGATTTAAAAGAGTTCCTGAGCCTGTTAGCCATTACCTTGACGCCAAAAAAATTGGGGTGTAGTCCGTCCCGGGCGAGCAGAATGTCGGGGTCCTGGTGTATTTCAGCGTAGTGGATGACATCGACGTTTTCGTGTTGGTTTTCAATGTCAAGAAGAAGATCATTGAGCTTACGTGTCCCTAGTGCATGAGCTAGGAGTGTCGCTGATTGTTGAATAAGTGGCCTGTGTTTGTTTGCGGTCCTGGGAAGTACTGTTGTCAGGGTGATTTCTGTGTTTGGTCTGTTGGTGTGCAAATCGTTTATGAGCGTTTTAATGGCCTCAACTGTGTTGTCACCGGTGTCGTGGTTAAGGTCATTTGTCCAGCAGTGAATGACGAAATGTGTGATGTGCTGTGGTGCTGTAGCAATGAGGTCTCGGATGGTGTGTGTTGCGGCGCCGGTCTTAAAGCTAATGTGTGGTGAGTCTTGGCCTGGTGGGATGTGTTCGTGCATGTATTTGTAGTGACTGTCTCCAATTAGTGCTACGCGGGACAAGGAAAGCAGAGGGCGCTCACCTTGTTCCTTCATCTTCCGTCGGTAGAAATCCAGGGGAAAACACGGCAAATACGGGAGATGGAAATTCAAGACGATGAGCCATGAAGGTTAGTTCTCACGCTCAACTATTTCGAATTCGATTCTATTCACTACCTGCAAACTTTCGGCACTAGCATGGGTACGCCATTCGCTCCCACGTATGCGAAAATGTTCATGGGACAGCTTGAAGCGGACCTCTTGAAATCCTACCCTTTAAAACCCCACACCCATCTTCGTTACATTGACGACATATATATAATATGGGAACACGGCACAAGCGCCTTAACCGACTTAATTAGCCATTTAAATCGCTTTCACCCGAGTATTAAATTCACTGCTCACCCCTCTCCTAGTCAGATCAACGTTCTGGACATGACGGTCTACATAGAAAACGGAAAAATGAGAACGACACTTTACCGGAAGCCAGCAATATTTAGACTACAACAGTCATCGCCCGCGACATTGCAAGCAAGGAATTTTTGTCAGACAAGCGAAACGAATAAGAAGAATCTGCAGCGAAGGCCACGATTATATCCACCACCTAAATGACATTAAAACAACGCTAGCACAAAGGAACTATCCCCAAGTTGCGGTCGATAGAGCTTATGATGCCGCGTCAAAATTGGAGAGACAGTCAGAATTGGCGAAGGAACAGTCCACACTAGAATCTGACAAACCGCCAGCCTTTATAACAAAATATTCTAATGCACTCCCAAACATAAACAACATCCTAAGAAAATACCACCCAATATTATCAAGTAACGAGCGTCTGAGAAAAGCGTTCCCGGATGTACCTAGGGTTACCTGTTGCCGAAAGGGGAACTTTAGAGACGTGTTAGTGCACGCAAAAGTCAGCCAACAGCAATCCTCCGTAATAAAAGCATGTTGTCGTCCCAGGTGCAAATCCTGCAGGCACCTTCAAAGTGACATTAAAATTAAAAGTACCGCAAATAGTTATACACATGAAGTCAAATCTAGCTTCACTTGTACAAGTTCGGATGTGATTTATATGCTCGAATGTTCCTTCTGTAAAAAACAATATATCGGTGAAACAGGACAGTCAATGAACGTCAGATTAAACGGACATCGCGCGGACACAGCTAAAAAGCTTCCCAAAGCCGTCGCCGAGCATTTCAACCAACCAGGTCATAACTTTGATGAACTTAAACTCTACATCTTACAGTCAAATTTCCGTTCTGAACGAGAAAGAAAATACAGAGAATCCCATCTTATCCATAAGTTCAAGACATTGCAACCAATTAAGCGGCATAAACGTTTCAAAGGGAGCTTTAGAATCTATTCGCTATGCTAAATTTCAAGCTATAGGCAACAACACTTAGTTCGATTTCTTGGCGTATCCCCCCCTTTTTTCCTTTCCTTTCCATTCTTTTTTTTTCAGCGGGCGTGTCAGACGCCGTTGACACGCCGGCTAACACGCGTGCGTTGACAGACCGTGGGGGGGGGGGGCGGGGGAGGGGGAGGTGACCCTGGCCTTGGCTTTGTGCACAGCATTCCCTTACTCTCAATTCGACACGCTAACACACCTTCCCTCGTTGCCGCACCCTCTCGCCTTACACCCTCTCCCCTTTAGAAGAACCCCACCTATATATACCGTGGCGAGGAAAGCATACGTCGCCTTGAAGAAGACAAGTGCACTTGTCGAAACGTTGGCTGCTGCTTTCACCTTGTTCTCGTTTTGCTCAACGTCGTCCAGGTAACACATGTATATCTCACATCGAAGTCCGTGCAGAATCGTGTCCATAAATCGCTCGAATGTTGCCGTAGCATTGCACAAACCAAAGGGCATTACGTTAAACTCGAAGAGTCCATCGGGCGTTATGAAGGCAGTCTTCTCCTTGTCTGGGAGGTGCGTAGGTATCTGCAAGTAGCCTTAGCGCAGATCGACAGAGGAGAAGTGCGAGGCAGAATGTAAACAATCAATGGCGTCATCTATACGTGGGAGAGGATACACATCCTCCTTTGTCACTGCGTTTGGGTGTATGTAGTCGACGCAGAATCGCTTTGAGTCATCTTTCTTCTTGGCCAATATAACTGGAGCCGCTCACGGACAATTGGACCCCTGGATGACGCCTTTCTGCAGCATGTCTGTAACTTGTTGGCTGATCACTTTGCAATCAGCTGAGGAAATGCGGCACGGCTTCTGTTGTATTGGCAACGCTGTTCCAGTATCTGTAGACGCTCTTGTGCAAAGTCAGACACTGAAGCATAGTGGGCAAGGAGCTCTTGGAGCGCTTGTTAGTGAGAAGAGGGAAGCGATTTATTAATCATGCTCTTAAATTGGGAAAAGTGGTCGCTGAGCGACGAGCTTGCGTCGTAGAAGTAGCAACTGCACGAATGCTCACAACACCATCTTCCTCGAAGTGTGCTACTTTCATTCCTGCAGGCAAAATAACCGACTCGGAGGACACATTCACCGTCCACACGTGAGCACAATCTTCTAGAACTTCGATAAGTGAGCGAGGGACAAGTACATTCTTCTTTAGAGTGTTGACGTATTCTGGTGCAATTAACCCACAGCAAAAACCAACACGGACGCGCCATGAGGTCACTGGGATGAACATTGCCGTCTGCGCAGGCACACGCACATCAGTGGACACGGAAAATACTTCTTTACAGTCGGATGGAACGTCGTGGAGCGTTGGTGGTCTGACATCGCTGCGGAGTGAAATTTCACCAGCCCTGCAGTCTAATGTTGCTCCACGTTTCTATAAAAAGTCAATACCAAGGATTACGTCATGCGTGGCCAATGCGAGTACAGTAAATTCCTTTCGAAATGCCATTCCACCAACGGTTATGACAGCTGAACACACTCCCACAGGACGTTAACAGTTCACCGCCAACTCCGCGAAACGTGGTAGTTCCGTCCCAAGCAAACACCACTTTCGGTCCTAGGCGATTTTTAAAAGAAACACACATCACAGACACGGAAGCACCGCTATCAACCAAGGCCACAGTATTTACACCATCGACACAAACACACACATTATTCTTCAACATCACGATAGGCGGAGGCATTTCAAAAAGTGACCGCCCCGCGACCTCACCTCCATCGGTCACGCCAGCTAGTTTCCCAGCTGGGAAGGCATAGTCGAGCGGACACGCGAAGATGGTGATCGACGTGTCCGGGTCAGCGGTGGAGTCAGGCTGCGGTCAGACACTGGGGAGCCATTCCTTGGCGTGTACTCTCGAGGTAGCTGAAGAAAAGGGACAAATGGTTGCAGCTTCTTGCATACGGGGTAAATATGCGCGATCTCGCGGAGCCCGCTTTGGGCGACGATTGCAATACCTCGCGATGTGTCCCTGAGCCCCGCAGCTGTAGCAAACAGGCGGCCCGCGATTTTCATTGAAATTGGGCACAGATCTCCAAGGCGTGTTGTGCACGGACGAAGCACGTCGCGGTTGTCTGTCGTGTCGACGTTCAAAACTCGTAGGCTGTGGCTGGACTATGGTGCCCTGGGCATGGGTGTTGTCGTAAACGGGACGGTCGCTGTAGGCAGGTCCTGGCCAGGCTGCCGGTGTCTCGCAGTAGCGCTCTTCAGCGGAGCATTGGTGGCACACGCGGTTGGCATCTGGGCCTTGAAAATGAGCCAGCTCATCTCTGATAACTGGTCATACTAACGCCGCAAGGTCGTGAGAGGCAGATACGTCCACACTTGCTACGTTGGTCATGTTGTCCCGCCGACTAAACTTGGGAAGAATGCGGCGTGCTTTAAGAGCCTCGAACGTACGACAGTGACGTCTTAAGTCGGAAGGGGTAGTGAGGTCTTTCTTAGAGATAAAAAATGATATACATCTTCGGCAATTCCCTTGAGTAGGTGTCCAATCTTGTCCTCGTCCGACATATTTGCATTCACAATTCCGCAAAGCTTCAGGACTTCCTCAATGTAGGTAGTGCACATCTCTCCCGGTAACTGCGCTCGTCGTAAAAGTGTCTGCTCAGCCCTTTTCTCTTTCGAAAGCGAAACAGAAAAGCATTTCGTTATCTCTTCGACGAAGCTGTCCCAAGTTGTGAGCGAGTCCTCGTTATTGTCGAACCACATCAGGGCAGTTCTGGCAAGAAAAAAGACATCGTTAGAAAGCTGCGCAGACGCGCTCCATTAATTGTGGCGGCTCACCCTTTGGTAGTGCCTCAACCAGTTTCTGACGTCCTCATTTGCTTTCCCTGAGAATGTGCGTGCTTCTCGATGAGGTGTCCAGTAGCCAGCTTGCCTGGGGCGAATGATTTTTTTGGCGGTTGCCTTGCGGTTTCCTCGCGTCCGAATCACTCATGTCAGCGTCGAAGGGGTAGTATAGCTCGGTCGTCCAGTGTGATCTACCCAGCACGTCCACCAAAATTGCTACGGATGGGATGGGTTTATTTACAAGATGATAGATGGTTAGCGTAGAGCAAGGGACAGGACGGTCATGCAAGGCCAACAGGCAGCGGCCAGCTCCTCCCGCACACCTCTATTTTTTTACCTTCGGCTGTGTCGTGCAGAGTGACAATATATATTGTGCATCGTGACAATATATTGTGACGCAGCAGTTATCACGATGTTTATTACGCGTCGGAGATGAGGCGAACCGACCATGACAGCACAGATCACACTCAAGAGAGAGCCCCACAAGTGATGATGAAGAAGAACCCCATGTGAACCTCACGTGATGATGATCATGTACAGATGACAAAGAATAGCTTAATAAATGCCCACACTAATGCCACAGAGAAAGAGATTCTAATGCCCCCTCGCGCGAGAGCGACCATCCTGGCCGCAATTCAAAGGGGCGGAGAACGCCTCGTGAAAGGCTTCATACGGGAAACGTCGACAACCTCAGCAGCGCGGCAGCGTCGGTCATTTGGAACAAGAACAGGTGCCACGCGATAGTTATGCGGAGAGGTCTGCTCCAAGACTTTGTGGGGGTCGATGAACCGAAGCTGAAACTTGTCACAAAATCAAGCCAGGAGTACGAACTGGTGTCCAGCAGAGTAGCACTTGCTCGCTAGGGCGGAAGCACACGACGCGATGAGCGGCGTCGTAATGCTGCTTGAGGTCCTGTTGCCGTGCTTCGGTGTTGATGTGGGCGAGCTGGCGACAACGCAAAATGCGGGGCACATATTCTTCACAGGAGGATGGACATCGATGAACAGTTGGCGCGAAGAAAGAGACGTCAAGACAGGAAGAGGGTGAACGACCATAGACAAGGTAGAACGGCGAGTAACCGGTCGTGCGTTGAACGGCGGTATAATACGCAAAAGTCTCAAATGGCAAAATTGCGTCCCAGTTTCTGCGATCTGGTTCGATGTACATGACTATCATGTCTGACAGCGTGTGATGAAATCGCTCTGTGAAGCCGTTGGTTTGCGGATGGTAACTGGAGGTAGTCTTGTGGGTGGTTCCGGAGGCTCTACTTCGTGTACGAGTTGCTAGAGGAATGCTTTCCACGGTCGTTCATGATCACGCGAGGAGCACCGTGACGCAGTATTATGGCTTGAAGTATGAATGCAGCAACTTCAGAGGCTGAGAAAAAACTCACACAAGCTGTTTCGGCGTCGCGTGACAAGTGGTCAACGGCTGTCAAAATCCATCGTTTACCGGTGAGAGTCACAGGAAGAGGACCATACAGGTCAATTCCAACGACTCCAAATGGTTGCGACAGACACGTAACTGGTTGCAGTTGCCCGCTTGGAACTGATACAGGGAGCTTTCGATGCTGGCATATAGGGCACAGGAAGCGACATACCTCGCTACACTGGCGGGCAAGCCAGGCCAGTAGAAGCGACCTTTGATGCGATCGTAGGTTTTCTGGAAACCAACGTGACCAGTAGTCATGTCCTCGTGAGAAGCCTGCAGAACATGAGCATGTAGAGAGCGTGGCAGGACAGGACCCCGGCGTTGATCGTCAGGGTGATAGACATGGCGGTACAGAGCGCGGTTGTCAATCTTAAATTGCGTGAGCTGTCGACGAAGGCGGGTGTTAGGCGGGCGCGAAGCTCCTGTTGTTTTTCACCGTACTTGTAGGTAATAGTAAAGTCGTATTCTTACAGACGAAGAATCCACCGACCAAGTCGTCCAGACCAGTTCTTCAGCGTCGAAAGCCAACATAATGCATGATGGTCTGAAACGATGGTAAAATGGCAGCCGTGAAGACAAGGTCGAAACTTCTGCCCAGACTAAACGAAAGCTAAACATCACTGCTCCGTGATGGTGTAATTCTTTTCGGCGTTTGTCAGAACGCGACTTGGCGTACGCGACGACCCTCTCCCCTAAAGAGTCGTCTCGCTGTAGGAGAATGCCACCAATGCCGTGACTTGCATCCGTATGCAGGAGGGTAGGAGCAGCTTCATCAAAATGGTGAAGTACTGGTTCAGATGTGAGAGCGCGCTTCAGATGGGCGAACGCTGATTCACATTCGGGAGACCACACAAAGGGAACTTTAGAACCCAGTAATTTGTGCAGAGGTGACGCTATTGTGGCGAAGTCTTGTATGAATCGGCGAAAATAGGAACCGATGCCTAGGAAACCTTTGGTCTTTTCGGGACGAGGAAAGTGCCGAACTGCCGAAACCTTGTCAGGATGCCGTCTTTGCTCACAACGTGACCTAACACCTTGATTGTCTTGCTCGCAAAATGGCATTTCTTGGTGTTTAGCTGAAGTCCAGCGTTGGAAAGGCATGTGAGAACTTCGTCCAGACGTTTCAGATGCTGAGAGAAGGTTTACAAGAAAACAATATCGTCCAGATATCTCAAGCAAGTCTTCCACTTCCGGCCACAAAGAACGGTGTCAATCATGCACTCGAACGTTACGGACGCATTTCAGAGGCCGAATGGCATGACATTAAACTCGTAGAGCTCATCTGGTGTTGAAAACGCTGTTTTCTCTTTATCGTCCTCATGCATAGGTATCTGCCAGTAGCCGGAACGGAGATCGAGACTCGAGAAGTACACGGCACCCTGCAGGGAATCCAAGGCATCGTCTATTCGCGGCATAGGGTATACATCCTTGAGTGTGATCGTGTTAAGTGCTCGGTAGTCGACACCAAATCGAACAGAGCCGTCTTTTTTGCGAACCAAAAGAACGGGGGATGACCAAGGGCTAGCAGAGTGGTGTATTATGTTCCGTCGGAGCATGTCGGTGACGTTCTCGTCAATGACTTTCCTCTCGGCTAGCGATACGCGATACGGTCGACGGCGCACGATGGATGTACCATCTGTCTCTATCCGATGCGTCGTAATCGGAGTCTTTCCCAGCAACGAAGTGGAATGCGCGTCAAACGAAGCTTCATATTTTTCGAGCAAAGAAAGCAACTGTTGTGACTATGAAAGTGTCAGGTCATAACTGATGGCAGCTGCAAGAGCCGGAGATGCGGCCCGTCCAATAGAAGGAACTTCAGAGGAAGTTGCTTCAAAGAAAATAAGAGAGATAGACTCCAATTCAGTGGCGCAAGCCAATGTAGTGCCTTTAGGTATAAGAATATTTTCAAATGTCTAGTTTGTAGCGTTGAGAACTGCAGAGCCATTATCAAAGCGAACGAGCCCTGATGCAAAGGCTATTCCTATTGTGAGACAACGTGCAGATGATAGTACGAGCACGTCGCCGCGGTTAGTGACGCCAGACGTGATATTAACAATTCTCTGATGGCGAGAAGGTAGCGCGGTATCTTCTGCAGCAAGCAAGTGAAGTGGTGCGTCATCTGCATGAAGTGAATAGGTTGTGCCAGTCATGTGGAGAACGCGTTGCCGGCGGCAGATGGAAGCGGAGGCCATGGAAAGAAAATCCCATCCCAATATGAGCTGCTGGGCACACGAACTTAACACTGCAAATTGTACGTGATGCAGAAGTCCATCGATGGAAATACGAGCAGTAAACATGGCGGTAGGTCGAATGGCGGCCCCTTCAGCAGCGAGTAGTGTAGGTCCATCATAGGGAATCGTAACTTTCCGGAGTCACGAACACAATTCACGGTGAATAGCTGAAACACTAGCACCATGCAGTGTCTATCAAAGCTTCCGCTTGTAGTACACTTTCTACTACAACAATATCATATTGCACGGACGTGGTGGAGGAATTTCTGTCCTGTCGTTCGATGCAGCTTTTCCTCCAAAAGCTGCATAATTTACTTTTCCGGACGACGTTCCGCGAATTGAGAAGCATGTTTAAGTGGGGACGTAGATCCGCGAAGGGGTGACGGCGAGCGGCGTCTCGCAGGACGGTACGTCGGAGCCGTCTCGGATGCCACAGTAGGCCGGCGATGAAGAGCGGCCACGCGCTGGAGCATAAGGACGGCGTTGGTGATGTAGGCTCCCTAGACGCTGGAAAGTAGCTCCGGGCGAAAAGTCATTACGTTCGTATAAGTCATATCCGCGACGCTCGTCTTGCTGGCGCTTGCGGCAAAAACGTGCTATGTGGCCACGATAGCCGCAGCAGTAGCAGATGGGACGAGGAGGATGCCACTGCAGATAGCTGGGTTGGGTAGGTGCGCTGGCAGTCATGGAAGCCATGTGGGCCGGCGTTGGTTTGGGAGGCATCGGTGGATCGATGAGTGGAGAAACTGCGGCTACTTGTGCATACATTGGTGGGGCCCTAGGGGTTAGAGGGTCCGTGTACGCTGCATCACCCATGGACGCCAATTCCTCCTTGACAACGTTTCGCAGATTCGTATCCGAGGAATGTGGAGGCATAGGCCATGCGGCGAAGCCAAGATACTGTAGTTCTTCTCGAATTATTGCGCGGATCATTGCTCGTAACGAGGGGCCGTCGGCGGTAGTGTTTGCAGCGGTGTCTGGCTGCAAGAGTAATGATTCGAGCTCGTCAAGGCGCTGACAAGTAGTGACGATATCAGCGATGGTAGAGGGGTTCTGATGGTTAACGCATTGAAAGCGATAGCTCCGATGCCATTGAGGATGTGGCGAACCCTGTCTGATTCGGTCATAGCCGTTTCATGCGTCGACAAAGAGCATGCACATCCTCGATGTACGACGTATAAGATTCCCCGAGTTGTTGCTTCAAATGTCGAGCGTCTTCTTTTGCGAGGGCAGAACGAACCGCCGATGAGCCGAACTTTTGTCGGAGCTGCTGCTTGAAAGTGCCCCAGTTCGTGAAATCAACCTCATGGTTGAAAAACTAAGCCTTCGCTACTCCTGTGAGATAAATGGCGACGTGAAGTAGCTTGGACGCATCATCCCAACGGTTAGCCGAACTCACTCGGCCGTAGTCGTCCAACCAATCCTCGATGTCTTCACCGCGAAGTCCAGCAAACAGATGGGGATCACGCTGGTGCCCACTGAAAATCCAATACGGATTGGCTGGGGTAGTCGAGGCCGAGAAGGTTGATGTAGAAGTGCTTGTTGGCTCGTCCTGCTACATGCTGGCGGACATCTGGCACAATCGCCGACGTGATCGAAGCTCCAGGAGGTTGAGCGGGGAGTCAGAGGACGGAGGAGCGAAGAGCACACTCCACCACTTGTAACGGAGCAATTATCACGACGTTTATTACGCGTCGGAGATGCGTCGGACCGACCCCGCCCAACGCACAGATCACACTCAAGAGAGAGCCCCACAAGCGATGTTGATCATGTACAGATGGCAAAGAATAGCTGGATAAATGCCCGCAATATATATTGTTACGGAAGGATGAAAGAAGAGAGAGGACGAAGAAGATCGAAGACGCTGGTTGCTGCGTGTTGTTAGTGGTCAGCCATCCCGACTACTCTGACTCAGCCTGTATGTATATTGTAAATACAGTCTTTCTAACTCGCAACATCCCCAGAACATATTGGTGGAAGGTGCTGGGTTCCACGGCTGGAAACGAAGCTCCGCAGTGGACGTCGCATCACCGTCCACACCATGAATGACGGTGAGCACGCGGGATCAACGTCGTTGCCGCTTCCAACGTCACCGTCGCCAGCCACATCGCTGTCCCCTTCGGTTGTGGTTGTGCAACCCAAGGATCCCGGAAGTTTCTGCGGGACCGATGGTGCCGACGTCGAAGTGTGAGTGGCTATGTACGAACGCGTGAGTGGAATCAACAGATGGGAGCCAACGCTAATGCTAGCTAACCTGTAGTTCTACCTAAAAGGCACGGCAAAGGCGTGGTACGAAAACCACGAAGAGGAGCTAACCAGCTGGGACCAATGCAAACAGAAGTTGACAGAGTTGTTTAGCAAACCCGCCGGCCGTAAAATTGCCGTAAAGCAGGAACTGGCCTCCCGTGCCCAATCCCCCATGGAGTCCTATGTCTCGTACATACAGGACGTGCTGGCACTTTGTCGTAAAGCAGATCACGACATGACAGAAGCTGAAAAGGTTGGGCACGTGCTTAAGGGCATTGCTGACAACGCCTTTAATCTGCTCCTGTGCAAAAGCTGCTCTGCAGTTGATGCTATCATTAAAGAGTGCCGACAATTCGAGCAGGCAAAAAGTCGACGCGTCTTGCACCCATTCGCCAGACTTAACAACACTGCCGCAACGTCGACATGTGAAGATCAACCTGCACAGTAGCATGCATCGCCATCATAGGACGTGGTGCGAATCGTTCTACGTGAACTGGACGCGATGGCGCCCGCAGCTTTCTGTGCGCATAGCCCTGATGCTACAACGTTTTCCGTTCGATCCTCTCGTACAAGCCATCGTTCGCCAGGAAATTGAAAACATTGGTTAACATTCTGTACGTGCTGTCGCCAATCCCAGAGCTAACGAACGCCCTTCTACTATTTTCGCTCCACCCCGACGCTTCTCTCCGCGTTATCGCAACCCGATTGAGTGGAGGACTGTGGACGACCAGCCGATATATTTCACCTGTCGCCGCATTGGTCATGTCGCCCGATACTGTCGCAACTCGTGGCTTTGAACACCTCGCACGCCGACCAAGCTAAGCCGTTTTTATGCATATGCCCGCAATGCTTCACCCATCACCGAGTCTAACAGCGCCAACTCTGCTCGGAACACGTGGTACAGCCGCTCACCATCGCCGCGCGGACACCAGTCTCGTTCACCACAAACACGTCGCCGATCTTCCCGTTCGCCGCAGCCACGCCGCCTTTCGTCCCCGGTGGCGTTTGGCCGCACCCTTTCGGAAAACTAGGAAGTGCAGCCCTCGCAGGTGGTGCTGCATTGCCTACTACCGCAGCAAATCATCTGTCTGTGCCCACAAGGAGAAGTGTAATAGATGTTAAAATAGACGGCGTACCTGTCCAAGCACTCGTCGACACTGGAGCCCACGTGTCTGTGATGAGTGCTAGCCTAAGTAGACGTTTAAAGAAGGTCCTCACCCCAGCAGCTGCCCGAGTGCTCCGTGTGGCAGACGGCGGCGTGCTGGTTGTTCTTGGAATGTGTACTGCGCGCATAAGTATAGCCAGCCGCCCAACTTCTGTTCTCTTTGCTGTAATCGACAACTGCCCTCACGACATTATCCTTGGATTGAACTTTTTATCCCATCATTCCGCTCTCATCGACTGCGCAGCCGGCGTTCTTCAGTTGGACCTACCTCAAGTCACCGATGCTCCGAGCACCGCTCCACCGCACTTGTGTTCGCTTCAAGATGTGCGTCTGTCACCTGAGGCAATCACTTACGTCGCTTTGACCGCACAGCCATTGATTCCCGACGGTGAATATGTCCTTCGCCCCATGATCGACGTGCTTTTGAACCAGAACGTTCCTCTTCCGCATACGCTGGTGACGATTACTAATAAGAACATCGTACTACCGCTTCTGATTTCAGCCTGTGCCCTCAAGTGCTCCAAGCCAGCATGTTCTTGGCCAGCGTTTCTAATACTTCCGAATTTGACATTGAAAGTCTGAATGCCGAGAGCGGTTTCTTAGCACCAATTGCAGCTCACAGCTATGGTTCCCTAACGGATGACCTGGCGAAGATGATTGCACCTGACCTCACCTCTGCACAGGCCACGGACATACGTCTCCTCCTCGAATCGTACTTTGACATCTTTGATTTCGGCGACAAGCCTTTAGGACAAACATCTGTTGTTCACCACCGTATCAACACTGGAGACACGAATCCTATTCGTCGGCGTCCCTACCATGTATCGCATGCTGAACGTCGAGTTATCCAATCAGAAGTGGACAAAATGCTCCGCAAAGGGGTCATCGAAACATCAGCCAGCCCTTGGGCTTCGCCTGTCGTCATTGTGAGAAAAAGAGATGTTACCTAGTGTTTATACATCGATTGTCGCCACTTAAACGTTTAAGATCACGTGAGAAGGCGCCTACCCACGACCACGCATCGATGACGCCTTGGACTGCTTGCACGCAGCTAAATACTTCTCGTCCATCGATCTTCGATCCGGCTACTGGCTGATTTCAGTTGATGAAACGGACCGAGAGAAGAGGGCCTTCATCACGTTGGATGGCTTATATCAGTTCAAAGTCATGCCCTTTGGCCTATGCAATGCTCCTGCGACACTTGAACGCATGATGGACTCTCTTCTGCGAAGCTACCAAATGGACCCTCTGTCTCTGTTACCTTGACGATGTTATCGCTTTTTCTTCCCCATTCGGCAGCCACCTTACCCGACTCGCTACCATTTGTGCGGTCTTCCGAAAAGCCTGCCTCCAACTGAACTCCACGAAGCGTCAATTCGGGCGCCGTCAGATTACCGTGTTGGGACACCTCGTTGACGCATCCGGTGTCTAAGCAGATCCGTAATAGGTTCGCGCCGTACGCAGTTTCCCTGCGCCACGTTCTACTTCTGATGTGCGCTGCTTCGTCGGCCTGTCTTCTTACTTTCACCATTTTGTCAAAAACTTCGCCGACGTTGCTCGGCCTTTGACAGATCTTCGAAAGAAGAACAGAAGCCATTCTCATGGGGCCCGGAGCAGGCGCACGCGTTCGCCGCTCTCATCGGGTTTCTGACCACCCCTCCTATACTTGCCAACTTTGATCCATCTGCACCGACCGAAGTCCACACTTACGCGAGCGGCTATGGCATCGGAATTGTTCTCGCCCAACAATATAATGGTACCGAGTGCGTGATAGCTTACGCCAGCCGCCTGCTGTCACCTGCTGAGAGAAATTAGTCCATCACCGAGTGGGAGTGCTTGGCTTTAGTTTGGGCTGTGGCCAAGTTCCGGCCATATTTCTGCGGTCGCACGTTTTCGGTCGTCACAGACCATCACGCACTCTGCTGGCTGTCTTCCCTTCGGGACCCGACTCGACGACTTGGTCGCTGGGCTTTGGAGTTTTGCGCACATACGACCGCGTACGACGCCAGTTCTTCTGTCCGGGTCTCTAC
This sequence comes from Dermacentor variabilis, assembly GCF_050947875.1. Taxonomy (NCBI): domain Eukaryota; kingdom Metazoa; phylum Arthropoda; class Arachnida; order Ixodida; family Ixodidae; genus Dermacentor; species Dermacentor variabilis. The sequence continues at coordinate 33,232,424 of NW_027460291.1, forward strand.
CGCTCTGTGCGTCGTTATGTCGCAACTTGCGGATTGTGTCAGCGCCAGAAGAAAGCTCCCCTGGCACCTGTCGGACGACTCCATCCAATTGAAGTTCCCTCTGAACCGTTCTTCCGTGTAGACCTTGACCTGCTTGGCCCTTTTCCGACGACGACTAGAGGGAATAAGTGGATCGCTGTCGCTACTGATTACGCGTCGCGCTACGCAATAATTAAGGTGTTGCCGACTAGTTTCGAAACAGACGTCGGCGATTTTCTCCTCCACAACCTCATTCTCCACCACGGTGCACCTCGACAGTTACAGACCGCGGCCTCTCGTTCTTATCTCGAGTTGTCGACGACCTCCTCCGCTCTTGTGCCACTGAGTACAAGCTGTCCACCGCCTACCACCCACAAACGAACGGTCTTACGGAACGTCTCAACCTAACACTCACAGAGATGCTGTCGATGTACGTCTCCAAAGATCACCACGACTGGGACGCCACGCTGGTCTACGTGTCATTCGCATATAACTCGTCCCGACAAGACACTGCAGGATATTCACCCTTTTATCTTTTGTATGGTCGCGACCCCACATTGCCGTTCGACACCATCCTCCCTTCTGTGCCGCGTGTTGCAAATGAGTACGCTCCTGAAGTCATCGATCGCGCTCACATGGCACGTCAAGTCGCCCAATCTCGTTTATTAGCCTCGTAGAATATACAAAAAGAGCGTTACGACCACCATCATGATGTTAAGGTCGTGCCAGGTGCTTGGGTGCTCCTCTGGTCACCATGTCATCGGGTTGGCCACTCCCAGAAGCTTCTCTCTCGCTACACAGGGCCTTCTGATATCCTACGCCAAGTTAACGACATAAATTACGAGATTTCGCCGCTACACTTTGATGCATCCTCAAGTCAGACGCCTGTTGACATCGTGCATATTTCGCGGCTGAAGCCATACTTCACTCGCAATTCTTCGCCTACCATGCGCCGATAAGGCGCTTCGCCACCCGGGGGTCCTGTTGCGGAAGGATGAAAGAAGAGAGAGGACATAGAAGCTCGGAGACGCTGGCTGCTGCGATTTGTTGGTGGTCAGCCTTCTTGACTGCTCTGACTCAGCCTGTATATATATATATATATATATATATATATATATATATATATATATATATATATATATATATATATATATATATATATAATTTCTTGCACTTGAACAAACTTCGTGTGACCTCGAAGAATTGTTGCCTTATATCAGACTTTACAAGACCTTATAGTAGGCCTTGCAGCCTGAGTCCTTTCCCACCACCAAGAATCTGGCGTCTCTCGGTGGTGTAATCTTCCTTCGTGTAATTGTTGTATATTTCGCTATCACTAATACTGCTTCGGCTTTCCGGCGAAACTGTACCCTCTCTGTCTTTTGTTTCTTTTTCTTCTTTTTCTGTGAGTCTGAGTATAAGTGCTCCTGCGCATTACTGCTGTTTATTCTGATTTAAAGTGAATCCGGCTTGGCCTTGTTTCGGTTACTGAGTTAATTATAAAGGGTGCCCCAGCTATCATGCACCAAGACTTTAAAAAAGAGCAGTTGCGCTACTCGAAGAAAACCTAGAGCACATTGTTTCGTGGTGTAGCCGCCAGTAATTCTTTCGTTCCTGAAATTTAATTTGACAATTGCAATTAATGTTCTAATTCGAGAAGTACTGTACTAATTATCAAAGTGCCAATGAGGCATCTGTAGGAACCCCCAGGCACCCCCAAATGACATCTAACTGCTGTGTTTTCAGCGACGTACTAATTGCATGCATTTTTTTCCGACTGGCAAACAAACCTCACGAAATATAAAAAATACCACGTGACTTCACTACGATCCACATCATATACCAGCGCCCCCAAAAAAGTTGATTGAAAGCAAGTGCATTGCCTGTCGGAAACCCGAAGAGACAGCGCATCACATTGATAATGATGTGGAAGGAGCACCAACAGCAAGTTTTGCAGCTTTGCAGCGATCACACTGATAACGCCGATGACAAAAGGCCCTTGACAGCGCGGCCGAAGCGCTGCTCTGACGATGCACGAAACGTGGAAATCATCACCATCATCAGTAGCAGCAGCAGCAGCAGCAGCAGCAGCCTGTTTACTCCCACTGCCGGGCAAAGGCCTCTCTCATACTTCTCCAACTACCCCGGTCATGTACTAATTGTGGCCATGTTATCCCTGCAAACTTCTTAATCTCATCCGCCCACCCAACTTTCTGCCGCCCTCTGCTACGCTTCCCTTCCCTTGGAATCCCTTCCGTAACTCTTAATGACCGTCAGTTATCTTCCCTCCTCATTACGTGTCCTGCCCATGCCCATTTCTTTTTCTTGATTTCAACCAAGATATCATTAACTCGCGTTTGTTCCCTCACCCAATCACCTCTTTTCTTATTCCTTAACGTTACACCTATCATTCTTCTTTCCATAGCTCGTTGCGTCGTCCTCAATTGTGTGGTGCCCTTCACTGGAAGCTTGAAAGCGGCGCAGCATTGGAAGCAGCCCTGCAGCTACCCACTGCGACATTAACCCCAGAGACTTGCCAAGGTCGATTCAAATAGGTTGCGAAGCTTCGAGCGAAAAGCAGTTCAGTACAGATTGTCACCGACATCAGCATGGGAGGTTATGGGAGCAGCGATTGAAGCGCGACTGAGTTTGGAGGGAACAAACATTAGGAAAGAAAAACGCGTTTTTTAATTCAAGCGACACACAGTTAGATTCATTCAACGAAAATAAAATTCAGAAAATAAAATTTTATATATTCGTGAAGAGTTAAGAAAATACAAGTTTATTTAGTTTTATTATTATTAATAAATGCATTTCTTTTCAGCGCCCATCGCTACAGGGGGCGTTGACGCCACTATCCCTCGCAATGCAATGCACATCTTGAAATGGGCAGAAAGGCGCACTCGTAAAGTTCACCTATTGAAATACGCCCCCTTAAAAGTTTGTGCTTTCTTGCTTGTCGAAGTCTGTCTGAATTTGGTGACGCGGGTAGCTTCATCGCTGCTTAATCTGTTCCGTCGAAAGTAGTGAGTTACGACCGCCATATAATTGTGTAGTTGTTTTCGCGCGACTGCACTGACCGACGGGCTTGGCATCCGACAATAGGATCAGCACTCTACACCTAAACCTTTCGTCGGCCTCCAAAGAAAGTATGTTCTGGGCAGGGATGCGATTTCGACAACCGTACGGCTGGCCTTTTCCTGCATCGCTTTCCACGCTGAAAGCTCGAAACGCCCATCAAGTCGAATGGCGGGGCATTTGAATATATAGCTCCAAAGGCAGGACAACAAAACAAATTTCACGCCTTCGAAAACATGACGTCACTTCTGCTTTCAAAGGACATGGTGTCAGATTTTTTCTTCCGCCGGAAGTGTTCCCACCACATACAGATGGAGCCAAGCCCCATGAACCGCCGATGGACCGCCATGTTTTGAACGTATGGGCTCCTATGGAGGCTTCGCTACCAGGCATATTTACCTTGGACTTGCCGCGACGAACCGCTAAGTGCAAGGTGCCCTTCACCGAGGGTTCACGAAAGGAAACGCATCGGCATCCCCCGGAAGCTACCCACCGTGCATCAGCAAGAATAGACAAGGAAGCGCTCGACATTCGTCGTAGCATTTGGAAGCGGTGACAGTCAGTAGGCGCAGGACTAATCAGAGTGGTTGTTCTACTACAGGTTGGTGCTGTTATTCTGTCTGTTACAGATGCGTTTTATTTTATTTTATTTGTCACCGCTGCCAAATTGCTGTGTCGTTTGCTTATTGAATTTCTTTTTGCATATTTTGCACTTTCTACACTTGGTGATGTCACAGAAGGAACGAGGATGCACGCTCTGACCTGCGCGAACTACGTTCCGAGATGAAACAAATGAAAGAGGGACTTGAATTCATGAAAAAGCAATTTGAAACAATGAAGCAACAGTTAATGGAAGGGCGCACCGAGAGAGAAAGCTTAAGGAAGGAAAATGACAGGCTGAAGGCTAAACGCAGTGAAAATGAGTTAATCATTGTAGAGCTGCAGAAGCGAGTTGTTCAGGGTGAGCAGTACTCGCGCAGGTCGAATGTGGGAATAAAAGGGCTCGTTGAGAAGAAAAACGAAAACATCATTGGTCTTGTAGGCCAGATTGGTGGTGTCGTTGGCGAACCCATTTCTGCTGGCGATCTAGAAGTGTGCCACCGAGTACCGACTGGTGAGCAGAGCAAAACGAACGTTATTGTTCAGTTCGAAAGCAAGCAGAAACGGGACCATGTCGTCGAGAAAGCCCGCAAGAGCCGCATTCGGAATCGTGACGTAGGAATTTCCAGTGAAGCCCAAATCTTCGTGAATGAGCATTTCTGTTCGACACTGAAGCGGCTGCTTGCGCAGGCAATTGCAAAAAAAAAAAAAAACGGGAGAATCAGTGGCAGTTTGTGTGGACTAAGAATGGGAAGATTTTCGCGCGCAAGACACAGTCCAGTCAAGTGGTGCGCATTGAAACAGATTCTGACCTCGTCAAGATTGCCTAGGGTGCTTATGCTTATAATCTGTGTTACGTTTTCTTGTACACGTGATGCTGAATCACGAGTTTTGTCTGCCATGTGAACCATAACTTCCGGCGCAGTCGCAGGGCATATTCAGTGCCATTCACCTCAATGTACGTTCCGCCGCCACTAAGCTCGATGAGTTAAGCACATTCTTTAATGAATTCAACTTCATGTTCGACGTGATAATGTTGACTGAAACGTGGTATCACGAAGGAAGCGACATGTTAAATATGATTGACTACAATCATTATTTTATCAATCGAAGTGGTCGCCGTGGTGGCGAGTGGCAATGCACGTAAAAAAACACATGCTCTGCGACATAATCCCGGAATTTACGTGCATTACTGCTGACTATGAAGTGCTTTGCATAAAGAGCAACATGTACGTGGCGTTTTACCGCCCACCGTCTGGCGATATGAGTGTATTCCTGGAATTTATCAGAGGAAATGTTAGAATCCTCAACATTTCATTAGTATAACACTCTAATAGGTGGCGACTTTAACATAAATCTTCTCAAGGATAATTTGACCTCCCGGGAATTCCTTAACAAACTTTACGCTTGTGGCTACAATAACGTCATTACTACGTCAACACGCGTAACGACAAGTTGCCAGTCCATACTAGACTTGTTTATCGTCAGCATAGACACTGATGTAAGCGCAGCTGGCACGGTATGCGCCGGGGTAAGTGACCACTCTCCTGTCTTTATTGCTTTTCCTAAAACTACTGAAAATGAAATAACTTGCCGGGATATCGTTAAACATAGATGTATGTCTAGCAAAAATATGACCTCATTCCGCATGCGTATGCTGAGGGAAGATTGGTCTCCTGTTTACGATAAGCTAGACCCAAATGAGAGCTATCGTGAATTTTTATCTATATTCACTTGACATTACAACACATCTTTTTCCTTACGTAAGCACCAAAGCTAACAGGAAAAGAAGAAAACCTTGGGTTGGGCGCGAGCATATCAAAATGATCAAGAAAAAAGTCGCCTTTTTAAGAAGTTTTTGCGCACACGCGATATTAAGGAATTTGAGGCCTTTAAAACTTACAAAAACAAACTAACTGCCGCGCTGAAAAAGGCAAAGGCCTCCTACTATAACCACATGTTTTCTGGCATCTGTCAACGGCGCTCAAACCAAGTTTGGAAAGCCATCAATCAGGCAATGAACCGCAAAGCGGGTCAGAATACTTTAACGGAAATAACCATTAGCGGGAACAAATTTTCCGGTGTTCATCTAGCCGAGCACTTCAGTGAGCACTTTGCTAATGCGGTGCAACCACTGAGAAGCACTGCTCATACTCACAATAATTACCATAATACTGACACAATTTTTCTCGCACCTACAGATGAAGCAGAAATAGTATGCACATTTCTTTCTCTAAAAAACGGTGAAGCTGTCGATGTCGATGGATTTCAGGTAGAGGCGATTAACCACGTAATTGACTTCCTTGTCTAACCTACGTGTTTAATCTAGCCTTTCAGTCCGGCTGTTTCCCTAATCTCATGAAAATCTCAAAAGTTTCTGTTATATTTAAAAGTGGAGATATTAATGATGCTAATAATTACCGACCAATTTCTATAAGTCCTGTATTCTCCAAGGGATTAGAGAAGATAATATTCTGCCGCGTAAATAGCTTCTTTAAGAAACACAATATACTTTCGGAGTATCAGCACGGTTTTCAACGTGGTAAATCTACACAGACTGCACTGTTAGCTCAAAAAGAACTGATAATTAATAACATCGAAGAAAAAAAGCTTACGCTGGGCGTTTTCATTGACTATAGCAAAGCCTTCGATACCTAAACCATTACATTTTACTCGGGAAATTAAGTGCTTATGGGGTACGTGGTGTAGCTAATTCACTATTTAGTTCGTATCCGTCTGAGAGAAAACAATGCATCTCAATTGCTAACTGTTTTTTATCTTCTAAAACCATTTCTTGTGGCGTACCTCAAGGAAGCATTTTAGGACCAATGCTCTTCAATATCTACATAAATGATATTGCTAAGATAAACAATGACGCCAAATTCCTGCTCTATGCGAATGACACTAGTATTTTTGTTTCTGGACAATATCCAACTGAAATTGTTGCAAGAACTCAAAGTGTACTTTCAGATGTGCTGCAATGATCCACAGCTAATGGCCTACGAATAAATGCGAAAAAAAACAAAAGCTGTCTTTTTCAGATACCGAGGCACTGAAGTCAACGTGAACCAATCATTAACGCTTGAGGGAATACCCGTCGAAATAGTGGAGAAACATAAACTTCTGGGCGTGACTTTTTCTGCTCATATGACATGGACGTGTCATATTGAATCACTGACTAAATTGTTATCGTGTGCTGCTGGTGTTCTGTCACAATCTAGGCACTTCCTTCCAGAAATTGCTAAACTTCAGATTTATCACGCTCTATTTTCTTCCCATATAAATTACTGCCTGTTAGTCTGGGGCACCACGACCCTTAGTAACATAAATACAATTCACCTATTGCAGAAAAGAGCACTTCGGTATATTGCAAACGTCCCGCGCAATAGTTCTACAGTTACGTTGTTTACCGGCTATAAAATATTCAGTGTGAAACGCATGTTCGATTTTCGTTTAATGTATGCTTATTTCTTCCCGAACGAACAATTCAAAGTGTTTATTAAAGATTTATCTGATATAGGCATGCATTACACTGATTCACGCACCCGCAGCACCGTCAAGTGGCTTGTTCCTCGTTCCCGCACGACCTATTCTTTGCAGTCTCTTAGATTCACACTGCCGTCTCTACTTAATAAATACGAAGAGAAAGACGCCAACTTTTCTACGTTTACAAAAAAAGAAATGCGTGACTTTTTTCTAACTCTTGTCTAATGTCTTTTATACTGCCCGAACATGATCAAGTATGTTTCATTACTCTTTGTAACACGTTTATTTTCGTCATTTTATGATGTGGTGGTTACTTGAACATAGAATATTTCAACTATAATGTACAACTGTTCTGGAGTGTACTTATATATTGACTTTATTTGGTTCTATTGTTCCGTTGTTGAATTTGCACAACCTCCTCCTATTTTTTTTTAAACTGCATTTTGTAATTGATAACTGTAAATTTGTTTTTCAACGTATGAATCGTAATACCGCTGTCATGTACGTGGGCCTTTAGGTATTTTCAAGTGGTGTTACTGCCGCTTTTCGCCTAAAGGACCCCCAACTGTTGTTGGAAATAAAGATGTGATTGATTGATTGATTGATTGATTGATTGATTGATTGATTGATTGATTGATTGATTGATTGATTGATTGATTGATTGATTGATTGATTGATTGATTGATTGGAGTAGAATTCTTTTCGTAAGCCTCCAGGTTTCTTCCCCGTACGTGAGTACTGGTAAGACACAGCTGTTATAAACTTTTCTCTTGAGGGTTAATGTCAACCTGCTGTTCATGATCTGAGAATGCCTGCCAAACGCATCCAAGCCCATTCTTATTCTTCTGATTATTTCAGTCTCATGATCCGGAAACGCGGAAAATAATGTACGTAATAGGCATGGCATGTTTTAAAATCCCGGCTTTGCTCGCGCCGCATTGACAGAGTGTGCGCGCAGCTATGTTTCGCGCCAGAAACTTACTTTCAACCAATGCCAAATTAGAGTGATGGTTTTAGCTTTCGTGGGAGTGTATACGTGCTGCAAACACAGGTTCACGGCATAAAATAAAAGCGAAATGAATAGACCGGGAAGCGACCCACATGTTGAGGAAAGGCAAAGCCGATGCGCTCAAGCAAGTAAATAACCACTTCTAAATGAGCCGAATTGACAATCGGGACGCCTACCCAAAAAAAAAAAATTGCAGAAGATTTCAGTGTGCCATTATTATCTATGAATTCGTAAGCGGCGTTCAACACCAGCTGCTGCCTAGAGGACGTGTTCGAATAGGTCTCCTGCAGCTACGCAGTACTGAGTCCGCTTTATCACATTTTCAGTGGCTTTCTTGTTTACCAACGCTCGAATTCTACGGTAGACAACCGTTATCCTTGTCTTCAGCTAACCTGACGTCCATCTCAATCATGTAAGCACGATCTTTCAGATAACTTCAAAGAAATAAATCGAGTGGAGAGAGGTCAGGTGACCTAGCCGACCAATTTACAGGCCCGTGCCTTCCAATCTATTGCGCATGGAAAGTCGCATCCAGCCAGTTTCGTGCTCGGCTGCTGCTATGTGCTGTTGCTCCATCTTGCTGATACCACAGAAGTGGAAGACGTGACAGCGGGACTTCGCTGAGAAACTCATTCACCACTCCTTCCTGGATTTAGACCGCGCAACGCTGCCCAGTCAGTATGTCATCGAATAAGGCTGGACTGATTACAGCACCAGCGTAAATTCCGCAACCCACACTGAACGACCACTGGTAGTGGTGCCGATTGCGCTTTACCCAGTGTGCATTGTAGTCACTCCAATAGTGTGCATTATGCAGATTTACCTGGGCGTTTCTGTAAAGATTGGCTTCGTCTGCGCACATGATGTTGCTCAAAAAGTCCGGTGACTCATCGGCTTTTGTGAGGACCCGATTCGAGAAATGTAGACGATTCTACAGGTCCCTATCTTCCATGTATTGATGCTGGTTAAGGTGGTACGGGTGAAAGGCCGTCGTTTAGAATCCTCCATAGTGATGATTTGGGAATTGATACCTTAGCGGCCACGTCCCGCACGCTAGCATTAAGGTTTGAGGCCATAAATGCTATAACATCCGTGCGTGGCTGGGACTCAAAGATGGAGTCCTACGCCACTGTTTCTTGAAGCTGCCGGTTTGTCTCAGGTTTTCGTAATTTTTAATGATAGTCGATTCGTCTGGTTTAACGCCACACGGTGGAAAGAAAACAGAATTCGGCAATTACCGACCATTTTCTGTTCTGCCAGTTTTTCTAAGGTTGCTGAAAAAATAATTTACGTGCGTCTTCTTGGTTTCTTTTCCTCCAAGAATGTGATAAGTGGTCATAAATATGGCTTCGAACCAAGCAAGTCGACTGAGACCGCATTACGTTATATAAAAAATGTGTTAATTCAAAACAATGAAATGAAACGTTTTACTATTGGTCTCTTTCTTGACTTCAGCAAAGCGTTTGATTCGGTCCAACTTGATATTCTTCTAACAAAATTAGAAATTTACGGAATTCGTGGCATCGCTAAAGACCTAATGGAAAGCTACCTGACTGGAAAACAACAGCACACAGGGCTACATAACAGCACTTGCTCTGACCATGGAACACTAAAATACGGTGTACCTCAGGGATCTATATTAGGAAATCTCCTATTCAGTACGTATATAAATGACATCGTAAAAATTTATTCAACTTCGAACATTATCCTATACGCTGACGATGCTAGCGTCTTCTTTTCTGGCTCCCACCTAAAAACAACTTGAGCAGCAAGCTAATATGTGGTTTGACAAATTACGTGCTTGGCTGATTGTAAATAAATTGACATTAAACGTTAAAAAAACTAACTTCATACTATTCCAAGCAAAAAACAAAGCAATAAAGCACAACCCAAAGCTCTATTTCGATGATTCAGAAACCGCACGTAATAGTACTTGCAAGTTTCTGGGTTGAGCTGGTCTGAGCCCGTCACTGATGTCAAAATGAAAATGTCTCGATCCGTAGGTGTTATCAGCCACATAAATCATCTTCTTTCATATTCTGTAGCAACGCAGCTATACTTTTCACTTGTTCATTCGCACCTCACATACTGCAACTTAGTTTGGGGCACGTGTAGCGAGGGCAAGTGCAAAGCGCCATGCAAGAGGCGGTAGACGTCACGGAGCACTACCTGCTACCCACCGGACTCAGATGCTCGCCGACCAAATCTGAGCTTCTGCTTTATAGAAAAGAAAAGGGCCGCTGAAATAAATAAACAAGGATAGGAATATACTGAAACAAATAAACAAGGATAAGATCGAAGCAAGCTTCGTGGACGCAGCTGCATACCGAGACGGCAAGGGTTTTGCGGTTTCCGTCGTGGACACGCTGGGCAAAGTCATCAACTGTGCTTCTGTCCGGACGACGAACCCCAGAGGTGGCCGAGCAAGTGGCCATTGCACTCGCCATGCAAGACGGTTGGAGAGACAGGCTGTATAGCGATTAGAAAGCCGCCGTCAGGGCATTCCAGAACGGCCGGGTAGCAGGTAGTTCAAATCCTGAAAGGCGCCAAACATGGCAACACCTCCATACACTCGATCCTTTGCTTCCCTGCACACGTCGGGGTGATTGAGGGGGTTCCTCTGAACCTCAACGAGTCTGCCCACGAGGCTGCGCGTGGCTTTACCGACGCGCTGCCCTCGGATCGGGCGACTCCCTCCCCGGACACAGAGACGCTCCTATAACGCACAATGAACTTACTAAATTCTTTTGCTTAGAGAGAAGGGTTTTCCCGCCGCCTCACTCCAAGCTAAGCAGGCCGCAGGCGGTCACACTCAGACTCCTGCAAACAAACTCCTAGCCAAATCCGGCGTCCCTTAACAGCATATATCCCTAAATTTATCCGAATTGCTCCTGCGTGGCCTGTGGTGAGGTTGCTACTTTGCCTCATATGCTCTGGGAGTGCAGGTCGCTGGGCCTGAAGTTCACCAAGGAAGAGTGGGACGCGCTCCTGCGAAGACGCGTCTTTGAGGACCAAATCCTAGATGTCCATCGCGTCCGCAATCGGGCCGGCAGACTAGATCTGTCAGTCCCGTCGTGGGATTAGCCGGGTGCACGTTTTATCGCGTTTTGCTGGACCAAATAAAAGTTTATTCGCTCACTCACTCACTCACTCACTCACTCACTCACTCACTCACTCACTCATAAAAAATTGACAATCATGGAACAAAACTCATTGATACTACTAACAAAAAGGAAAGGTAGCCATAATAACTCGTTCTCTGTTTTTCACGTAATGCCTTTTACCAAGTGCTATAAATTTAAACTAATGGTCCTTATCTATCATCGTATTAAATAATACTTTTTTTCATTCAGCAATATGCACCACAGCCGCGATATCCACTATAACTTCCGAACAATTTCACTTGTTTCGATTAACCGAGGAAAAATTATGGCACTAGATCACTAGATCATCAAATAAGAGAAATATGTAATGGTATTCCTTCTGTAGTGGAAATTGCACAATCGAGTACATCTGTATATCATCTTTTCAAAAAAAGCAAGATTGCTTTTTGAGCCAGGTTGAAGCGTTTTGTGTTCTTTTTTGTTTGCCGGTGTTTTTTTCTGCGTGTGCTTGTATACTACCACCTGCGATGTCTACCTCTGTTTGCTTACGTGTACTTCATTACATTCCACTTGTAACTTTATGCGCACTGTTTAGTCTTACTTGAAATTTTGCTTGAAGCATTCCCCTTTTAATTTGCTTATGTTCATCGATTATATTACCACAAGATGGAATGTTTATACTTCATTAGATTTATTGCGAATGTTAGCATGTAATTGGTAAATGTTTTTGATAAATTTATATATGCGATGTAATTGAAATGAGCTGTTATTTGTACGTTTTCTTTGCCAACCTCGCTGTTGACCCGTATTTTTACGAACCGGGATGTAGGCCTAGTCAGGAAACATATGCTTTGTCTGTCTCCTTTTGCCTCATCTCGTTGGCATGATACATTGTTGTAAGTGTACACATGTCATAATAAACCGCATTTATACTTCCATGACTGATATATATTTACGGCCTTCCTTTTGTTGCCATTTGCAGCTCCCAAGGCAAGGATCATTTTTACCTTCTACTCATTAGAGAAATACATGGCAACTGGGACGAAACAAAACGCACCTTTAAACATTCACACTGACGTCAATTCGCTTTTGTGGCGGTATGTTCTGTGGTAAAAAAAAGAACCATCCGTGCACTTTATCTACGCTAAGACAACAGCTATCACAGCTTGTTTCCAGCTAACACCAAACGTGACATGTTACTTCGGCCGAGGCGCGAGAGATAAGCACTAGCTCGATCACGATGTTTTACGGCGAAGCTGTATATGGCTAGCCGATTCGTCCGTCCGTCCGTCTGTCGCCTGTACGCCGAAAACTCCTCCGGCGCAACCCCATGCGAATGCATGAAAAAAAAACACAAAAGAGAGGCGCGCGATTGGCTGCGCCAATAGTGACGTTGTTGCTCACCGTCGCAGTCGAGCGGGCGCACAGCAGTTTCTCTCCGGCTCCGAAATGGGAAGGCCACGCGTCATACGTACTCCTGAGGAGCAGGCAGCTTTAGATCAGCAACGCCGCTAGCAGAACCGGGATAGAGCTCCTCTACGCCGTCCCAATGCTGCAGCCCGGGCACAAGAACGGGCTCGTAGCGGCCGAGCGCAAGCAGCAACTGCGTACCGATGGTCAGGCAGCCTACCAAGCCGTCGTTTATTGAACCGTCGGGAATAACTCAGTGATAAACACCAGGACCGCACGTTTCAGCTTCGCTGGTTAACCGTCTGTACAGCGTGCTTAGGCGGTGATTCTTTTCGTTATTTCCTTCATTTCGTACTGGCTAACTCAGAAGGAGCCTGTTCGAGGGTGCTGCTTTATGATGTGGGTGGGAGTGCAGTCACGTGGTATTCGCCATATTTCGCAGGGTTTATTTATTAGTCGAAAAAAATTGATACGCAATCAGTACGTCACTGAAAATACCGCAGTTAGATGTCCCTTGGCTGTGCCTGCAAATGCTCATTGACACTTAGATAATTATGATAGTACAGCTCGAGCCAGATAATCAATTACAATTACCTAGTTAAATCTCAGCAACGAACAATTTACTGGCAGCTGTTCTACTGTACTGGAAACAATGTGCATTAAGTTTTCTTCGAGTAATGAACTGCTTCTTTTTTAATCTTGGTACATGATAGTTAATTGTAACACTCTGTATATATTTATGACTTTTGCATGCAAGTGACGATGTTTCCAGCCTTAATAAATGTTATAAATTCTTAGAAGTGTTTTTAATGAGTCGTTATCTTTGCTTACCGGAAAGAGAAGTGATACTGAGACACATATCATTTATGTGCATTTCACACGCTGTTGATAAAAGACTGCGGAAGGGGTCACTAAAGTCTACAGGCTTTTTTTTTTTTTTTCAGGGTAAAAAAAAAGCCCGCAAAGCATTTTGAAGCGAGGTGAACATACAGCAACATATTCATTCTCTAGGCATAAGCTATCCATACTTTTAGAAATAATTGTTAGTTGGCTACCTCCTTCTCATTAAATATATAATAAACTTTGTACTGTGTATATATTCAAATATATTGTGTATGTGCATGGTGTTTACAGTGGAAAGTTAAAACAATGTTGAAGTGAGAAAATACGGATGAGGCAGCCGCCGCTGGTATTTCTAAAGTGCTTGTTCTCCTATTGCCAGGATTTGCGGAAATACAGCAAAGTATGAATTAAAATCTGTGCACGTATGCGCCAACAATGATGCAGTAAGCTATTAGCCACAATAAAATTTTAAAGGGCCCCTCATCGGGCCCCATAGAAAAATTTGGTTATACGCTGGAAGTTGTTACGTGTCCTCTAGGGAGCGTTCTGCCGCAAAAATTTGTCAAGTCGGCTCATTAATAGCCGAGATAGAAATATTTCAGTGCCGCGAACCTATGATTTCAGCAGGCGGGCTCCACTGCATAGCGAGACTCCTTTCTCTACTCGCCCCGTGTAGCCTTCGCAAGCGAAATTCCTTCCCTGCGTTCTCCCATGCCAGACCTCGAGGATCGCGTGACACGTACGTCACGGGTCCCGCCTTCACTTTTCTTTTTTTCGGCGATGCGCACTTTCGCTGGTTTATCCGCTGTCTGCGTTGCGCGCGAGCTGTTACCGTTTCGCGCAGCGCACGATTTTGCGCGCTGTGCACAAGGGCGCATGACTAGCGGTATAATTCAGTGCAACACGAATCTTGAGGCAGAACAAGCGGATCGCAGAGCATGATTACGGGGTGCTGGAACACGGTAGAAAATGGCATAGTTTTGGTACCTGCGCACGCAACTGCACGACCGTGGAAACAAGCAGACAAAGCGGAGGTACATCTCTCTTGCTTCGGTGCGAAGTAAAGCAAAACACACGCAGACATTCCGTTTGTGTGTTTTATTATTTCTCTAAACTTCAATTTGTCAATTCAAGCAACAGATCACACAAATAACGGATGGTGACTTAAATAATACTCGAAGTCACGTGTCACCACGAGCGACGTCACACTGCGGACTCGAGTACGTAGACGCAGGGACGCGAGTAAGGCATCCTCCGGCTTGGATCGCGGCGGCCGCGAGGAGAAGGAAAAACGGCGTTCAGTTTGAAATTTCATATCTTTCCGCGGCGCGTAGCGATGTAATACTTTGCAGACACCATCGTTATCACCCAATGTATGCTCTGCGCGTGTCAGCTCAAAATGGCCAGACCTGGTGAGGAGCCCTTTAAGTGAAAAGGCCGAGTCAAGACAAAAGAAACCTCAAATGATGTGGGTGACAAAACTCTGGCAATGACACATTAGGTGGGGGTGGGGTCTGAGACCCCCCCCCCCTACCCGGAAAACTACGGTGAGGTTTCGGGCCCCGGAGCCTCCCTCCCCCCCGTAGTCGGCGCCTATGGTGGTGCTGCTGCGAATTGATGCATTGCCCATGGACGAACGAAGCCCTTTCCTATAGCGTTTCGTCGACTGCTTTTTGTCTACATTTAAGTAAATAAAGTGACGAGTATTTTGGCAGCTCTCGAAAACTATACCGTGCACTACAACACGACCAAGTGTCACTCTGTACACTGTGTTTTACAGTTCAACGCTTATAGAAGCCTTTTTAAGGCTGTGGATGGCATGCAGGCAAATTAGGAGTAACATTATTAGTGCTATTTACTTGTCAACTGCTCCCTAGATGCATTTTAAATGTTCCTTCGCAAAACACTTGAGTCCTACCTTTTTTTATATCGCAGTGATAAAGTTGCTTCAGCGCCAGGAACAGCAATGATAGCACGCAGTGTTTAGAGAACGTATGAAGTTGCAAAGTGGTTATTATACACAGGTCGAAACGGTTGATCTTGTTGAATAACATCACACGTATTTTAACTTCATACCTGTATGGCCGACTTTTGTTGAGCAGCTTCAAAACATGAAGTAACAGCAAACTGCGCTGCTTGGAAGGCAGACCACGCACTGAGTGTATCTTTTGCACAAATTTTGCCCCAGAAAGCTGCAGCAGGAAGCGGGTGGTGACTTTATCAAGATAGAACGAAAGTGAAGCAAAATACATGGAGGTGGAAAAATAACTACATAGCAGATTTAAGAATTCGCTCTGCTAGCTGCAGTACCATCTCTCAGATACTTGGTCTTGAAATCAACAACAGTGCACTAGCGTAAGAATTTGAGTTTGTTGAATGAACACCATTTCTGAACATTACAGTGCATCTTTCCCTTAACTGTGTCCTTGTGCTGTTTGTATATATCAATTAGGCGCAGAGGCAGAATGGTTTTGATCTGTCAGGCCTTTTGTAATCATATCGTTGATATAATTACCAAAGGCCTGACAGATCAAATATCTATTAGTGAAATGTATAAAATTATGTCAGGTAGACATGGCGGTAAAACATTACTCTGAGAGTGCTATCGGAGTCGCAGTTTTGCCCAAAAGGTAAAGCATTGATATATATAGCGATAGCAAAGTATTAGACAGCCACATGAAGTAAGGTATCGTAATTCTATCGGCCGTATTAACTCCAGGAAACAATCGCTTGCTAATTAAGTTAACAAGCATGGTGTCATGCTCGCACAAACAAACGCAAACAGATATCACTCGATGACCGCTAACACTCGCCGTCACAAGGGTGGCGTGATGAAGGGCGCCAGCCTCGGGGAGCGAAGTGCTTCCTCTCGCTTCGAGTCTCTGAAACTTGAGATTGCACCCGCTCCGACAGAAACAGGACTTTTACCTGTGTGTCACGTGGTATATACAGCGCAGTCTACTTATAACGATACCAAGAAGAACTGAAAATCTGATCGTTATAACCGATCATCGCTGTATCTGTATCTACTGCTGAAGTGCTTATTCACTGTGGCGCCTCGCTGCTGCGTACGCACAGCCCAGACCAGCCAATCAGAACTTCAACAGCAGATGAAAGGGACATGTCCACTAGGTGGACTCTTAGAGAATACCTCCCCTGGACTGGCGCAAAAAAAAAAATCGGCCACCCGCATTATCACAACAGATGCCCCGACTGAGTGCATGGACAGCAGACTCGCCCACCTCATCGAGGCCAAATCATCCATCCTCTCTAGATGGAAGGCACAACAGCTCAATAGAAGACTCCGACGGAAGGGCGCACTTCTCAACAAGGAAATTGAAGCACACTGCCGCGTTCTAAGTCAACAGCAATGGACAGAGCTCGGTCACTCTCTAGATGGGCAACTCCACCACCCCCGCTCGGGGAAAATGCTCAAACATTTGATTGATAGCACCACCACCCACTCATATCAACAAGATCGCCTCACCAAGCTTTTATTCACAGAAAGCAAGACGCATGGCCAGGACCACGTTAAGAATAGCTTATGTCAAAAGTGCATCCCATCTGGGCCCACTCAACCTCACGGGCCATACACAGGGACCTCCAACCCTGCCCTTGATGAAGATTTCAGCGTGGCAGAGGAGGAGGAGGAGTAGATTTTAATGGAGAGAAAGGAGGAGAGGTCGGCCTGGAGAGAGCGTGGCAGAGATTCATGCTGCCCCGCACAAGCTGAACAGCCGTTCGGCGCCAGGCCCAGATGGTGTTACGAATAAAACACTAAGAAATCTAAATGACCCCTCGGTGCAACAACTCACCGAATACATCAACAGCTGCTGGCGCCAAGGATCCATTCCTCCGACATGGAA
Source organism: Dermacentor variabilis (assembly GCF_050947875.1). Taxonomy (NCBI): domain Eukaryota; kingdom Metazoa; phylum Arthropoda; class Arachnida; order Ixodida; family Ixodidae; genus Dermacentor; species Dermacentor variabilis. The sequence continues at coordinate 33,249,838 of NW_027460291.1, forward strand.
AACGGCCAAAGTAATTCTAATCCCCAAACTCGGTAAGCCATCTAGCCTCGCCAATGTCCGGCAAATATTCCTAATTTCATGTGTAGGCAAGGTCGTGGAGCACGCACTCCTAACCCGTGTAAACACTCACCTCTAAGACACATCTGTTTACCCCCACTCGATAATTGGCTTTAGACAGCATCTTTCCACCCAAGACGCTATGCTCCAACTTCAGCATCAAATCCTAGATGGCAAATCCCGTCACACGAAGGCAATCTTGGGCCTCGACCTCGAGCGCGCCTTCGATAACATAAGGCACTCCACAATCCTCGAACGCATCTCCATGCTCAACCTTGGAGAACGCACTTACAACTACGTAAGAGACTTTCTATCCAATCGGAAGGCCTTCCTGTCGGTCGGAGACATTCGATCGGAGGAACTCTCCCTCGGCAGCACGGGCACACCGCAAGGCTCTGTCATTTCCCCAATACTGTTTAATCTGGTTATGCTCGGATTAGCACAAGAACTACAAAAACTCGACGGCATTTAACACACCATATACGCCGACGACATTACAATCTGGGCTGCAAAGGGCAGTGACGGCCAAATCAAAACTGCCCTACAAGACGCCATTGACGTCGTAGAAAATTATCTTGAAGGCACGGGACTCCGCTGTTCCCCTGAAAAGTCGGAGCTTCTCCTACACCGCCCCACACTCCGTGGACGCCCCCCGCGAGGCTCCACGACTAAACGCCAATACGAGGAAATAGAGCTCAACTTGAGGGATGGCAGACCCATACGCGTGGTCCCTAGCGTCCGCGTTCTTGGTATGACCACAGAAGCCAACGGCGCTAACTCTACGGCTATCTCCAAGGTCCTTCGACAGACCATTAATACATCCAGACTGCTGAAACGAGTGACTAACCGACAAGGGGTATGAAGGAAGAAAGCCTCATCCGCCTTGTCCGATCTTTTATCATCTGTCACATTACTTACGTTGCACCCTTTCTCAACTGGTACAAAGCTGAAAAGACTAAACTGCACATCATCATCAGAGGAGCCTATAAGCAGGCCTTAGGACTACCCAACCACACCATAACGGAACTTCTACTACAATTACGCATCCACAACACGCTAGACGATTTAGTCGAAGCCCAACGTCGCTTTCAACTAGAGCGGCTTATCCTCACGGAAACGGGCCGCAGCATTCTAACCAAGCTCGATATCACCTACCACCGTCAACATGGAGACAAACACCCAATACCACGTGCCATTCAGCAATGGATACACGCCGACCCTATTCCCCAAAACATGCACCAAGACCACAACAAAGAACGCAGGAAGGCACGAGCTACCTCCCTCATCAAAGCTTATACCAACACCGCGGGCGTCACCTTCGTCGACGCAGCTGAGTACCAAGATGGACGGCGCTTTGCGGCGGTTACCACAGCAGGCGGCTTGCTGCGACATGCCGCCAGCATCGTTGTCCAAACTGCCGAGACGGCCGAGGAAGTGGCCATCGCCCTGGCCCCTCTTGACCCAGCCTGTCACACCATACTGAGCGATTCGCGCGCAGCAATCAACAACTACATCAAGGGTCGTATTTCTCAGCAATCACTCCGTATCTTACAACGAGCCCCACATTCGTCTGAAAATTAAATCACCCTCGTATGGATCCCAGCACACGTCGGCGTTGTCCTCCCCGCACCTCACCAACCTCAACAAGGTTACACACTCCGTAGCACGAGGACTAGTCAACTGTGCCGGAGATTGTGCAGGTGCACCTGCAGGACGCGACCGCCTTACAATATACAACGACCTTGTGAAGTCCTTTTACCTCGCAAGAAGAACCTTCCCCACCACTCACCGCAAGTTAAACAGAGCACAGGCAACCACCTTTCGTCTGTTACAGACCAATACATACCCCTCCCTCACACGCTATCACACCATTTACCCCGACATCTACCCGAGCCAGACGTGCAAGGTCTGTAAAATGTAAAACTCAATCAGCAACACTCCTCCACATGCTATGGGAGTGCAAACATCAATACCCAGACCATAATCCCGTGACGCTCTCGTCGAGATGGCACGCCGCACTGCGCAGCTCCCATCTCGACGACCAACTCTGGGCAACCCAGCAGGCCTACGAAGCGGCGAAGAGGCAAGACCTCGACGTCCCATCGTGGGAGGCCTTGGCCCAGCAGACTAAACTGCTGGTGCTCATTAAAGTTCACTCTCTCTCTCTCTCTCTCTCTCTGCCGAACATACCTTTATAGCACCGAAACCAAATTTGCCACTTGCGCTAAAAAAATAGGCGTTTTATAAAGTAGGCTGTGAAAAATAAAACGTTTATTTACACCTATTAACAGCGCATCAAGCATTAGGCACCCTGCGATAGTCAGAAATATAGACTTGCTTTCGCGGGAGTTTCACGTTCACAACTGCGGTGTCCAGCTGCTGCGCGAACACTAGCGGCAACAATTTAGCGTGCATGAAATCAGTCAGCGACTCCATCGACGACAGTGCACTTCGCGTGAACATCGGGGTCGGTGTCAATCTCGTCGCCTCCGTCGCACAACGCCGCCGCCTGTCGCGACAGCGAACGCCACGTCGGAGATATCTTCGCATAACAAGGCAGCACCATCTGCACTCAGAAACTCCTCCATCGAAGCACCACCTGCTTTATGGTCAGTAGCGACGTGCTCTCAGAGCTCGGTAATGTCGGCGGCTTTCCACCTTATTGGTTTCACTACCATTGGGGGGGGGGGGGGGGGGGGTTCGTTCTTGCCCACAAAGCCACGAGATGTTCATTTCAGGGATCGCCAGCCGTTTGTGCGCAGGCGCGAATAAGAACGGGCGTGAGAGAGAAAATCTGAGGGCTTTTGCTCCTTGGATATATGACTCTGCCTAGGCACTACGGAGGAGGTTTCTTAGCGCTTGTTGTATGCGTTTGTGCCCTAGACATGCCGGCACTGCGGAGTGCGGTCGAGTTTCGGTGAGGCAGTGGGCACGGACGCCCGATTTGGTGATCGCTGTGTCTGAAGGGGCAAGGTTCTGACTGATGTTGTATAAGCCGAGGGTCGCTTTTTTCGTCTCGACGATAGAGTGGAATGTTTACAAGCACTGCTCCCGGAGGGCACATGTAACCGGCAAACGGATACCTGAGGAGAGCACCTGAGGTTATAATAAAGCAGGCGGCGCAGGATCTTCAGGGCACCCAAGGGGTAGCGGGTATCAAAGCTGGGAGCTGGTTGGGGCCGCGGAGGCCGAAGCGTGCCAGGCGGTGTTTGCATAAAAAATTGGCTCTCCGCGATAGCGGGCAGCCAATATATACACCCCTGGCACGCGTAGGCCTCTGCGAGTCCCAACCCACGGACCAGTCCGGGTTCTATCTTTGGCGTCCCCGTTGCCGCTTTGGTGTCCTGGAGGCGCCGCCAATAATGCGAAATAATGGCATCTTGTTAGAATTAGTAAAAAAAGAACACGATTGAGCAAACATAATTACGGCCAGCCACCAACTTGTGACGCTAAGTTCAGCACTACCGCGCCCCGCGACTTCTGCAACATGAGTCAGAACTTCGCCTTTGAAGGTACGTCGGACAGAGTTTCTCGCGCCTGCGGCACTGGTGCTGAGTCAGTCATCGTAACCGGCGGCCTTTCAGCCATTGCGATCAACCGCGATTGCTAAGGCGCTCTGCCTTCTAGATTTTCAATATATGCGGCCCGGGCTCGCCCAGGTGAAAATATCCAACTGGACTCCAACTGGCATTGACTGGGACCAATTGGTTCCAGTAGGAAACCAACTGGTCCCAGTTACAGGTCAACCTGTCCCAGTTAAAAACCAACTGGTATGCAACTGGTTCCAGTTACAAGCCAACTGGACAGCAACTGGTTCCAGTTGGGATCCAACTGGATCCCAACTGGAACCAGTTGGGATCCAGTTGGGATCCAGATAAAGTTGGATCCCAACTTTATCACTGCGTTACAAAAAAAGGTAGGACACAAGTGTGTTGCGAAGGAACTTTTGAAATACATCTAGGTAGTAGTTGACAAGTGAATAGCACTAATAATGTTACTCCTAATTTTCCTTCATGCCATCCACAGCCTTCAAAAGACTGCTAGTGAGTATGGTAGTTGGTGGAAACAACTGGGGTTTGCAGCACCAGCGATTGCTTCCCTACGACAAAAAAATAAAAGAAAATGCTGCGCAACGCAGAGAGCTGCATAGCGCACGCTTACTATATAGAGTGATCTACGCGTCCATGACTAGTCTAGTACACACTACCACACATGGTAATATTGTGATTCATATACACTGTGCTCTACCATGACCAGAACAGTGACCATTTTGAAAAAAAAAAACATTAGTTGCGTATCTTGTCATGATCAGCTCAAACCTCTATGGCTCAAACATTAATAATAATATGGCAATAAATTGAGATTATATCGAATAAAATTAAAATAAAATTGTTGCCTCACATAAACAGCGTAATTTTTATTAATAGCGAGAAAGTCCACCACAAATACGAAACTGTGGAAACGTATCGACGTAGTTCGGCAGCCATTGCGTTTCTCACTATATTACCTTGAGGCACCATACTTGAGGGAAATTTGGCGCTGCTGCGCTGTGGTATGCATGGGAATGCCGGTGTATTGTGATTTCTGATCGGCATCGTTCTTGGAAAACCAAGCAAGCACTGTTCCGTCTGTCAGAATGATTAATTTTTTACTAAAGCAGCACGCAGAAGGCTGTTTTAGCTTTATTATAACACAAAAACATGTTTCGTTTAACTATGAGAACTTGTTATTGCATGTACAATTATGTGATACGTAAAAAGTATCAGCGGGCTGCTAAAGTTGGAAGACAGACGACAAGATTCGCGCTCGCTTTGAAACAGTTTGTCGTCTGTTCTTGCTTTTCGCCACTTGGTCATGCATTGTAGGTGAGTAAAGATGTAATATGCGAAAATAGAAATATTTTATGAAGATTTTACTTTAAGAACGCGTTATTTGTGTAGATCCACGTTTTAGACGAAGCCTTTTACAACACCAGCCAACCCAAACCTCGCAGACGTCATTCCCATGACGGCACAGCGCCCCTTAGGAAACTCGCATATACGGTGGCGCCAGATTTCCCTCTAGGTGTTATAGTGAGAAACTCTACGTCGGCAGCCATATTGACAGCAAGCTAGTCGAGCGAGGCATGGAGCGAGGCGTGCGCGGTTGTGAAGCTTCTTGAAGAGGAGCCTGCGGTGTCATTGCCTGCGTAACCTGATTTATGTAGTATTATAGTGTTGGACATTTTCACCTTTGGAAGACGGCATGACTATATGCCAACGGATGGCACCTGTTTTTAACACCTATAACGCGGCTTTGTGGACACATCGTGTGTGGATTGACGTGCGCACTTTTCCCTGGTCTTGATTCTGCCATTCGGAGGTAATTATATATTTAACTTATTTATGTTTCGAGTGCAAGTGGTTCTTCATCACAAAGGTGTCAATACTGCAGCACAGTGTCATTGACTCAAGTGTTGTACTACGTGACGTTTGTACACATCAATGCTTGTGAGTTTCGTTCTCGTTTTCGAGCCCCATTAACTGCGATTCAAACGTATCGGTTTTTTTTTACATAACTCGCGGAAGGTTCCGGCGTAATCGAGGTGCCCGCATTACTTCCAGAAAGTACTACACAATTCGTGTCACGCATATAATCTGATTACTCTAGGTTCGGCGAGAACATATATACACAACATATAGAATCAACGATAACATTCGAGTAAGTTACAATCATGCAGATGCGTCTTGCACTGAGATGATTGTAGTTGCCGAGAAAATGATAAACGAGTACACATGTCGATATGAACCAGTGTCGTGCAAGGCTTGTGCTTCGAATAGCACACATAGAAGTATGAAGCGGATACTAGAGCGCGGTAGCTCTGCCTAACGTGTAACAGAAGGGCATACAGGGCGTGCTTGCACTGCAAGTGTGTATTCCCAAACTTGTTCCATATGTAGGCTATATTAGGGCAAGAAAATAAAAAAAAGCTCTGGCATAATAGAGCCATATGTATACGCATAAAGACTAGATGATGTACAAGAGCTACAAAACATGAGGCAGCTGATACGTTATAGGTCTGAATTTTTTATTAGAAATTTTAAAGGTCAGAGCACAAGCTGCTGATGATGTTAGTGATGCAGAATTCAGAAGCACGAGCTTCGGATCAAAAATGATCTGAATTAAAAGAATGCGGTGCAAGATTTTCGCTTTATCAGTAAATATGACACTTAATGCACAATTGTGTGTACATGCAGCTCCGCCCACAGTTACAGGCACATTCGATCAAGTCGTGCTCATAATGATACTTGTTTTTTCTTACGTAGGCATTCAAAATTGCACAAAACATTGCCCGCATACAAGGGCACTTGAAATAGGATCTCACACTTCTGAATACTTGATCAGAAAAACGTCTCTTGCGAGGTTTTTGGTATATAACACTGCTGTCCCAGTGGTCAATTGTGTCGTGATCTACTCATACTAAAAGCCGTAGTTACTGCAAAGCAGGAGCTATTTGTCATTGCATACTCTTTATGTGGCCAATAGCTTCTGCTCAAGGGCAGTTTTGGCGTTACATCAGGTCACGCTGTCTTATGTGTATCAGAACTACTGATACACGAGTATCTGTACGATGTACAAGTAGGATTGCTTGTATGAAGTACTGATTGCTTTTTTACTGAATGCATATACAACTATTTCTTTCAGGTAATGATGTGGAAGAGCTACGTACGAAATGTGTAAAAGTGTGCCACGTCTTGAAGGGAGAATTCAAGATGTTTCATCGCTAAACACAAGCTGCAAGTGTTCCAATAAATGTCAAGTTTCAACACCCAGCTGCTTCGGCTGCATAAAGTTCACTGAACCGGCTGGTTCTTTGCGACGTGCGATGCACAACCACAAAAAGCATACAAGCTATTGGCCAGCTTGAATCCCATTTGTACGTACCTGTGGTTCCTCCTGGCCACGGCTCACTATCCCTATTGCACAACCGATGCCAGTTGCAATAGGAACTGGAACCTGTTCCGGTGGGGACTAACTGCCACGAGTTGCAAAGGGGCAAACTGGAACCAGTTGCAATGGGGACCAACTGGGACCACTTGCAATGGGGACCAACGGGGAATTGTTCCATAAACCAGTTGAACTGGAACCAGTTGCATTCCCACTTGCATATTTTCACCTGGGGATCTACTACGGTCGCTACTGCTCCCACAGAAATATCTGACATTATTTACAAGGTACATTGTCGTAAGGCGGGAGAAAGCTATGATCCGCCACGATTGACTTAGCACGGGCGCCGCAGGTGCGAGACAGTCTGTTCGACCCAGCGGTCGCCAAATCGGCCGTCAGTGCCCGCTGCTTCACCGCTGCTGCTTCACGCTGGCTGCGCCGGCAGCCAGCGTCCGAGCGTAAACAACTCGACCCCACTCCGCAATGCCGGCACGCCTAGGGACAAACGCCTACATAGAAACTCTCTAATGAAACCTCCTCCGTAGTGCCTAGACAGAGTCATATATTAAAGGAGCAAAAGACATGACATGACAAGAACTTTATTTGAGTCCTGAGGGACTGAGACCTCGGGGAGCCAAACCGAAGGCTCCCGAAGATCAAGTCGGTGGCTCTGCCCACGATGGAACCGGGAGATCAAGTCCCGCGGCAATGTCGTGGGCCCTCTGGACAGCCTGGAGTTGAATGTTGAGATTGCTGCTCTTGAGAGAGTCCTGCCATTGTTCTTTCGTGATGGGTGGAGAGGCGTTAAGGACTGGGCACAGCCAGAGCATGTGGTCAAAGGAGCATGAGTCATGACCACATTTGGGGCAAGACTGTGAGTGTTCAGGATCTATCCTGTGAAGAGACCGAGGAGTGGGATATGTACGGGTTTGCAGGAGTCTTAGTGTGGTAGCCTGGGGTTCGTTCAATTTGGGGTGAGGGGGTGGAAATGTCCTCCTGCCTAGTCGATAATCGGAAACAATTGCGTGGAATGTACTTAATGGATCTTTGTGGATGTGGACCTCGTTCCAAGCCTGGCTACCCGCGACAGCGCGGTGCGTGAAATCGCGCGCTCTCCGGTGGGCCTGCTCGTTAGGATTACATCCAAGCGGGTTAATTGAGCGATCTAGATGGGCTGGGAACCACGAGATTTGGTATCCTCCTTCGGTACTCTCCCTAGTCCTTTGAAGTGCTTTGATCACAATACTGTACGCCTGTTCAGATATGAGGGCGGACGAGAAGGATCTAACCGCTGTGCGCGAGTCCGAGAAGACGATAGCGGGAACTTTTGAGCCATGAAAAGCCAGAGCGATCGCCGCTTGCTCCGCCACGTGGGCAAACTTAGTATAAACAGAGGCTGCATTGACCAGGTTGCCTGCCGCGTCTACCACCGAGACAGCGAACTTATCCCCACTGTCATATCTGGCAGCATCGACAAAGAGGGCATCTAGCTTCTGCTAATTGATCTTTTTAAGGATGGACTTGGCTCTCGCGAATCTTCTTCCCTGGTTATGCACTGGGTGGATGTTTCGCGGGACGGGGTCAACCATGATGCGAGCTCTGGTTTCCCGGGTCAAGCTAACTTTGGTCGCCGGTTCATGTCTGGGTTGGATTCCTGCTTCTTCTAAAATCTTAATCCCTGGCTTAGTGGATGAAAGTCTCATTATCTGAGCCGCTGTGTGAGCTTCTATTAGCTCATCGATGGTGTTATGGAGTCCTATAGCTCCAGCAGCTTCTCAGTGCTTGTGGACTGCGGAAGGCCGAGCACGCGCTTGAGGCCGGTTCTGATTAGGGAGTCGAGCTTGACCTTTTCCGCTTTACCCCAATTAAGGTACGGCGCGATGTAGGTGACATGACCCAGGAAGAATGCCTGATAAGCTCTGAGCAAATTGTCCTCTTTAAGACCGCCTCTTCGATTTGAGACGCGGGCTACAAGTCTTAGGACATTACTAGCCTGTCCAGTGAGCCTGTTGAGGACCGTCGAGTTACAGCCCTTGGCATCAATGAGGAGACCTAGTATCTTGACCGAGTCCTTCCTCGGTATGGGATGCCCATTTTTAGCTCGAATTTCTACCGGCAGAGTTTCCAGAGGCGCAAGATTTCTGACCCCCTGTCTGGACTGGCGGTATAACAGTAGCTCTGATTTAGCGGGGGAGAGTTCAAGGCCCGTGTTTGAAAGAAAATCTTCGGTAGCCTCCAACGCGGAGCAAAAGCCCACAGATTTTTCTGGTGGCTGGCGAACGGCTGGCGATCCTTCAAATGAACGTCACGTCACAAAGCCCGCCTTTTACGTTGATCGGCATGGCCCCTGGCTGCAGCCATCATGATCGCGGCACCCCTGCGAGAGCTCGTACTTCTTTGAGCCTTGCAAAATTTGCAGCTCCGTTTCAAGCGAAACAACATTGCACTTTGTCGGCGCCGTCTTCCATCAACCGGGCTGTCCACAGCTCCTTACGCGGTGCATTTCCGCGCTTGCTGAGCAGGTGGCAAACGGCGGGCACCGTTTCGCTTCTCGCATTCCCCCCGTCTCTCCTCACGTATACCTCGATCATGGGCGGATGAATGGATGGATGTTATGAGCGTCCCCTTCGGAACGGGGCGGTGGGTTGCGCCACCAGTTCCGGCTATTATACTGCCTAATGTCGTACCTAGGTTTTAAAAAAACACGATGAATTCCCATTACGAAATTTTCTGATCTCCTATTGTGAAATTTGTTTTTGCAGGTCTCCGTTTTTTGTCTTTACCCTACTTTTCTTCCACCAATCTTCCAATCGCCTCTTACTAATCTCTAGTGCGGACATGTTTAGTTTCCCCCTGCTCTCGCTGAACCGAGGGCTTCAAGGGGGCCAGTGGTGCCTAAATCGACCGCTGGGCAAATCTCACATTCTAATAAAACATGCTTCATCGTTTTCCTAGCTTTACCGCAGCAAGCACATGCTTCTTCTCCCTTCTTATATCTCGCTTTATAGGTACGTGTTCTAAGGCATTCTGATCTGGCTTCGATGAGCTTCCCTTTGAGTTATCATAAATTGTTTCTTTCATTTTTCCTCTTAAGTAGTTACTCATGCCAGGTTTCTTTTTCATTGCCGCCACCCATGAGATTCTTTCAGCCTCTCTGACGTTCCGCTTGACGTTTTTAAATTTTTTGTTGTGTTGTTCACCCTCCAAGCCGCATACTTGCTGGTAAGCTTCCTAGTTCTTTTCCTCCACTGTGAATCAATGTATTTCCGGCGACGCGACGTGGCTGGCGCCATCTTGTGGCCCGTTGCGCTAACTAGCGATGCTCTGCGTGGCTTTCGCAGTCGGCGCGCGAGCGGCACGGGCTGCGCGGTCATAGCGCCAGATACGAAGCCGCGTAGGAAATCGCGTATGAATGCAAATTTCACAATTAATCTGCATGGAAAATACCATCCAGAAGGTAAAATTTCGATCGTTATATCGGATATGCGGTGAATAAGATATCGTTATGTTTTTTTTTTTTCATAACCCTAATCTACAAGTTGACACTCTTGTCGGCTCATCGTTATAAGCGATATATCGTTATACGTTGTATCACTATAAGTGGAGTTCACTGCATCGTTATATTTGGCGGGATTTCTTTAACACCCGGAAAAGTGAGCTGTGCAAAATATAGCATGTCACAAAGTTGAAATTAATGTTTCCCAAGTCGCTCGAACATCTACTGTTCAGATGTCGGTTGTAAATATATCGTAATGTTAGCTAGGCAATCGTTGTAATTTTGCTATGCGTTTCTTTCACATAGAGCTGATCGTGATCTTTTTCTGCCTGTATGCTTATATAACGAATATATTGTCGAGGCCGATGCAACTTCGTTATAATGAGGTTCAACAGCTAGTGTAACTAAAATGACATTTATCAAATCTGGGTGTGATATATGTGTGCTGTCCATAAAATATTGTTCGCAATGATTTTTCGCAATGAAAAACACGTTTATTGGCATTGAATAATACATTTTTGGAAAGCGTAGACTTTCCCCTATTTTTTCTACGTAATTGCCGTTGAGATCAATGCATTTTTGCATGCGGTGTACTATCTTCTTCATACCTGAATCGTAGAACTCTCCCGCCGCGATGTGACGGTAGCTTAAACCCCTTCTTTCAGATTCTCTACGGTTCCGAAATGCGCCCCACCCAGGCGTTTCTTCAGTTCAGGGAAGAGATGGTAGTCACTTGGGGCTATGTCTGGGCTGTAGGGTGAGTGTGTGACAGTATGCCATCCAAATTTGTTGATGAGATTGTTTGTTACACCGGCGATATGCGGATGAGGGTTGTCCCGATGGAAATGCACTCCCTTCGTGAGTATGCCTCTCCTCTTGTTTTCATTCGCACGGCGAAGGTTCTGCAACGTCTCACGGTAGCGGTTCGCATTGATTGTTGTACCGGCAGGCATGAATTCGCACGACAATAACCCCTTCCTGTCGCAAAAGACGCTCGCCATCACTTTGCCGGCAGACATTGTTTGAACTTCCGCCGCTTCGGTGACTCTGGATGTTTCCACTGACGGGATTATTGTTTCGTTTCCGGTGTCGTGTAGTGGTGTGGTCGGTTTCATAAGCCTCAAGAAATTCGCCAGCCACTTCAACACATTGCCGTTTGTGGCCTTCCGTAAGCATTCTCGGGACCTACCTTGCAAAAACCTTGGCATATCCTAAACGGTCTCAAAATTTTGTCAATGAAGACCTTGCTTACATCAGGTATCATCTCGCAGAGCTCCCGAACCGTCGCCCTTCAACCTTTCAGCATTGTTTCTTTCACTTTCACAATCGTTTCATCCGAAACCGATGGCCGCCTAGAACGCTGTTCGTCATGGACGGCTGCACGTCCGTCTTTGAATTCTCTGCACCCTTTGCGCACCTGTTGTACGCTCATACACTTTTCTCCGTAGAATTCACACAGTTGGGAATTAATGTCCACCGGCGCAGTGTATTTTGCACACAAAAAACGAATCACAGAGCGTAATTAGCACCTAGCGGGAGAAGCGAGTGGGAACTCCATCTCTAAAGGCTGCCAAGCCAAGACAGCGTCACAGACAGCTCGCCGAGGTGGGGATTGTGAGAGGGCCGGGGAACCAAGCTACGCGCCAGTGTCGCCGGATCCCGTGTAAACGGCGTTCCTCGCGACGGCAGCTCTTTGAGAAACTTGTTTTACGGACAACCCTTGCATGTCCTACTTCACACTACAGGCAAGAAACAGCTATACCCACAGTTTCTTCTACCTAAAATGCGTAGGTGCTATTGTGTATGCAAAATCCAGCTAGAGTGCACAGTACCAGTGTATTATTAGCACCAAGGCACCCCAAAGCCAGCATCTTCACAAGACATCTATGTCAGTTCTTCAGTAACTACTTAGGTGACTTTGGCACAGTTTCCACGAGATGCTGCAAATACATGAATGTCTACGATGTGTAAAAGCTACGCTGCAGCAACTCGCGGTCACTGATCAGCATACTAGTATGCTTCTCAACATCGCTGCAGAACCTTGTCAAATTTTTTAGGAAGCGCATTGCTTTCTTTATTCCTTTAGCAAATCAAAGGAATGGACCCTGGACTTTGGCAAGGCATGTTTTTTTTTTACTTTTTACAGTTAAAAACAAAAAAATGTTGGGAGCCTAGCTAGTGTGTGGTATAGTAGGTAGTATCAGGTGCACCACCAAGAAAATTTATTATTACAGAGATGCGAAATGAGAAACAAAGATTCCCAAAGTGAACGATTAATGTAATTATAATACCGAACATACATTGCAAAATTCGGTTTATTCAGAGGAAGAAACTGTAACAGAGGAGAACTCTTAGACATATTGAAATAGCTAAAAATATATTTCCATTTCATATGCCTTTCAATAATCTGTACAGCATAAAGTCTTCATAAACTTTCCACATCTGTATCAGCTGACACACATCTGAGTTCCATTGTGCAACACATGGTTGTAAAAAAAAGGCCAATAGAAATTAAATTTAAAAAAAATTGGGCAAGCAGAAAGCCACAGCCCACAATGCAGACTGACAGGAGACACACATGCAAAAATTTTGTGAACTGAAGCACACTATACATTAGTTAACAGTGCAGCCAAGAATATGATTGGGGCACACAGGACATGAAACTGGTCAAAAGCATTAGGCCTAGTCACAAATTCTCACTAACATAATAGCCACACGGCAGTTGCAGTGCTTTAAGTAATGCGAAAATAATTACAATAACAATAGTCGTTTCCAACTTTCGGCAACAAGAAATGTCTTGAACAGGAATAAAACTTTCAGGCTTTGGATAACACTATTTTAGGCATTACTGGCACAGCAGTGAACAAAATGGAGCCCTAAACTCTGCTGCCAACATTCTGAAAATGTGGAGGAATACTGTTCTTGCAGTCTCTGGCATGAACAGCATAAACAAAAAGATTTCAAGGCCGACACTGCCACCTATCATGGCACTACTCTAAAAGACTGACACCACTCCCAGCTACCGACAGAATGCTTTCTGGGTAAAAACAGCAGTCGGGCAGCGAAGCATTATAAGCTCAAGTGAAACTGCAGTTGCCAGACATAACACACCCACATGGCAGTGTTAGGCATCATATAAATAGCAGCTATCGCAAAAGATACAGACACAAGCTCTGCATGTGGCGCTAAGTACACTTAGTCTCTGCAATTTAGAAAAAAAACTTCACTAATCTGACTATATATGTGTGTGTGCATGTATGTGTGTCTTGGTGTAATTGTAGAACAATTCAAGCAACAGCAAAACTATTTGCACCAGAGCAATAGATGGATGGAAAAACTTTAATAAGGTCCATAGGGACAAGTCAAAATAAAATAAAGAGCTCAATTTGTCCAATAGAACTGCAGCACTCTTTCATGATCTAGTCAGTCAACAACAGCAAGACAGAAACAAACAAAAGAAAGTAAAAAAATAGGTAAAGTAAAAAATATAGCAAGGTTTGTATCTCTCATGGACTCTCTCATTCTATGGGAAGCGCTGCTCAAAGTATCAGCAAAATCACCACACCAGTTTTAACCAGTTACTTTTTCTCTTCCAGAGCAAGCATTTCCCATTATCTTGATCTCAACAGTTATGTATAAATGCACAATGCACAATACAGTACACTATTCAGTACGATATCCAAAGAGTAAACATCAGCTTAATTGCACCAAGTGAAAGCTTTAGGGTGTTGCAGTGGGCAATAAAATAACCGCCACATACTGTACGCCCTAACATTTTCGAAATTCAAACTTTACAGTCGCAACACTACAAATGGAGACCAGCTAGGGTGTATTCAGAATACTGAAACGACACCCTAAACTGCATCACATGTGCAGCAGTTAAACCTTTCAGGAGAGTTCACCTCTTCCGAGCACAAATGGCTGAGTTCAAGTTTAAAAAAGATCAAGTATATTATATTTGCATGTCTTGAACCATTCTAAGAGTTATGTCTTTTCTTTATATTCTGCACAGATACAAAAACATTAGTGCAGATTATAATGACAGACTAGTTGGTGTACCAAGTTACAGCCTAACTGATGGAGTCAACAACATAAAAACAAAGCATTCCCATGCATTTAATTAGGAGAGCCACATGAAAAGCCTGAACAGTCAAATTCGGATGTCTGTTATTGTGTATGATAAAGGAAAAGAAGGAAAAACAAGAGAGAAAGAAATTCTACATCAGCTGTTGCATGCATGAGCTCTACATAATGAAAGGAATAAGACATATAAAGGGGCCAAGAAAAAAATTAAGATCTCCTTTAAGTAGACTGGCCTATAGCAGAGTTGACAAGACTGCCATTACAAGTCAAACTACTACTTGGAGGTTTTTTGCATGACCAGACGAGTGGTATTTGGCACTGGAAACTTGAAAAATACACTATGACTTCAATCCTGAAATGACGAGAGAAAGCCTTGTGTTGCAACACTGAGCACAAGCCTATTCACTACAACTTCGCCGCACACTGAGGCAAAACAAAGGTATCTCTCTCTTGTACATATGCAGAGCCAAAATAAATAGGAAAATGCAGCACCTATCCCAAACCTCAATAGCATACCGTAGAGCAATAGATATACACCAATGTGCGCCGTCTATGATACCACTGTAGTTTTTGCTTCCTACTGACAGTGTACTGTCTTCCTAAATAACACTATACACTCGAAAATGCAACTAGCTTAGCTAGTTATGGTGAGAATGGAGTTCAAATAAGGTTGAGGGTGGTGGTGTCATATTAAAATCATCAACTGCTGGGCTGCACAAGTCATATCGCTGCTTCACAGCGTGCTCTTGTACACCACCATTATGGCGATGTGCATCTTCGATCACATGCAAAAGCTCTGGCGCATAATGGTGCCTTTTTGCTTCCACAAAGTAAAACAGTGGCGCTTGCTGTACAAAATGCTTACCGAGTGTTTTTTGCATCTGTTAAGGAAGATGACCTTGCTGCAAGAGACACTGTTGTTCAGTTGTTTTGTTTAAAACGAGAATATATGCAAAGCTAGCTGCTTATAAACAATAGTCATTCAACACTGATAACTAGTAATTGATATTGTTCACTAAGCACTAACCTTGTGAATAGGCCAATGCACTGTTTGATACGAATTAAACAAGCAGAGAGCGAGGGAAATAAAAAGCTTAAGTTCCTGCACTTCTTGAGTACTTGCCTTCTGATATTTTGCATATTACGAAGTGTAGCACCATTTACCAGCATTCCATAGTGACTGGTTGGACAAAGCAAAAGAAACTACAATATGAAGCTAACAGGGGAGTTACCTGCACCTGTAAGTTCCAAGTCCGTGGCCCTGGTGATCAGAACCTCCACATAGATACTATCATAATTAACAGTAGTTGTAACACGTCAAAAGGTGGTGTGCAAAAGTACAACACATCTGAGAGCAATGTCACAAGGAGTCTTCTAGCAGGCCAGCGCACATTGAAAACAATGAAGACAAACAAATTCAACAGGGATGAAGTACATATTTAGCACTTTGTCCTTGTCACTTCATCATCCTGCATCCTTTTCGAATGTACACTGGCCTACTGAAAGTACGGGTTACCAATACACAGAATTATACTCTCTCACAAGGGATCTTCCATCCCAAAGAAGCATCACAGTCCCTCAGCATTCTACGCCACTTCCTTCTTTCTTCAAAGGTACTACGACAGTCAGCTGAAGCTATATGCATTATTGAAAGGCTACGAATTGAGAAAAGTGGCCTACCATAATCAACCAAGCCATGCAACTCATATGAACTGATGCTGCTGCCTCTGAAGAGAAAATAAAGCAACAGAAGGCATTTGGGAACCAATCAGACCTTCCTAGGTAGCGCACCTTTTTTTCACTTCTAGTCTGGTATAGTAAGCCTATTACTGTGCACCTGAATTGTGAACTAAATAAATTGCAAAATTTTCAATATCAAGAAAACAGTTATGTTAGAGTCATCAACTGTGGGGCTGCACAAGTCACACCTTTCTCCATTCTGCTTGTCCAGCGGCATGTCCTGGCTGTGGCTTTTATCTTGCAGCTCGCACTGATCTTGCCAGTCTCTCCGAACAAGACTGTAACTCGATGCATGCAGTCAGCTAACTTATCTTTGTACAGCTGCTGTCAAAAGTTTCAAAGCCACTGAATGTGTGGTCTAACCTGTTGTTAGCCTGCACAGTGCTGCCCCTCTTGCCACTCACAAGCGTCACAGGTTGAGAGGGACAGTGCCACTGGCTCTCCTAAGCTTCTGAGTGCTGAGCATACTACAGGAGCACTGTAACAGGGCTTAGTGACATATCTCGTGACTCACAGAGGGGATTCGAAACTTATAATAAAGATTGTAGATGCACCCAAGGATGAACCTGAGCAAGGACAAGTACCAAAACACTGGTAGAACAGCAGGAAGACGAAGGTCAAAAATGTACAGCTTACATAGGAGAATCCTATCTCATGAGCAACTCATCAGGAAGTATGAGTGAAGAACTACACCTTGTTACATTCTTTTTGGGATACTGACATCAACATTCCATGGCAATGGTTTTAAAAAAGTGGACCTTTGAAGGGATACCGACAAAACATTTTGCCACCTTTTCTTCTTTCTATAATGGCTAGCTGTTGACCCAGTGATGACAGGATCAAGCCTCAGATCTAGCATTTAAAAAAATATTGTCGTTTGCGTTGGCAAGTTCAAAATGCCAACACGATGCAGAGAAGTGTCAGGCTGGTGGTGAGATAACGGCAGTCAAAGGTAGTGATCACATGGTACAGTTAAACCTACTTATAACAACATTCAAGTGCCACGAAAATTTCATTGTTATAACCGATAATTGTTATAACCGAGTTGCATGAAAAAAAATCAGAATAGGGGGATGGCAGAGCTGCGAAAACTATATAGGCAGGGCGGCCAATGCCCCTCCCCGCCACCTTCCTCCGCCCGGCTGCCGATTGTGTTCACTCGATTAACTGCTTCCTGGGCGCTCCGATCGCATGTAACAAGCCGCGGCTGTCGGTGTTAAAGAATGACGCTGGTATAACTGCAAAGAGGTGTCACGGGTGACAAACGATATGCGGGCACCGCCGAGGCATCATTTTTGTGGCCCCAAAAGGGGCCTTTCAAAAATTGCGAGAAGGCTGCCGCGACAGCCTATCAGCTTGAGAAATCCAGAAGAAATGCTGAGGAAATATCGCCACAAGAATCTCACTACGTATTTGTCACTGGCTTGCACGAGAAAAGCCTATGTCCGTCAGCCATGCCTGCTTTACGCAAAGCATGCCGACATCCTCCTTCAAGGCATCCAAGCCCTCCATGTAGCGCAGCGGAAGGTTCCTCGCGAAAAGGAAGCCCCGGAGGGACTGAATCATGCCGGGCCTCCTGTGAGGACAACGTTGAGGCAGCCTGCCCTACCACGTCATCACTTCCGTCGTCGTCGTCACTATCCAACGCAAGTATGTGCACAATGATCGTCTCATAGGTTAGAAGCATTTAATTTCCAAATCTATAGCCGTGCACTTCCTTTCCACCGGCAACGGCGTGCATTGCCGATGATCAGCGGGTGGATCAGCCATGTTCCCTTTCGGTGGCGAGTCAAGCGAAGTTGAAAAACCGCGTGGCCATGAACGGCTTCGACACAACCAACAAAAACGAACACGAGCGATTAAGCTGTTCGCAGAACTGCACTGAATGAGGAGCCAGCGAGCAACATGCGAGGAATCTGCTTGTGGCGCACTTGGCGCAGTCCATTTGTGTTTCGGAGTGTGGGGCGGCCTAGAGCTATGGGCGCAGCCCATTCATGTTCGGAGGGGTGGAAGGGTGACGGGAGAGAGCCGCGCAAAGATGGCTAGAAAATTAGCGCGCGGAGGCTGTTAGTACAGTAGCCTATCCTGCAGCGGCTGGAATTTCTCGTTTTCTTGTTCTGTTTTCAAGGATTTCACATTTCACTACCTTTCGGCTCGGACACCCAGCAGCCAGACTTCATAGTCATAACCGATAATGCAGCGTCGGGGCATTGTAGTAAGCGGGTTATTTCACCATGGAAAACATACAAAAGTCGGTGGCGCAGCAGCTTCTCATTGTTATAACCGATGTATTGTTAAAACTGGTATCGTTATAAGTGGGTTCAACTGTATTACAATTCATTGGTGTGAAGAAAAGGGGTTAACCGAGGGGCCCCGATTTTTATTAGTCATATCATAAGAAGCCAACAAACACTGACACCAAGGACAACATAGGGGAAATTACTTGTGCTTAATAAATGAAATAACGAAACAAATTAATGGAAATGAAAATGGATGAAAAAACAACTTGCCGCAGGTGGGGACTGAACCCACAACCTTCGCATTTCGCTTAACCCCTTTTCTCCTCGTTTATTACATAACGAGGGTCTCGAATCCGGCAACATTGATGCCTTCAGGTAACATGTGTGGGTTTATTGACCGGTTGCCTTCACCAAAAAAGATCACGTTCTCGTGACGCCTGTGGCCGAAAGGATGTTACACATCCGCCACCAAGGTCTGCGAGTGCGGGCGCTTCCCGGGTTCTACTAGTACACATAAATACCCAAGAAAGTGGATGGGGAAACAGCGCCGCGGTAGCTCTATTAGTAGAGCATCGCACGCGAATGTGAAGGTTGTGGGTTCGGTCCCCACCTGCGGCAAGTTTTTTCATCCACTCTAATTTCCATTAATTTATCGTTTCTTTATTTCATTTATTAAGACAAGTAATTTCCCCTATGTTGTCCTTGGTGTCAGTGTTTGTTGGGTTCTTACGATATAATTCATTGGTCTGCACCTCCAGTCAAACCAGTCTCTTTAATTTGGGCAACACCTAGACCATACCAATGAAAGCTGAATGTGCATTCCACATGCGATAAGGGGACCCACTGAGAAGGAAAAGAAGGTCTGGGGAACAGGTCTAGTTCTGGAGAAGCAATGTCGGTGAACCCTCATACCAGGTTAGAATGCAGGGCAACGTCAACTGGGGCACAAGGGAAAACATTTGATGGTACAGAAGATGGCTGTGTGGGTGTTGGCTTCGTGGTATAAGACCACTACACAGTGCCAAGTTGTGTATTAGCGGTTAATGCTACCATATGCTCACCAAATCTTACTGTCTTGATGTCACTAGTGCCTTGAAGTCATGCTGCACTTCGTGCATATCTTAGACTGGTTGATATAGGATGACGTAGGGATGTTTTGCACAATGGATGAATTCGGAATTTTGACCGAGAGCACTGGGTTGATGGCTGTCTATTAAAGCTAAAGTGGGACGGAAAGCACATGTCAATTCTCCTTTAAGGTGTACGCTTCACAATGTAGACAATTTTGACAGCACAGTAGAGGCAATGGCTTTTGTGCAAATTGAGGAAGTTAGCATTCCAGCACTGACAGTGATCTACTGATTTAACACGGGATTTTGTCTAGCTTTTAGCTTTACCATATGGCAATTCTTGTTGATGCCACCCTCCATGTTTTTCAGGTGCATTGTCTTGAACCTTTTGCATGTCAAGACGCATTCCTGTGGTCAATAACATGCCATGTGTGTGACTGCTTTCATACCAGGATGAAGTAACCAACGGAGCATGAACCAGCTCAAAACTTACAAAGGGGTATCTTTTATGACTGAGAAGAGGCGCAACCTGTACCACAAACTGCGCTAGCACACCTGCCAGATATATACTGTAGTTCTTTCTCTTTATTTGCACTGAAAACAGCGAGAATATGCTGTGCGAGCTTTCACAAGCATGTTTCTCTATATATAAGGTTTAGGTCACATGCAAGTTCAAGGTCACAGTGCAACTACGCTTCGAGTACAACCATCCTAGTATATATTTGTACACGTATCAATAGTTTATGTGCCTTAGATTATGAATACACTGGATACCCACCTCTCATAATGTGCCACGATGTAGCCATCTGGAATTACCCACATGCAAATATTTGTGCCAAGATACACTTCACAAGATATTTGCACACCAAAACGTTCACAATGGCAGACATGGAAACTTCAGGGTGCCAGTGTCTATGCTGTGCAGCAACCACGGAGGAGGAGATTCCTTCAGGCAGAGATGAACAGCTTTCTGCGGAACATCAGCCATGCAAAGACCACCCACAGTGCAGTGCCCCAGAGGTTCATAAACAGGTAGCACCAATGTGACTCCGGGCACTGCCATGCCCATGGGAATGCGCCATGCATGATCTCGTGCCCCATATACACGGCCAAGGAGTTCATGCCTGCGCACATGAAAAGAGAAAGGTGCATCACATTCACACTAAGTTGCACATATCACCTTTAATGAATGAATGTTTGATGTTTAATGGCGCAAGGGCCAGGTACGGCCAAAGAGCGTCATGCTAGTGTTAATGAGTTTGCAGTGGACTTATGGGTTCTGTGAAGTTAATGTGACGTGGCTGTAAAGGAGCCTAAAAGAGTTGATGTAAATTCTATAAAATCTACGTGCAATAAATTTATGGGAATGACTATTGATGTGTACTATGAACATTAAAATGCATTGAGAAAGAATTATGCAATATATAAAATATGTGAGATGATAAAATTGTCTAGAGCACTACTGCCTCACTAGAACCCATGAAACCCAAGGACCTAGAGGCATGTGCTATACAAAGAAAACTATCGTAGCAGCATCCTCTGGAAAGAGGATGCGCTACGAAATTAATAGGTTTGTAACATGTAGCCCAACATCTTTCAAGAAAGCGAGGATTGCTTTGGTCTTAAAAAGCGGTTCTTCACCAAGAAACATAGCCGGATTCAGAGGGACGCAATGGCGGTATGCAAAAGGAAAATGTTTTCTTCCCGTCTCTTTCGGCTTCCCGGCACTCCAGGAAGACGTGGAGGACGGTCAGCCTGCCGCCACATCTAGCACAGGTTGGAGGCTCGTTACCGGTCAAGAGAAAGTTATGAGTGCCAAATGTGTGTCCTATTCTTAGTCTAGTGTATAGGACATCTGTTCTTCGTGTTTTCGTAGTTGGGTGCCAGAAACCTAACTTCTGCTTAATTAGGTGAAGCTTGTTACTCGTTTCAGCATCCCACAAGTGCTGCCAGTGGCATCGCAGTTTGTTTCTTAGGAAAGGCTTCATGTCTGTGGCAGGGTCAGCAGCAGAACGAATACCCTGCGATGCTATTGATTTGGCGATCTCGCCGGCAAACATATTTCCCTCGATTCCTCTATGGCCAGAAACCCTGCATATTACTACATGTCTATGTGATAAATAGATGTTGCATAAGAGTGAGTAGAGTTCATTGAAGACAGGATTTGTATGCTTTTGTAAAGAAATGAGTGCTTTTACCAGACTTAAAGAGTCTGTGAATATGATTGCTCTGTCAAGATTTAGTTTCTTTATATGTTTTACCGCAGACGTAATGCATAGGCTTCTGCAGTGAAGATACTTGTTAGGGGGTTCAACATGTCAGGTTAAGAAAAAGAGGGACTAACAGCAGCGTAGGATACGCCAGCATGTGATTTTGACGCGTCTGTGTAGAATTCGGAGCAGGAGTACTTCGATTGAAGCTAACGGAAATGCATAGCAATTTCAAGCTCAGGAGTGTGCTTTGTGACCTCTACAAAGGATCCGTTACATTCAGTCACCTGCCACTCCCAGGGCGGTAATAGCTTAGCTGCAGGCATTAGGCTGTGTTCGAGTATTGAGACATCCATTTCTTCGCTAAGTTCTTTTACACGCAGTGACAAAGGAAGTCTCATAGAGGGTCTGTTACGAAAAAGTGTTTCACACGTCAAGTCGTTAACTGTTGTGAAACAGGGATGTTCCTCATTAGAGCGCACTTTGAGAAAATCGGTGAAGCTGACGTATGTTAACTGAAAATGGAGTGACCACTCATCTGACTCTACGTAGAGGCTTTCGACAGGGCTTGTTCTAAATGCGCCAGCGGCCAGGCGGATAACCAGGTGGTGGACGGGGTCTAACATCTTAAGCGCACTCGGGGCGGCAGAGTGATATACCACGGCACCATAGTTCAGTCGTAATCGAACCAGGCTTCTGTAAAGATTCAATAAACACTTTCTGTCGCTAAGCTATGTTGTGTGGGATAGGATTTTAAGTAAGTTCATTGTTTTTAGACATTTTGCTTTAATATATTTTATGTGTGGAATGAAAGTAAGCCTGGAGTAAAGTATAACACCTAGGAATTTGTGTTCCTTGTTCCCAGGTATTTGTTGCCTATATATTTCGACAGTGGGATCTGCAGCAAGCCCTTTCTTCCTGGTGAAAAGAACGCAAGAACCTTTGTTGGCGTTCACTTTGGACCCGTTTTCGTCTGCCCACTTGGAAACTTTGTTCAAGCACTGTTGTACTTGTCTCTCACAGACTGTTAGGTTGCCGGATTTGAAACCTACTTGTATGCCGTCTATGTAGACGGAATAAAAAAATAGATGGTGGTAATGCTTTACGAAGCATATTCATTTTAACGACAAAGAGCTTGCAACTCCGTACGCCTCCCTGGGGTACCCCAGTTTGCTGTATGAATGCACGCAACACTGCATTACTTATTTTCACCCGGAATGTACGGTTGTGCAGGTAGCTTTCTATAATGTCTAACATAGCACCACAGATGCCCAGCGTCAATAGGTCGTGCAGGATTCCGTAGCGCCAAGTTGTATCGTACGCCTTTTCTATGCCGAGAAACATGGATAAGAAGCATTGTTTATTCACGAAGGCGTCGCGAATGTTTGCTTCGATGCGCACTAGATGGTCGGTTGTAGATCGTCCTACTCTAAAAGCACAGTGATATGGATCAACAAATTTATTTAATTCAAGGAAAAGTAAAAGTAGACGGTTTATCATTTTTTTCAAAAAGTTTGCATATACAACTTGTGAGGGCAATTGGGCGGTAACTTTTTTTATTCAGATACACTAAGTGCCCTTTACGGGCATTACATAGGGCTTAAAAAAAGAATAAAGTGATCATATTGCCCCCCCCCCATAACACACTGAAAAATCAGAAAAGCTTAAACGCATTATCACTAACAGTGGGTTTTTCACGCGTGCTACTCCTCTACTTCGTGAAAATAACATCCTTGCTGTAACGAACTTGTTCAAATATCATCTAATTATGTTTTATAAATTACTTACTAAACAGCTCTCATACCAATTCATTGATTCCAGGCACCTCATCAATAACAATAATACCAGGTTTGCACGTAACTAATTTTCTACTACCTATGGTTCATTCTAACTATGGAAAAATAAAATAATCATTAGCTGCTATAAAACTGTGGTATGGTTTCCCCGTTAGCATTAAATCTTCATCCTTTCATACATTTAGTCATGTCCTTAAGCTGTTTTATATGTGTAACTAAGTTTACGTCATTCATTACACTATATTTGTCATTTGTATGTATTGACAGTTTTTTTTATGCAATATAGGCTTATATACATACAATTTGTTTTCATTTATATTATTTTTCTATGTTGTATTTTCGCGATTGTGTTCGTTTGTTTTAGTTAGTTTGCTTTTCTTTAATACATCTATACATTGTTATTATTAACCGAGGGCCCTGTTGCAGTCTTTGACTTTGGGAGCATCCCTCGTCTGTATATTGTATCTTACCAATGCATTGTACTTCAAGAATAATAAACTGAAATTGAAACTGAAGTATGCGCTCAGGAAAACAGGGAACGTATCTCGATAAAAGGAGTGTTTGAGAACACGCACACACGTGGACCACAATGCTCAAAACAATGTAAAAAAGAATACACTTCTGATAATAATCTATTAAGGACCAGCACAGAGTAAGCACTTCAGTTTGTTCACAAATGCGCCGTAATTATTTTCAGAAACGATTTCGGCAGGTAGTTTATTCCAATGATAAATGGCAAGGAACAATGTTGAATGACGCATAAGTATGGTTTTAGCTATCTTGGGTTGCACTTTGAAGCAGTGGTCTAATCGGGGGAAAATGCGATGTGCTGGTTTGATATGAGATTCTGTGAACGGTGCAGGATTGTGATAGAGCTTGTGAAAGTGACATAGCAGGATGACAAGTCTTCGCTTTTCAAGTGAGCTTAAATTTAGAGATGATTTAATATCTGTGATGCTGGAGTAGCGAGCGTATTTCCTTGTAATAAACCTAAAAGCCTTATGTTGAAGTGATTCCAGTTTATCGGCAAGATAAGCTTGATGTGGGTTCAAGATGAAACCGGCATATTCTAGTTGTGATCTGACTAAAGTTGTGTATGCTAAGAGTTTGGTCGCCTGATTTGCAAAGTACAAGTTACGCCTAACGAAAGCGAGGGTTTTGGACGTTTTGGTGGTTATATATTCAATGCGTTTGTGCCATGTCAAATCAGAAGAAATGTGGACACCTAGGTATTTGATTGCAGGAACTTTTTCAATGGCCACGTTACCAATAGAATAAAAGATGGGTTCAGTGACTCTATCCGTCGTAAATGTTACAAGTTTCGTTTTCGAAACGTTTATTTCCATATGCCATTGTTCGCACCACTTAGCGATTTTGTCAAGATCCGATTGCAAAGCATTAGTGTCATGAGGGTCAGTAATCTTTCTGTAAATAACACAGTCGTCCGCAAATAGCCTAATTGTAGAAGTGAGGTTGCTGCTTATGTCATTAATGTAAATAAGGAAGAGGATCGGCCCGAACACCGAACCTTGAGGCACGCCAGACTTTACATGGGTTAGTGCGGAGCAAAATCCATTGGCAGGCACGAACTGCTGCCTGTTAGTTGAAAAGTTAACAATCCAGTTCAAGACATTGCTGTTTATGTTTATATTTCCAAGTTTAAATATAAGACGATTGTGAGCAACTTTGTCGAACGCTTTTGCAAAGTCGATGAATACGGCATCAATTCTGATTAAATGGTGTATAGCGTCGTGCAGGTCGGCCACGAGTTCAAGTAACGGACTCTCAGGAACGGCCACGCAAGAATCCGTGTTGGTTTAAAAAAAAAATTTCTGCTGACTGGGGTACTTCATTATTGCTGATGATATGATGTGTTCCAAAATTGTGCAAGGTATACTCGTTAATGAGATGGGCCTGCCATTTGAAAGGACCGAAGAATCTCCAGATTTAATTATAGGTATAATGCGTGCGATTTTCCAAGCGTGAGGTACAATTCCTGTATCAGTGGATTGCTGAAAAATTGCGACGAGTATGCGAGCTGTCACTGGTTTCATTAACTTGAGCAATTTTGTACATATGTCATCGGGTCCGGGGGCTGAATTACTCGGCAAACGATTAATAGCTTGCTCAATTCGTTCCTGCGTAATTAGGATGTCATTCATGTCCGCGTTTATACTAATAGCATTAAAACCTCTGGGAAGTGGCGTTTCGTTAGTAAACACGGAACTAAAAAATAGGTTCAATTCGGTGGCAACCTCAGACGGCTGAATAAAATCACCGTCTTTTACTATTGTTATCAGACTAGATGAAGGAGGCTTAGGACTGACTACATTACAAAACTTTTGAGTATCGGTTTTAAGCAAAGTTGATATGTCATGATGAAAAAATTTATCTTTGGCTCTCTCAATTTCTGCTTGGCATATTCTCGACTGCGCCCGGTAGGTACTCCAATCGCCCACAGATGCCGAACGTTTTGCCTTAGTGTAAAGGCGCTTTTTATTCCCGATGCAACGTTTAACGTTGGAAGTGTACCATACGCTCTGTGATGACGTTGTGATCGTGATTTTTGGAATTTGTCTTTCTTTTAATTTTTTGAGTTCCGCGCTTAGTAGATTCCAGTTGTCATTTGAACAGCGGCTTGATAATGCAGAAACTGCTCACTGAACAATGACAGTTCACTAACCAATCCTTCAATATTCGCCCGTGCGTAATTCTAAATAGTTTTTCTAGGAATTTCGGGCTTCCTTTTTCCTAATGTGTATTCGCAGTGAAGAGCATTGTGGTCACGGACACATTCCAAAACATGCACTGTCATTTTTTTCAGGTTGCGTTGTCAAGACAAGATCTAGGACCGACTCGCCACGTGTCGGAGCAGAAACAATCTGTGACCAAACTGAACTGAGAAATCAAACAAAGAAATTCTTTACATTCATTTTTCCTTGCAGTGCCTTCGGCTGTGTACCTCCGCCAATTTATACCTGGGTAGTTGAAGTCGCCCGCAAGAATTGTTTCTGAGGTGGGATATTTGTCATGTACAAACTCAGTGATTCATTCAGGTCCCTAAGAAACTCAGCAGGTGAATCCGGCGGACGGTAGCAAACACCGAAGATGCAGGTAATAAAATCACGCAGTCTCAATGCAAGCCACAAGATTTCAATACATGAAGGGCTGTCTAGCAAGGTGGCTTGGAAATTACTTTTCACAGCAATTAAAATTCCACTTGGTTAAAACACGCTGGCGGGCTAGTTGGTTAGAATCCATGGTAGAGGGTATAAGCGCGACTGGACGAGGACGAAGAAAGAAACAGACACACAGACACAGCGCTGTGTCTGTGTATCTGTTTCTTTCTTCGCCCTCGTCCAGTCGCGCTTATACCCTCTACCATAAAATTCCACCACCACGTGAGGTGCACCTGTCTTTCCTAAACACAGAAAAGTTATGAAACAAACAAAGTTCGCTATTGTCGATAACAGGGTGCAACCACGTTTCAGTTCCCAGCACTATAGCCACTTCACAGCATTCAATGAGTTCGTTGAGGGTGTCTTGCTTGCCAAGCAAACTACGAAAATTACACACGATGAATGAAAGTTTTTTATCCGCACCATGTTTCTTGCGTCAATCTGAACTAGCATCCGCCTCGTGTCCCGGAAGAGGAATACCTTGCCGAGTTGCAGCATCGAAGGCATATCTTTTTTTATTGAAAACAAGTTTATCGAAGAGCAATTTGTCCTTTTCATCGTCGGACTTCCGCTCACTGCGTGCAAAATCTGAGTTTTTTCCTAATCAGTTGAATTCAAGGTGAGAATTCTTCCTCGATCCAGACACGAGGCGAATCCAAGTCCTTTAATTTAAAGGCATTTTTCAAAGCAGTGCTCTTATAATTAAAGTTCAGAAACTTCACAACAATAGGGTGCACATAATCTGTTTTTTTTTTCGGCCCACTCGGTGAGCGCGTTCGATTTCACCTGTTCGGACACCAAGGGTTTTTGCCACAATTTCGCTTACCAATTACCGATTCTGGCACGGTACGTGCACAAGTCAGTTCCCATACTGGAACAAAAACATTGTTTGGGATTTGCAGCCAATGGACAGTACCAACAATGAAACCAAATGTCAGATTTTATTTCTCTGCTTCCTGTTCAGGGATGCCCTTAAAGATGAGATTGTTTCGCCGCATTCGGTTGTTCAAATCATCAACCACTAAGCTTGCATGTTCAGCCTGTTTCTTTTTAATAGTTTTTAGTGGAACATGCGATTCTTGAAGTGCGGCCTTTACACTGGTGACGTCGTCGCACAAGTTATTCACGACCTCAAATCTGCCTATTTTGAAAAGCCCCCTTTTGATCTCCATTACGTTCGTTTAAATATCTTTAATCTTACTAGACATCTCTTTGTGAAATTTTTCATTCGACAGTGCTAGTTCTTTAACGAGAGTAATGATTTGGTCAGACTTGTTCGTGCGTGGGTTCGTCTTGACGTCACCAGCGCAAATAAGTAAGTACGCGACACAGAAAAATACCACAAGTATTCGCCCTTACCGACGCCAGCATCCACTAATTCACTTGGTTGCTTCCACAAGGGTGAATGATTCTGGTTAGATTTACTATGCACAACAAAACGACCGATTCTGGCACGGTACGTGCACAATTGAGTTCCCATACTGGAACAAAAACACTATTTGGGATTTGCAGCCAATGGACAGTACCAACAATGAAACCAAATGTCAGATTTTATACACTCACCTACAAAACACAGAGCGTTCCGTCAGCACACAGTACTCGGCTGCAAATCCCACACGATAATGGTTCCGGTGGCTATTTATAGGTGACTCAGAGGGCGCTCCCGTCGATTACGTGCAGCTTGTTCAGTCGCGCCAGTCATTCGAAAGATGGCTGATCAAGGCACGAGGTCTCTGAATCCACTGTCCGGTGACTCGCTATCAGCCTTGTCTTTAGCAAGCTGATCAGCACGGAAGGCAGTCGCTGGCCGGAGATGTTCTCTTGACGTGGGCGCCTCGAGTTTACCTACAAAACACAGAGCGTTCCGTCAGCACACAGTACTCGGCTGCAAATCCCACACGATGATGGCTGCCGTGGCTATTTATAGGTGACTCAGAGGGCGCTCCCGTCGATTACGTGCAGCTTGTTCAGTCGCGCCAGTCATTCGAAAGATGGCTGATCAAGGCACGAGGTCTCTGAATCCACTGTCCGGTGACTCGCTATAAGCCTTGTCTGTGGCAAGCTGATCAGCGCGGCAGGCAGTCGTTAGACGGAGATGTTCCCTTGACGTGGGTGCCTCGATTTTGCCTACAAAACACAGAGCGTTCCGTCAGCACACAGTACTCGGCTGCAAATCCCGATGAATGAAACGATGAATGAAACTTGTTACTAATGTGGAGTCTTTGCCCTGTTTAAGAATCGGAATGACAAGGGCTTCTTTCCATGCGGTACGGAGGTACCCCGCAGCCCATATAGCGTTAAAAAGTGCTAGTAGAGTAATTTAAGTATCACTGGGGAGGTGTTTAATCATGTCGTACATGATCTTGTCCGGTCCAGGTGCAGAACTCCGACATGCAGTCAGGGAGGCTCTCAACTCGGCAATGTTGAAAGGCGCGTTAAAGGGTTCGTTCTGTCTGCATTTGCGGTCGATAGCCTTGTGCTCTGCTACTTGTTTGTGTTTTAGGAAAGCCTTGGAATAATGATCAGAACTGGAAACGCGCTGGAAGTGTTCGCCAAGGGTGTCAGCTTGGTCTTCCAAGCGGTTCGCTTCACCGTTCACTAGGGGTAAGGGATGAATTTCGTGTCCCTTTAGCCTTTTCAGCCCATTCCATACTTTAGCTTCTTGAGTATACGAATTTATACCTGAGAGAAACATCTGCCAGCTTGCCCTCTTTGCCTATCATCGCGTCCTTCTTCCCTGTGATTTAACCTGTTTGAATTCTATTAGATTTTCGGCTGTAGGACTTTCACGTAGTTTGCTCCAAGCTTTATTTTGTCTCTTCCGTGCCTCTCTACAATCGTCATTCCATCAGGAGACCCGTCTTTTAGATGAAGTGCCTCTTGTTTGAGGAATGAACTTTCCAGCAGCGTCAATGATAAAAGCGGTGAAGTATGAAACAGCATGATCTATAGTAAAATTATCTATAAAATCCCATGATATGTGGGTGGATTCCCTAAAACATTCCCAGTCAGTTCAGGCCAGTTTCCAGCGAGGGAAGTGTGGAGGGAAGTCATTTCATTTCATTTATTTCATTTATTGTACCTTCAAGGCCCGAAGGCGTTACAGAAGGGAGTGGCACTAAATACAGAGCATGTGAAGATAACAGGGTATAATAATAAGAAAAAAATTAGAAAGTGCGGATTAACAAAAGTATTCTTCAATAGTAGTTCTAAAAGCAGATGTATCGGTTATGTTAACAATTGAGGCCGGCAGATGATTCCATTCATTGGTAGTTTTAGGAATAGATGAATAAAAAAATAGGTTCGTGCGACAGTGTGGAACGCTCAATTTATGCCGATGGTCAGTACGAGATGTTGTCAGTACGAGATGGTCAGTACGAGATGTATGTTTGTTTACGAAGTTCAGCGTTACTTGGAAGTGATCACTTCTGAATGGATTTTTAATTACACACCGTTCTAAATCAGGGAAGATAGTAGCGGAGCTGATGATGTTGATGAGTCTATTGATGAGTACGAGTTATGATGTGGATTATAATACTTTGGTTCTTTCTTATTACAGAGGCACGCACCGGAGGTTAAAAGGAAGTTTTCAATGAGTCGACCTCTTGCGTCCCATCGTGAGTCTCCCCACATCGTGTTATGAGCGTTAAAATCGCCTACGAGTATGTAAGGCTCGGGAAGCTGATCAATGAGATTATAAAAGACTGTCTTTTCGAGATGATGGCGCGGGGGTATAGTAGTAGAAGTAGTAGTAGTAGTAGTATAAGACTTCTATTCAGCCCAAAATTACAGGCCGTGCATATCGACCGCCTGGGTGGCCAGTCGACGCTGTTCTTCACCTTCAGCGCCAAGCCAGTCGAGCCAGGTGGTGATGGAAATTGATGGGGGAGGATAGAAACTTGATTGCTGAGCTGCCGGATAGTAGAATAGGCAATGGGATAGGTCTGCATAAGTAGAGGGGCAGTTGGGACGGTTGGTCGGAGCGATAGCGATAGAGAAAGAGGCGGGAAGGGGTAACCAGTGCATTCATTTGGATGTGCCGCAGAAGGCGAGCGTCCGGCACAGTGAGTGACGGATGAGGGGGAGGGTAGAGGCGCTTGTCAAGACGGAGCTGGAGGTAAACTTCCTTGATAGTGCGGCGCAGGGAGAGTCCCCCACAATCCTCCGAGGGCCTGGACCAGGGGATCAACGTTGCCCGGTTAAAAATGTCAAGGGCGAGCTGGTGGGCCAGCTCATTGCCGTCAGTCCCCGAATGCCCAGGGACCCAGCAGAGGAAAGCAGTGGAAGGTTGAAGTGCGGAGACCGTTCGCTCGACCTCCTGTTGGAGTGAATGGGGTAGTGTGCGCTTTTGTATCTGGTGAATGGCGGCTTGGGAGTCGGTGTATATCGTGTACTCTGGGAGCGAGGGAAGGCAGGGAAATGATTGTAGGGCATGTACAATGGCAATGACCTCGAGAAAGAGTGCGTCCGGAGGGTGTAGGTACGGCCCACTCGTGTGAGTTTCAGGTGCTGGGAGGTGGGGATGGTAGACTGCGTATCTGCAGGAACCTCCAAGAGCTATGAAAGAGGAATCCGTGTAGGCTACTAAAGGTCCTAGGTACTAGGACCTTTAGGTACTAGTACCTAGGTCCCTAAGTAAAATCCCTAGGTACTAAAGAGGAGGGAATGATGCTGCGCGGCCGCGTGACGATGGGCGGCATGCAGGACAGGGGACATATTGGACGGGAGGGGGAGGATGGGGAGATTGGGGGCCGGGATGGATTTTGGAGAGGTAAAGCTGGAAACGGGAATGGGAGAGATACCCGCCTTCGCCACTAACCACTGACCCTGACGGGTAAGAGGAAGCCGAGCAAGCTGGGAGTCACGGTGGAGAGAGAGAAGAGAACGAAGAGGATGAAAGAGGCTTGTGGCAAAGAGCTTAGCAGTAGATGTGGTGATAGGGAGGTTGAGAGCTGCCTTGTACAGGCCCACAAGGGCGGTCTCGAGGGTGTTAAGCTGAGTGTGAGTGAAGGAAACGTAAGGTACAAAGTACAGGAACTTGTTGAGGGCGAGCGCATGGGCAACTTGGCACGAATGAGCCTCGTGGAGGCCCGAGCACCGAGTGACCATGCGCCGCAGGAGGTGAGTTACCGAGCGACAGGTCCTGACAGCGTGGTGTAGGGCTTGCACATTCTTGGCTGCACGCAATGGGAGGCCAAGAACTTTGCATTGGGGGACAATATGAATGGGAGAGTCGGAAAAATGAAGGGAGATTAGGGCGTTGAGGGAGCTCTCGTATGAGGAGTAGTTAAGAAGGAGAAGCTCGGATTTCTCCGGAGCAGGAGACAGCAGGCAGTGGAGGGAAAAGAGTTGATGAGGTTGAGGCCACGTTGCAGGTTGTCCTTTATGTGACCGGGAGAACGAGACGAACACCAGAGGGTGATGTCAACATAAAAGATGTGGTGGAGGTCAGGAATTTGGGCTAGTTGGGAGGCGAGAGGGGCCATAGCAAGAATAAAAAGGGTAGTAGAGAGAACAGCACCTTGAGGAATGCCACGGGTGAGCGGGTGGGGGTCGTGCAGATGTGGTGTCTACTCAAAAGTGAGCCACTCGGTTAGAGAGGAAGGAGAGGAGATAAGAGTACATGCAGTTGCTGCAGTCCAGGGAGGAGAGCTGAGAGAGGATGTGATCGTGGCACACACCATCGAAGGCCTTGCGGACATCAACAGTCACAAGAGCGCGGATTTGGCTGGGGCTGGGCGAGACAAAGGTGTGCTGGAGGATCAGGAACATGTCCTGTGCACAGACGTGGCGTCGAAAGCCAATAAGAGAATGGGGAAAGAACTCTCTCGCCTCAAGAAAATCAGAGAGGCAAGTCACAGCCATTTTCTCGAGGGTCTTGCCAATACACGGCGTCAAAGAGATAGGGCGAAGGTTAGAAAGGGAGGGAGGTTTGCCCGGCTTCGGAATCATATTGTTACACACGAGGTGTTTAACACAGAACCAGATGAATCTGGTTGATAGGCGCGGTTCTTGAAGAGCGGTCTCGCGGCAGCTTGGCCAACGTCGTTTTCTTCTTTCTTCTGGTTGTCTGCGCGGCAGGCGTGGTTCATGGCAGCTTGTAACATTTCCCCGATGGCAGACGAAGCCCGCCGGGCGAGTCAGTCATCTCGTGGGTTGTAACGCCTCAGACGCGCGACGTGCGTCACTTCAGCCTTGGCCGAGCGTCGTCCACTGCTCGTGAGACGCGCAATGCGGTAGTTTACATCGCTGTGGCGCTCCAGAATAACGTAAGGGCCGACGTAGTGGGCGAGAAACTTCTGGCACAAGCCACGCTTCCGCAACGGCGTCCAGAGCCACACAAGGTCACCAGGATCGAAGTAAACGTGGCGGTGACGCCCGTCATAGCGGATCTTTGACCGGTCCTGCGATGCTAGGGTGCGTAGCCTAGCGAGGCGTCGCGCTTCTTCTGCTCGACATAGGATCTCATCAATTGATTCGTTGTCATGAGCGAAGTAGGGAAATATGGTGTCGAGGGTGTAGCGCGGCGGACGAGCATACAGAAGGAAAAATGGTGAGTAACCAGTGGTCTCGTGTCTCGCGGTATTGAAGGCATAGGTAATGAAAGGCAAGATACTGTCCCAATTCTTGTGTGCTGAATCGACGTACATGGACAGCATGTTGGCAAGCGTTCTGTTTGTGCGCTCGACCAGACCATTAGTTTGTGGATGGTAGGGCGTTGAAAGGCGGAAGCGACACGAACACAGACGAAGCACAACTTCCTCCGCCCTAGTAAGGTGAAGGGGGAGGGAGCAGACACACGGTGGGATAAGAGCGCGTGTGTCCTGCCGGAGAACATTTTTACGGGCTCGCAGCGAGTTATGGGGTTGGGGTGGGAGGGGAATAGGTGGAGGATCAGGATTAGGAGGGCAGTGTGCCTGCTGGTCAGCAGCAATGTTGTGAGGGTTCGCTGAATGGCCTTGAATCCAGTGTACCTTGACGGAAGTAGCTGTCTTACTATTCATAGTGTGTATTCTCTCGCAGATTTCCATCGCCTTATCAACCTTCTTGAGTTCCTGAATAGCCGCTAAAGAATCAGTGAAGATATCTAGTTGCTTGATGGTAGGCAGCTTAGATGTCGCATCTTGCACAGTGTCGTGGATGGCTTGAAGTTCCATTACTAGAGCGCTGGCTTCCGTAGATAAATAGCGCTGGTGGCCGCTGGTGGTGCCTTAAGGGCAAGCCTTCATCGCAATAAAAAAAAAGAACACAGACGAAGGGTTTCTTCAACCATGTCCGCGGTAAACTGTCGCCCACGATCGCTGATTACTATGCGAGGAGGTCCATGGCGGAGTATAACGTTAGCCAGCAAGAAGATAGAAACTTCTGTAGCTGTGGCCGATGGCAATGCGGCGGTCTCACAATAGCGGGTAAGGTGATCTACGCAAACGATAACCCAACGATTACCCTTGGAGGAACGCGGGAAAGGGCCCAGAAGATCTATACCAACTTGCTCAAAGGGGACGCTAGAAGGGGGGACCGGTTGGAGCAGGCCATGTGGCGCTTGTGGCGGACGCTTGTAGCGCTGGCATTGAGAGCAGCTGGCGACGTACCGTTCAATATCTTTCCGCATCATAGGCCAGTAAAAACGTTCTTGAGCCCGGTAGAGTGTACGCGTGGAACTAAGATGACCGGAAGTTGGGTCATCGTGCATGGCGTGTAATACTTGGTGGCGAAGGTTCTTGGGGACAACTAAAAGGTAGCGTGCACCGGTGGTCGAGTAGCTCTTCTTATACAGCGCGCCACCATCACGCAGGCGAAAGCGACTGCCTGCAGGTGACTCCTGCGCTGCCGCGAAGAGCGGTTGTAAGCTCTCGTCCTTGTGCTGCTCAGATATGACGGTACCCATATCCGGAAATTCTGGGGACACAAAAGCGATGTATTCATCAAAATTGTCCGCATCACATTCAGTTGTTTGAAGTGGCATCCGAGAGAGACAATCAGCGTCAGCATGTCGCCGGCCACTTTTGTAGCAAATAACGAAATCATATTCCTGTAGACGGAGGGCCCAGCGCGCTAGTCGTCCTGAGGGATCCCGCAAATTCACAAGCCAGCATAGCGAATGATGATCTGTTATCACAGTGAAGGGGTGCCCATAGAGATACGAACGAAACCGTTGCACGGCGAAGATGACCGCCAGACACTCTTGTTCGGTCACTGTGTAGTTTCGCTCGGAGCGGCTCAAGGACCGGCTAGCGTAAGAGATCACGTGCTCACTGTCGTCAACACGCTGAACTAGCACAGCACCGATGCCTACGCCGCTGGCATCGGTGTGAATCTCAGTTGGTGATGAAGGATCAAAGTGCCGTAGAATTGGTTGGGATGTCAACATGAACTTGAGCTGGCGAAACGATGAGTCGCAATCTGCAGTCCACTCAAAGGGAACGCCTTATTGGAGAAGGCGTGAAGGAGATGAGCCATGTCAGCAAACCGGGGAATGAATCGGCGAAAATGAGAGCACAAGCCCAAGAAACTTCTTAACTGCGTGACAGAGTTGGGTACTCTAAATGCTTCTACGGCCGCAGTCTTTTGTGGATCTGGTCGGATGCCTTCTTTAGCGACCAGATGGCCTAGCACAAGAGTTTGTCGTTCCCCAAAACGGCATTTTTTTAATTGAGCACAAGGCCCGCTTTCTCCTGGCAGTTCAAGACCAAATCCAAACGTTTGTTGTGCTCACTAAACGTTCGCCCGAAGATCACAACGTCGTCTAAGTAGCACACGCAAACTTCCCATTTTAAGCCGCGTAATATCGTGTCCATGAACCTTTCGAACGTTGCGGGTGCGTTACACAACCCGAAAGGCATCACGTTAAGCTCGAATAGTCCGTCGGGTGTTACAAATGCTGTCTTTTCTCTGTCGTCCTTGTGTATAGGAATTTGCCAGTAACCTGACCGTAAATCGATTGAGGAAAAGTAAGATGCCACAAAGAGACAGTCGATGGCGTCGTCAATTCGTGGGAGCGGATATACATCTTTCTTAGTGACGGCGTTTAGGCGACGGTAATCAACACAGAACCCCCACGTACCGTCTTTCTTCTTCACCAATATCACGGGGGCTGCCCAAGGACTAGATGATTCTCGAATGACGCCTTTGTATAGCATTTCTTGGACCTGATCGCTGATTATCTTGCGTTCTGACGGGGATACACGATAGGGTTTTTGTCGGATGGGCTGGGCGGCTCCCGTGTTGATGCGGTGACGAGTTCTGGACGCAGGAATTGATGGCGGGCCATCGTGCTGCGCAAAGTCGAATACCGAGGTATTTTTCGTAAGCAGGGCCATCAAAACTCGACGCTCGTGATCGCTGAGTGACTTGTCAATCATGGAAAGTATCTTCGAGCTCCCGGGGCTCG
This sequence comes from Dermacentor variabilis, assembly GCF_050947875.1. NCBI lineage: Eukaryota > Metazoa > Arthropoda > Arachnida > Ixodida > Ixodidae > Dermacentor > Dermacentor variabilis. The sequence continues at coordinate 33,286,027 of NW_027460291.1, forward strand.
AGACACTGGTTGCTCCTCCATCGGGGAGCTCTGTAAGTACTGCCACCGATACGGGCGAGTCTTCCTGAAACGTGGCAAACTTTAGGTCTTGCGGTAGCACTGCCGCTTCAGTGGAACAGTTTAGCGCCCACAGCCCCACGCATCCGTTGGTCACTGAGACTACGCAGTGCGGAACTAACACGTTTTTCTTGAGGCAGTTCCGATGTACAGGTTCCACTGCAGCGTCGAACGAGATAGGAGTCGGAGATGAACAGGCGACGGCAACACGCATCGCGGATAAGGCGGGCACAACTGTATCCTCAGACACGCACAGCACACTCTCCGGGCAAGCTTCACCTTCAAAGAGCACAGGTGAAACACTGGTGTCAACACTGAGTTCTCCCGTCCGGCAGTCAACATTCGCACCACACAATTGCAAAAAGTCAATCCCCAGAATCACGTCATGCGAGGAGCGAGGAAGAACAGTAAACTCTGCATTAAAAACTTTCCCACCCAGTGACACATCCACGTTACACACACCAACCGGGTATAATGATTCACCACTGACTCCACGGAAACTTGTGCACTGGTCCCAACGAAACATAACCTGGCGTCCCAGAAGGCCTTTAAACCCCACACTCATGACCGAGACAGTTGCTCCCGTGTCGACTAAGGCCATTGTAGAGACCCCATCAATCAGTACATGAACCTTATTCTTTAGCATGAAAATAGTTGGAGGTAGTTGAGTCGGCAGCACACATTTTCCAGCGACCTCACCTCCATCGGCCGCGCTGGCTAGTTTCCCGGCGGGGGCGACACGAAACGGCGCCGAGGCGATGGTCACGTGAATCGCGGCCGAGGGGATGGTGATCGGGAGGCTCGGAAGGCTGGTGGTGGCGTCAGAGTACGGTCGGAGGCAGGGGAGCGGTAGCGGTTCCGGGTTCTTTCTTCTCCAAGGTAGGTCTCCTGGGCGCTGCATCGGTCCTCTCCAAAGTGGCTTCCTGAAGTGGAGTCTCCTGGCCACTGAGTGCGCAGTGTACGACTGCTAGACCGCATAGTCGGCGCTGACGATCCGTAGTTCGATGCTCGGCGTCGGCTACAGTACCTAGCTATATGGCCAGGCATGCCGCAGCAGTAACACACTGGCGAAGGGCGAACTTCAGAATGCGGATTGAAGTATTCTGCCGAAGACATCGGTTGAGGGTAACGAGGCTCTTCCCCTTGAAAGTCGTAGGTAGCGGCGAGTCTTCGTGGACGAAAGTTGCGTGGGCGAGGATGAAAACGTTGAGGGGGCGAATCATTGCGTGGTGGTTCGGTCGTAATGTAATGCGGTTCGTCTCTGGAGCCGTTAAGATCCGCGACGTTCACCGAGTGGTTCCAAGTAGCCGAAGGGGGTTCCCAAAGAGTGTCTCGGAAGACGGAGGGACTGCAACGTGGCGCCGCATAACGTGCCTGTTCTTCATGTCGCTGTAGCTCCTCGCGGACTATCTGGCGGATGGCGGACGAAAGGTCTGGGAGCGGAGGACTCGTGTCAACACTTGCTACAGTTGTTACATTGGCCAGCCGTCCAAACTTTGGTGTAATTCGGCAAGTCTTCAGCGCCTCGAACGTACGGCAGTGCCGTATCAGTTCTGATACAGTGTGCAAGTTCTCTTTACCAATGAGGAAGTTGTACACGTCTTCCGCTATTCCTTTTACCACGTGCCCCACTTTATCTTCCTCTGTCATGTGAGGGTTGACGGTTCGGCACAACTTCAAAATTTCTTCGATATAGGTAGTGCAAGTCTCGCCGGGTACCTGAGCTCTCTGGGCTAATGTGAGTTCCGCACGTTTCCTCTTTGCGTCCGAGTCACCGAAACACTTTTTGATTTCCTCAACGAAGTGTGTCCATGTAGTTAGCATGTCCGCGTGGTTGTCGTACCATACCAGCGCCGTGCCGGCCAGGAAGAAAACAACGTTCCTAAGCTGACTGGCAGCATTCCAGTTATTGTATTGGCTTACCCTTTCGTAATGGGTTAGCCACTCATCCACATCTTCCTCTGCCTTCGCCGAGAACGTGCGTGGCTCTCGGTAGTGCTGGATAGGGACTGGGCTTGCCGAGGCACTGCTGGTGAGGGTATTTTGCTCTGTAGCCATGATGGAGCGCAACGGCGAAAGTCCGGCGAGGCGACGGCTTCGGCGTAGCTCTTGTGCTGGTGGTTCCGTTGTAGGTCGTGGGAGTTACCCCGCACAGCTCCACCAAATGTTACACACGAGGTGTTTAACACAGAACCAGATGAATCTGGTTGATAGGCGCGGTTCTTGAAGAGCGGTCTCGCGGCAGCTTGGCCAACGTCGTTTTCTTCTTTCTTCTGGTTGTCTGCGCGGCAGGCGTGGTTCATGACAGCTTGTAACAATATATATAATGGAGGATGTCCAAGAGCTCGGTAAGCAGCCGCTGTCCCAGGCATTGTTGAAAGTCTGGAGGAGGAATTCCTTGGCGTGGTCGGCGAGGTTGCGGAGTGTGGTGTATGTGGTTGCGTTCTCACCGGGAGCCGAGCGAGTAGCATTAGCAGCCAGGGCAGCTTCGAGCTCCCGAAGAGTGAAAGGGCGGCCGAGCTCTGGTTTAGGATTGCCCGAGTAGGCTGGGTAGGAAGGTGTGAGACGGGTGGGAGATACAAAGAAGTGAGCTTGTCAAAGACATCGGAGGGAGTCCCCTGAGTGAGGGCTTTTGCTACAGTAGAAGCAGGCTTCGTACCTAAGAACGATTTAAAAAGGGGCCATGTGGACCGCGAGTGCAATGCGGAGTCGAGGCCGTCACAAAGCGCACTCCAGCGAGAATGCTCGAGGGACGTGCCGTGGGCGACTATCTCGGCCCGCAAAGCAGTAATCTGAGAGGAAAGTTGGGTATTTTGCGGCTGGGAGCGCTTCTCGTTGGACACGTTTCCGTCGACGCCATAAACGAAGAAAGTGAGGGTCCGGGTCTGGGATAGGGTGACGTGAGCGAACGCGACGGCTACTGGTCGAAAGCGCTGTGGAGATGCGTAACGCCCAGTCATCGTAAGATTCAACGGAGGCGGAAAGGAGATTAATGCGAAATGCGTCCCAGTCAGTGTGAGTAGTTGAGTGCGATCGAGGGATGTGGGAAAGTGAGGCGCTAATATGAATGAGGAAATGGTCGCTGAGAAGGGTTTCAGCTGTGACCTGCCATTGAAAGGAAAGGGAGCCCCGAGAGAGAGGTCGGGTGTCGTGGAGAGCTGTGAGACAGTGCCCGCTCGAGTAGGGGAGCCAGGAGTATTAAGAAGGGTGAGGTGGCGTTCCTGGGCAAAACAGAAGAGAAGGCGGCCGGGCTCGAGGGTCTGGGGGTAGCCCCAGAGCGTGTGAGGGGCGTTAAAATCGCCCCCAAGGAGGAGATTGGTGGTGGAGGGAAGAGAATGGAGGGACTTGCCCAAGGCAATGATAATAACGAGGGTGTGACAGGGTGATTGTAGAAAGACATAAGGGCGAGTGAGATACGGGAAGACTGTTGGTAATACACCGCACCAACTAAATATTTACCGAGGCTGGAGGGGATATCAAGTGGCTCGACGAGGACGTCGCTGCGTACATAAATGGACGCAAGCGGTGTGCCCGTCGTGGCATGGTAGGCGCGGTAACCTGGGACGGTGCAGGCCGTCCGCGTCTCCTGGAGAAGGAGAAAATGGTGCAGGGAGGGGCGGGTGAGGAGATACTGGTGGAGGGTGGTCTTATTGTGGCGAAGGTTGCGACAGTTCCACTGAACAATCTCGAGGTCTTTTCCACGCGCCATCTACGATAGGTTAGAAGTAGAAGAGTTTCCGGGGACACATTCCTTCTTTTTGGCCGGGGGGAATGACTCCTGGAGGGAGCCCAGCATAGAAGCGAAGGATTCCAATTGCTTGGATCGGGCTTGGAGGGTGCTGAGGATCTGGAAAATCGAAGTTTAGAGCTGAAGCAAGCGAGTGTGGTGTGTGGTGGTGGTTTCTACCAGGTCAGCCAATGGGGCGACCTGGGCGTTAGAGGACGGGGTAATGAAGGTGGCAAGGTTTTCATTTAGCTTGGTAAGCTGTGATGTAAGAGAGCAGGTGGTTGTCTGGAGGGTTTGTGTCAATGCGTGAATTTGCCGCTGTAAATCTTGGGAGATTCACTGTTGTTCGCGCTGGTGACGCTCCAGCATTTTGAGCCGGAGATCGAATGAGCGCTTCTCGTCAATCAGGGATGGGGAGGGTATAGTAGTGGAAGAAAGTGATGCTGGCACCGAGGGCCCTTTCTCTATAGCGGTGTAGGAGCCCGGAGGTGATGGAGCTTGAGGTGAAGGAGATGCATGATTAGCGAAAGAGGTGGAGTAATGGGTGGGCTGCGTGGCCCGGCGCAAAGCTGTGCGAAGAAACGCTGCTTTGGCCCGCTCGCATTGTTTAGCAAGTAGGAAGGGGCAGGTGGGGTCGAGAGAGGGATGTGTGTTTACTTGGCAATGAATGCACCATGGTTGGGCACACACGTGAGCGGTAGAATCTGCGAGTAGAGGAGCAGCACAGCGGCGGCACTTGGCTAGAACGTTGTGCTGAGGGCATTGGTGAGCACGGTGTCTCAGAGCAAGACAACGGGTGCATGTGGGGAGCTTAGGCTTATGAGGGCGGCATCGGAAAGCGATGCGTTTAAAATACACGAAGTGGGGTATGACGGTGCCAGCGAAGGTTATGGGCACTGATTATGGGCAGTGCTCCTCATCATACGAGCAGCGAGAATATCAGTCGTGAAGGATTCAAGGTCTTGCATGAGCTGAGCAGGAGTAAAGTGACCGCCGACGTTATGAATGACGCCAAGGCATGAAATGGGAGGATTGGAGGATCACCGAAGAGTGATCTCTGCACTGGTTTTGGAGGAGAAATGTGCCGCGGAGATGATGGCGGCGAGCAAGTCGTAAAGAGGCAGCTTGGAAGTGTGGGTACCGGGCGGAAGTTGGATCCCAACTGAGATGAGCTCCGCGCGAGGGCAGGCGGCGGAGGAAAGTTTACGGCTGGTAGTGACGGCGCTCCAGCCGCTTTCCAATGATGGCGTATTATGGTCGTTGTCTGGGGACGTCGTGAAATCCATCCCTGCCGACGAGTCGTTAGCCGGATACACGGTGGTCAAGGAGGCAGGGGCGACAGAAACACAGCTCTAAACATTGGGAATGTCATCGGAGGGCATAGAGTTTGCACGGTCCAGCATGGTAGAAGTAGTGGATCCGGTGGAGGCGGCTGCAACAAGCGCGGTCAGCTGCGATTCAGCAGATGTCTGATTGCAGCTCTTTGCAACAGGCACCAATGTGTTTGGAATAGACGCGGCGGCATCTGTGGCGGCGATGGTGAACGCTGCTGGCTGCGACACGGTTAGGGGTCCGAGACTCTTGGCGTCGCTGACAGTGTGGAGCTTGGTCGTAGGAGACATTGAGGCGACGAACGCCAACTGCGACGTGGCTGTCGAGTCAGAGTGCTCAGCGTTGCTCACAGCGTTGAATGTGGTCGGAAGATGCATGGTGGCGTGCGCGGAGTGCAGGAACGCAGCCGGTTGAGACATGGCTGCCGGCTTAGAAATGTTCACGTCGCTAGTAGCATTGAGCGTTGAGAGAGTAGGCACAGTGGCACCGGCGGCGGGAGAGGAGGAGGCCAGCGGGGCATTGGTGGATGTCGGCTGCAGGGTCTTCGTGAGACGCTTCATTCCAGAGGTACAGGCGCGGCGAGTTAGGGTTAGCGCAGCGCCGCGCCGCTTCGGAGTTTTGGAGGGGCCTGGAGGGCCAGCCTGGCGTCGGACCGGGATACGAATGGTGTCCACTTGTCGCGGCAGTCTTCGTGAAAAGATGAAGAGTAAACCCAGGGGCGGGCAAGGCCCTGGACCGGGCCAGGGACAGGTGAAAACGGAGCACGATATGCAGCCACATAAACAGGGTGGCGCCACCTAGTATCTCCCTCGGGGGTATATAAATGGTACATACGGTGAATAACTTATTAAAAAGCATGGCCCGAACTGACACTGCCTCAAGGGGTGTCCGAAGGGCGACGTGTCAACAAGCTACCGCCTAGTCGGCTACTATTGCTACACCGCTGGAGGCATTAACCTCGTCAAGGCCTTTTCGGAAGAGTGTAGTTTCGAATTCGAAGTCAATTTCTGTTGGTAGGTTTGAGATGTGTCTCTTGAACACACAGCAAATTGGGATTGTGTTTGCGTAGCAGTTCTCTAATGTCGTCGAGGTTATGTAGAAGTCCTCGTACATTCCGCTGCAGTATTTGTGTTTCAATTATGATAAATGTGTTTGGTGATGTGTGTTTAAGAGACAGATTAGTTCTAGGGCCCTTTGGAGGTGCCATGACATGGGTTTTATCTTTTTTGGAGCGGTCGAGAGAGGCTCGCCGCTCCTTTGGCGCTGGTGGCGCCGTCTGGCTGGTCGTTGAGTCCATCGCCGCTTACGAGGTGCTGGACAGACGTTTCTTTTCTGTTCACTGTTCTGTTCACTGTTCACTGAAGCCCTCCAAGAGTTTAGCCTCAGTCAGCTCCAGCAAGTCATCGTCTGACACAGCGTCGTGGGTGGTGTTCATAGTACGGTGCAGGGTTACAATTACTTCGGTTTTTACAAATGACACTAGTTTCGGCAGTTTCTCGTATTGTTTCTGATCGCAGAGCTTCAGGAGAAGATCACCGCTTGCCATCCTCGTCGCCTTATAACCGGGACCAAAAACATCAGTGAAATACTTTGATACAAGGAACAGTGAAATGGTGCGCACTGGTTTATCGGTTTTTTCCGAGTGAACTACAAGGAAATGTGGAAAGTTGTGGACTTGACGTCCGAAAAACTGAAAGACATCTTCGGTGCGCCCTTGTTTCTGAGGGCGATCAGGGAGTTTAGGAAAAGCATTTTCCATAAGTATTGATGGGGTCTTCTGCAGCGATGCAAACCACCCACCACGGAGCCCAACAGGGGGACGTGACAAAGGTTCCTTCAAGAGAAGCCCTGCCTACGCCAGCCGTACATCAGTGCTATAACCAAACACAGCATAACCAAGACTGGCTAGCCACACAAGGTTAACCCTTGCCGCCGGGAAACTAGGAATTGATAAGAAGAGAATACAGGAAAGATGAAAAAGGCGAGAGAGAAAGACGAAGATCGGAGAGGAGGACAGGAAAAGGCGACTGCCAATTTCGCCCAAGTAGGTCAGCCTGGAGGTGCCGTCTACGTAAAGCAGAGGCCAAAGAGGTTTGTTGCCTCTGTCGGGGGGCCTTAACGGTCCGAACACCCGGCATCGGCTCAACCCCCAGGATACCCCTTTTCCCGGACACGGCTAAGCCGCGCACGGCTACACGCGGGAGGGCCCAATCTTCGTGTGCTCGGGTACATGGTATCGCAACACACCAAACGCCTGCTGACGCAGACGCCCCCGCGGGGTCACTTTTAATCAATGACACTTCTGAAACAAGGCAATGCAACCTGGACAGCAAATTACTTGCTGCTGACAAATCCCAAATAACTACAGGTTTTCCTGCTGACTTTAATCCAACTGCCAAGTGATTTAACCCCAGCACCAGGTCATTTTACCTCAAGAACTATACAGATTAATCCAACTACTATTTCAATCCAAGTGGCATGTAAATTCATCAAAACACAACTTAACAATGCAAGTGAATTCAACCCAAGCACATGCAAATTTATTGGAGTGATATGAAGACATTTTTGACCTGACTTTTTTTTCTGGGGGGACACGGAATAAGATATTTAGGAGGTGAAACTCCCGTCAGCACGAGCGAGCGCGGGCGACCAGATAAAGTCACAATTGTTGTATGCGCCGACGGGGCCGTATGCAGTGGCGGCGCCATGCGGCGCGTCGTAGAAGTCGCAGCGGAAAAAAAAATGCAGCGCCCGGGCAGGCGGCCCCGGCGCGCTCTCCGGCCACTTCCTCCGTGCCTTCAATAGAAGTCAGGCGCGCGCGGCCGAACGGGAGCAACACTCTCGACCGGTAGCCCTGGTAACCGAAACGGCGGTAATTTCTTTTCAGGCCGCCAGCACGATAATGGCTCTGCGGGCTTGTGACCTTTTCTGGTCGCTGCAAACAGCGGAGTTTCCACTCCTAAATGTTTCTTGCTCCGTGTGGGGGGAGGAAGAAAATGAAGGTCCGAACTCTCCAAATCCTAGAAAAATACTGCCAAGAGCTATCAACATTCTCTAAAATACTTGCTTATACGAATCAATTTTGGTACCTACGAGGTAGTCGACGTGTCATGAAGTCGCTGTGTTTGCCACACACGAGAGCCGACGGACGACGAGACATGTATAGCATTATTGTATGTTTTTGGTGATGCATCTGTGTTTGATGAGGAATAATCTAGTCATTTCTGTTACTAACTGGAGATCTGTTTGGGTGGAAGTGTTGAATTCGAATTCATTTTTTCAACCAAAAAAAGTAATTTTTGTCTGCATCTACCGTTTGCCATCATCATCAGCTTCAGACTTTTGCACTGAATCCAACACTCCTCTTAATACTATTGCGCTTGAAAATAAGCATGTTATAGTTGTCGGCGATATCAACATAAACATTCTTGACGCCTCTGATGCACACTCCAGTGAGTATACTAGTAACTTTTTTCAGGAGTATAGATATGAGTCGCTTATAACACTACCGACTCTATGCATTCCTCGATCTTCCAACACCTTATTGGCCACATGTTTTCTAATAAACTGACGACTGCGGTGTTCTTGAACTAAACATTACTGACCATTATTCGACTTTTTCTGCTTTCAGCACGACTCACTGAATGTTGTTTGCTTCTTTAAAAACAATACTTAACAAAAGACTTCATTGACCACATTGCTCCAATAGAGTGCTCCTCCATACCCAATAAAACACACACTAATATCTCCTCATTTGACGAGCTTTCAGCAGCAATCTGTCGGTGTATAAGTTAGTTTTCTAGAGAAGACAAATGTCACAGGAACTTCTCGGGTAGTCAAAGCCCATGGCTGACTAACAGTTTCCTGAAATGTATGCGCAGAAAGGAAAGTTTGTAAGAAAAAGTAAAAAAAAAACATCCGTTTAACACACCATTAAAATCATGGTACAACATGTACTGCAACACATCTCACAATTTATTAAAGGAAGCTAAAAGAAACTACTGTGAATCTGAAGTTTCTAATGCTGGTAATGGCTTGAAACAGGAGTGGAAAATAATTTGTTTTGAATAAGAATAACAACCAGACGAGCACTAGTGAAATAAATGATGCTGGTTATTTACTCAGTAATCCCTTAGATGTCGCTAACGCATACAGTGAATTCTTTTGCAGTAATACATCTAATCATGCTGTCAATCCTCGAGGGTGATTTCAATGTTGCTCACAATCTTTTTACCTTTTTCCTACAGGCCTGGAAGTCCTAAACATAATGAATCATCTAAAGGTATCCCAGTGTTGATGAGATTCATTCAGAAAATATAAAATTATGACAGCGCATCATATATCTGGTCCGCTGTCACATATCATCAATCTAATATTCAGGACGGGAACATTTCCAGAGCAACTAAAAAACGCAAAGGCAATCCCAATACATAAAAAGGGGGACAGAACCAGTCCTAACTATCCACCGATCCCCATCCTGCCCTTTTGCAGTAAGGTGACGGAAGAAATGCATAGAAAAACGTCAAACAGATACAGTTCAACCTCAAGATAACGAAGTAGGTAAAATCGGCACTTTGCTTCGTTATACAGAAATTTCGTTGTGTTGAAATTCAACCTATTATGCAAATAAGTACAGTCGCCAATGGACTTCTCTGCACGGGAAGGGGCCGCGGAATTTTTCCGAATTATGGGGCAATCGAAAAAAATTTGAATGAGAAAACAATTCATTTAGATTAGTTTGGGAGTCGGCTACGATTGATACCGTTTCATGCCACATCGACGATATCTTCGCATCGGCGGCACGAATTAAGCGAAGCCAGCCACGCTTTCGCGTGCATTCCACCCCCGTGGCTGAAAGCGTCGCCCGCACTGGGGCGACGCTATCAGAAAAAGCTCCAGCAGCGGGAGCGAATGCTTCGTCTGCCTCTTGCTCCAACGAGTAATCGAAATTCGAGATTAAGCAACTTTCAATACTAAACGCGTAGGAAGACAGCTTGCGTTATGCCACGCCGTCTCGGCAATGATACGTTCATTTGAGGGATCGCCAGCCGTTTGTGCGCAAGCACGAGTAAAAGCGGGCGCGAGAGAGAAAATCTGGGGGCTTTTGCTCCTTGAATATGTATGACCCTGTCTAGGCACTACGAAGGAGGTTTCTTAGCGCGTGTTGTAGGCGTTTGTCCCTAGGCGTGCTGACATTGCGGAGTGCGGTCCAGTTTGTTTACGCTCGTACGCTGGCTGGCGGTGCGGTAAAAAAAGGTAAAGCAGCGGGCACTGACGCCCGATTTGGCGACCGCTGTGTCGGACTGACTCTCGCACCTGCGGCGCTCGTGCTAAGTCAGTCGTGGCGGATCATAGCTTTCTCAGATATTTTTCATAGATCTCAGATATTTCTGTGGGAGCAGGAGCGACTGTAGTAGCGCCCGGGCCGCATATATTGAAAATCTAGAAGGCAGAGCGCCTTAACAACCGCGGTTGAACGGAAGTCACCGAAAGGCAGCCGGTGACGAGGACTCCCTCAGCACCAGCGCCGCAGGCGCGGTAGGGCTGAACTTAGCGTAACAAGTTGGCGGCTGGACGTAATTATATGTATTCAATCGTGTTTTTTTTTCATTGTAACCCCGTGTCACTATTTCTAATTATTGGCAGCGTCTCCAGGACCCCAAAGCGGCAACGGGGACACCAAAGCTAGAACCCGGACTAGTCCGTAAGTTGGGGCTCGCGGAGGCCTGCACGTGCCAGGGCTGTATAAGATAGGTCGTCAGCGGCATCGGACAGCAAATTTTTATGCGAACACCCCCTGGCACGCTTCGGCCTCCGCGGCACCAATCCAGGGGCCGCCCTGCTTCCACCTTTGATCCCCCCCCTACCCCTTGGGTGCCCTGGAGATCCTGCTCCGCCTGCTTTATTATTTTTTATAACCTCAGGCGCTCTTCTGAAACCTCCGTTTGCCGGTTACATGTGCCCTCATGGAGCAGTGCTTGTAAAAAATCCAATCTATCGTCGCGACGAAAAAAAGCAACCCGCAACCTGTACAACACCACTCAGAACCTTGTCCCTTCACACACAGCGATCACTAAATGGAACGCCCGTGCCCACTGCCTCGCCACGCGGGCAGCCAGCGGCGGAGCTTAAACTCGACCGCACTCCGCGATGCCGGCATGTCTAGGGGACAAACGCATACAGCACGCGCTGCTTCCAGTGTGCGCGGCTGAAAGCATCCTCTATGGATGCACGCTGTATAGACTTGGAAAAGTGCCCAAACCGGAGCACGTTGTTGCGTGTCGAGCTGCAGTGGTCAACTGCACGGTCTATGGTTGTTCCAACCGGTCAAAAAACAAACCCAACGATGAGAACTTTGAACCGCTGGGCTTCTATGTCGTGTCTAGAGTCAAACTATGACAGTGTCTTAGGACAGCAGAGCTATCGTCAAGACGCAGAGCTCTGTGGCTGAGCAGGGCCGGTATAACGTAAAATTATTCCAAATCGGCCATTAGCCCTCCCTGATAGGTCAAAATGGCTCGGGCTCTGCCCATATACAGAATTCGTCACAAAGACCTGAACGAATTGGTGACAACAGAGTTTGCGGAGCGCAGTTCATCACAAGTAAGCAGCGGCATTAAAGCTTAGTTCTTTTAGTGCTATTCTTTGCGTGCAGCGCTGTAACGTACCAGTGGACTATATTTTTCAGGACGACCAGCTTATTTGATGGATGAGGCAAATCCCGATTGGGCGCTGAGCCTCAACTCAGCTACAAGTCCACGACGCATGCTGGAAGAAGCGCAAGCGACAAGTGCTAATTTTGTATGCCGTCAAACAAGTGATTATGAACTAGTAATTTTTCACAGGTACATGCGACTCAAGCAACGGAGGCGCGCGGGTTCTACAGCCAACGCCTTTGAATCAAGGCAGCGACCAGAGAGTGCGAGCACAAACAAGGCGCCCATCGCTGTAGGAACGGCGGCCGATTTCTTTCTGTACAAAGGCGTTACTTCACAATTATACTTTTCTACTTTGTTAATTTACATAATGCACTGGACCAACCCTAAGCTGTCCATTATTGAACCTTGTGTACTGCGTATGTGTAGTTTAATATACACGAGCCAGCACGCATTTACTGCAGTGCACGACATTAAAAAAAGGGGGGGGGGAGGGGGCGGAGGTGCCGGGGCAACGACCAGTTTGTGCTCTTGCTTTCACATAAATTACGGTGTCCATTTATTGTGCAGGTGACGAAGAATCCCCCTCATCAGAACAAACGGCAATGCAACACCTTGTAGGTCATGCATGTAAGCTAAGTAAACATTTATTCATCCGTACTTAAGCGAGTATAGAGCTCTGGAGCATGGCATTTTCCCATTTAGGCTTTAGTGTTATGTGCACAAGGACGTTTGAACTTTTGTCTATGAATTCTCACAGCTGATCGGATACTGCGTTTGAAGCGGTTGACAGTTAAAGTGCCATGCAGATGCAACACAAAATAATTTGCAAACCGAGAAACCATTTAGTCAGGCCGTTCAGACTTGCACATGCAAGCAAAGTTTTTTTTTTTTTTTGCGTCAGTTCTGCTGAAGAATGGTTCTTTCAACTAGTTTGCTTCCCTTCTGTGTGCTTTCATTTTGCAGCTCCCGAGGAGCCTTCATGCTTGGAATGTCCAGTTCTACAAGACAATGTAGCCACACCTCAGTGACACCTGCAAGCGGATCTGCAGAATAACCAAGCTTCTGCATGCAAGTGTCGCACAGTTTTGTTTCTCGGGCTTGCGAATCCTGTTTTCCTGCATGTCCTTCTGATGTTGGCCGAAGCGGTGTGAACAGACGTAAAGTCTTTAATGTACTTGTTTAAAACAATCCTGGAAATGCTGGAAATGTTTCGAATATTTAACAAAAATTATATTGTTGGTGTGGGAAAAACACAGGGAATGCGCGAGATGGAAATTCAAGACGATGAACAAAACAAGAAAAGATGAAAGCAGGAGGCGTTTCGACAAGTGGACTTGTCTTCTTCAAGGCAACATGCCGCTTTTAAAAAGACAAGTCCACTTGTCGACACAGTGGCTTCGGCTTTCATCTTGTTCTCGTTTTGCTCATTGTTGGTGTGGATGCGATATGTGCAGTACAATGTGACCATTATGGGTGTGAAAATTAGGGATGCGTTTTCTTTTGTACTGCAAGCTCATTGTATAACGAACATTTCAGTCTGGCAGGTAGATTCAAGGTCATACTTTATTAGAATAATAAAAATCCTCATGTAAAGGTGCTGAAACAAGCAACATCATTACGCATTCAGTGTTGACACCAGTGCTTTCCCTTCATGTAGCCATCGCACAGTCAATTTACCGTGCAGGCATGATAGACATATAGGTGACAGCTGACCTGCTGTCAGACCACATCTCTTCAATGCAGGAAGAAAACCACCGCCTTCAGCATGACCTGGATAGTGCCGCACAGTCGCCTGGCAAAGGCAAGGATCCATGGCAAGGACCACATCCTTGCCTGGAGACAAGGATGTGGTCCGTAGTAAAACAGACATGGTTGTGTTTTACACAGGGCTGCCAAATTATGCAGTTTTAGAGGCTGTTTACAGCCTAGTTGAGCCTCATGTAAGGCATACATTATGAAACGAACTGGTCAAATTTCAGGAAATGGTCGTTTTCCTATTAAGGTTACGGCTTAACATCCCGTTACAAGATCTTGCATACAGGTATTTTATTCTGGGCAACAGCCATACCTACATTCATTTGTAACATTAAGCTTGGTGCAGCATACAGAACTGCACAGTTTATGCAATAGCCATGTTGTGCTGGTGAACCTTATTGCATTAGCTTCGATAAAATTTATTGAAGCTTATAACAACTTGGCAGTTTTATCTTACAGGTTTGGCATTCACCAGTCAACCGTAACAAGGACAGTTGAAAGGTGGCTTGATGCTGTGTACATTAGGCTCAGCAGTCTGATCAAATGGCCAGAACGTGAAGATCTTCAAAGAACGATGCCAAAGGCATTTCAAGAAACATTTGGCAAGAAAGTAGCAGTGATTCTCGATTGTTTTGAAGTCTTTGTGGACAGACCTTCAGCCATGGAACCTAGATCATTAACATGGTCTACGTACAAGCATGCGAACACCGTGAAGTATTCAATTGGCATCACTCCTCATGGTGTAATTACGTACACATCAAGAGGGTAGGGTGGATGCACCAATGACAAAATGCTGACAGAATTGTGTGGCATTCTTAGCAACCTGCTACCTGGTGACTCTGTGCTAGCAGACAGAGGTTTCTTGATCTCTGATGCCTTGGGCATGTGTGGAGCGAAGCTGGAAATCCCAGCTTTCGCCAAAGGGTAGCAACAGCTTACTACGTACTCTCTTGAGGCAACACGTAGGCACGCGTAGGTTCCGGACGTACGCAACGGAGCCCGGTGTCAGCCTTATTCACACGTAGCCGCAGGGCAAGGAGCTGCGTGAAGCTTGGCTGGTAAAACTTAGAACGGGCAGACAGCCATCGGCTACAATTGACTCGGGTATGCAGCAAGGGCAGACGCGAGGAAGATTTCTGCTACGGCACTGGGACTGCGCGATGTTCGGTGAGTAGCAGAAAACGCGCACTGAGACACTCGCCCGCGCCCGCTGCCCGGCTAATGTCAGGACGGTTTGGTCTATAAACTTGTTGATGCTAGATACCGGCAAGTTCACTGGTACGGAAAGGGAGCGGTAAGACGCATATTAAAGAAAGGCATGGCAAATGGTCATGTTTGTGTTATGAATTAATGCACTGGATTACAAAAAAGAAGCAGAGGGAAAATCGCATGCTGAGAAGACCGATAAACATACAGTGCGGCGAAACTTGAGAAATAATATTGAAATGTCTAAGAAATTAGAATACAAAAAAGATTGAATCGTCGCGACGGCACATCACAGTCGCCGTAGGCGTCCAAGTCTCTATAACGAAATTATTTTTGTACAGTTCTGATAGCGTCCACGCAACAATAGTTGATAGTGTACTGTACACCGAGCCTTTCCTGGGCCTTTCACATTGCAACCATATGCGCAAACGCTTCCAAATCTCTTGGGTACATTCGTCGCAACTTGCGTAATTGCCCGTCTAACATCCGTAAATTAGCATTCGTATCATTTGTACGCCCTCAGCTTGAGTTCGCGTCCCCTATATGGTCTCCCTACCATGAATACTTAATCCGCATGTTAGAAGCCATTCAAAACCGAGCTAGTCGATTTATTTCCCGAAATTACAGCTACCAGTCAAGCATTACTCAAATAAAACTCGACCTTTCCCTTCAATCACTGAGTAGCCGACGTGACATAGTACTCCTGTCCTTGCTCCATAGATATGTTCACCAAATCAAGCCATCAAACTTGCCACTGGAACGCGCGTCTTGCACATCACGGTGACTTTATAATGATTTAAGCCTCACTCGCATTTATGGCAACACAAACGCATTTAACTTCTCGGCTTTACCACGAGCGATTCGGTTATGGAATTCGCTTCCTAATAGCACTGTCACACAAATGAGCAATGATAAATTTAGACAACTACTGAACCTACAGTCTTCATCATAACTAATATACTCATCTGTACATATGTCATGTCATATAATACGTGTCACATACGGGTCATGACTTTCTTTTTCTTGTTATTGTTGTTTCAATTTTGTTTGCTTTGTGTGCTCGCGCTAAGTACGTTATTTTGCGCGAGTGTTACATCGCTTTTTATGTTACCGTGAATTGTACTTTTCATTCCTTTCCCCATAACTCTTTGTATTGATTTAGCGTTCTTATTTTTTACACTGTTTTGCAAGCATGTGATCACTACAAACATTTTTAGCTCTCACATTTTTTAGCGCTCATGTATCTGTTTTCTCTTGTCATCTGTTCAATGACGCCCCCCTTACTCAATGCTTCCCTTGGGGCCTGTAAGGTACATTGAAATAAATAAATAAATAAATAAATAAATAAAATGCTCATATGCTGCGGCCTACTGCTCACGGCACGGTGCGAAAACGCGCTCACAGCGAAAGCAAAACATTGTGCGCACACATTCATGCAGACGCTCAGCCGGTCGCTGCGAACCCGTGCGATCGCTGCAATGAGGCTTTATTCTCTTAGGCCCCATTTGTTTACACAGACAACCCACTATAAGAACATATTTCACATAGTTTACTTTCAATGTTTGTCTACCTTTCACGCAAAAAGCCGGTTCGGGAGACTCCATCGCGGCGACCGCGCGTAGTGGCGTTTACTGCACGTATTCGGTAAAGAGATAGCGTCTGTAAACGATTCTGTGCTTTCAGTTTGCCCAAGATTATTATATCGACAGTCAGAAACTTCCCTAGTTTTGAGAGTACCTACATTAACGTCCAGGAGGGCTTCCGCGTGGTGTTTTTATTGAGTGTCGTAAGCGAAACCTATGAGGAGAGCGCCGCGTGATCCCTATGCTACGCAAGGGAGGCGCTTCCGACAAATGATGACTCCGTAACTCCTCGCCGCCAATAGACATTTTATCTCCAGAAGGCTATCTCCATAACAATTACGTTGTACAAGGCCATCGGGAGTTGCAGCCAAAAATGGTCGTTCTATGCTTATGTGGAGGCCAGACACTTGGCACTTAAAGCCTAGATGGTGCTTCTACATTGCCTCTAGATAAGCTGCCCTCCCAGCAGCTTCTTTCTTCTTCCCCCACTCAGTTGCTGCAGTCTGGAAGTTGCGGTCCTCCGGGTAGCACAGTACTTTCAGCAGGCTCTTTGAAGGCTCGGTCGATGCTGTGATACCAACGTCATCTACGTCTCCTACATGGGTGTACTTAAGGGACTGCACTGCACGGATCACGACCAGTGGGCACGGTGGAAGCACCGAGACCATGCGTCTCACGAATCCCTTGTGTATTGTGCAGGTGAGGCAAGACCATTTGGTTCATTCTTACTGTAGCAACAACGTATGCCTCTTGCTTCTGCCATGCCCCCGGTCTACTCTTGATCTTACATTGATGATGTACCACTGTTTTGTTAATTGGTTACTGTGTTGTGGAGACATTGAGTCTAATCCGGGTCCTTCTACTGAAGACATTCTTAAATTTACACGCGATGACATACGAGACCTCAAGCAAACGACGAACAGTAAACTTAGAGTCTACCGACAAACTGAACGCCATTGAAAGGAAATTGGATAACATAGCTTCAACGGTCACCAATTATACAAGTTGATGCCTTGCAAGAGACAGTTGACAGCTTACTTTTGAAGATTGACGAGCTCGAGAACCGAAGCAGAGGTAGTAACCTCATCATTTTTGGAGTAAAGGAAGCAAAAAGGAAGCATATTGCCTGTCTTGAGCGGACAGTATCGAAAGATATCCTTGACGACCTGTTGAAGCTGCCCAACGTGGGCATTGAACGAATCCAGAGAATTGGTAGGCCAACAGAGAATAAGTGTCGTCCAGTTATTCTCAAACTTGTTGATGGGAGAGACAAATTTAGGAAAACTGTGGTAAATTGCGAGACGCGCAATTCAGTATTTTGGAGGACTTTTCGCCTAGGGTACAGTCTATATCCGCAAGAAGCTTTGGGCAAGTACCAAAGTAAACAGGGCCAATGGGGATAAGGTCGCCCTTGTTTTCGACAAGGTTAGAATCAATGGAACCCTTTACTTTTGGAATGAGGCGCGGAACGAACTTGTTCACTCTACTAGGCAATGACCACGCTCTTGGGATGACTGTACCCAACAGTGCAATCCAAGCAACCCCCCACCGCAGCCGATAGTTTCTCACGACTGAAGAGCTTCATCCTTAATGAATGTCAACGCTAGAAGCATTGTAAATAAAGCATTGTAAATAAAAATCTGGAAGGTTTACTCATTGCTCACGATCCTGACATCACCGTGGTAACAGAGACTTTGCTTCACAATAGCATAGATGATGCAGATGTTGTACCTGTAACGCATGAAATTATCCGTCATGATCGCTGTTCAAGAGGGGGAGGTGTGGCACTTCTGATTAAGAAAGGCATTCAGTATACGCTGGTCCCACACAATAAACAGATTGAAATGGTGTGGATAGCTGCCAAACTTTCCCGCCAAAACGCACTTATCGGAGCTGTCTATAGGCCACCCAATGCTGACATCTCTATGCTGGAGGCACTACACGACTTTCTGTACGACAACAAAAAGCGGCACAGTTGCGTTATAATGAGTGGCGACTTCAAAATGCCTAATATACACCGGGACTTGATGTGTGCTACTTCAACATGCCAACACGCGGATCTGTTGCTAGATATCACATATGCCTTCGATCTACATCACATAGTGCATAACCCAACGCGCCTGACTGCGGTATGAAGTTCGATTCTCGACCTCGTCTTCATATTCGAAAACGTCAGTCAGCTAGGTTATACTGTCGATATCGTGCCTGCTATATCGGACCATTTCTCTGTCCTTTTTAAGAGCCAACTGTGGCGTAAAGCTGAGCGCAGCAAGCCAAGGCCCTACTATGATTTTAATAATGTGGACGATGTCAGCATATTAGATTTTTTAGAACAAGGCTATGATTTCTTTTTACAGTGTCACAGAAACTTTACTACTGTTAATAGTTTCTGGCTGCACTTCAAATGTGCGGTGCGTCATTGCATGAATAAACACATCCCGAAAAAACAAAAGCGCAAACGACGAAGCCCCTGGATAACGCGCGAAATCATTCATCTAAAGCGGCGCGTAAAACGACTATCGTCTAAAAACCAGAGAGATAGCGGCACATTGGCTGAGCTGCGATCGGATTTGCGTTCAAAAATAAAATCGTCCAGATTCACTTTTTTAACGTTAAAATGCACAACTTCCTTTCCAGCGATCTGAGAAAGTTTTGGCTTCACTGGACGCAAAATAAGGAACCAGTTAATAAATTGAAAATACACGATAAGGATGTCACTCACCCAACCTGTACAGCAACGGCATACAACGACTATTTTTCGTCCGTTTTTCTGCGCAGT
The DNA here is from genome assembly GCF_050947875.1 of Dermacentor variabilis. NCBI lineage: Eukaryota > Metazoa > Arthropoda > Arachnida > Ixodida > Ixodidae > Dermacentor > Dermacentor variabilis. The sequence continues at coordinate 33,305,125 of NW_027460291.1, forward strand.
GCCGATAACAATATAGATTTCAGCCACGCAACTATGTTTGAACTTCCAGAGCTAGTAATCACAGAAGGTATTTTTACAGCATTGCTTAGCTTAGACATTAGGAAATCTTCGGGACCCGACGAAATCCCAAATGCATTTTTGTTTAGATACGCGGAGTGGTGTGCCAAGTATCTTTATATTACTTTTAGCAAAAGTTTGCAGAAAGGAGAAGTTCCTTCTGATTAGAAAATAGGCAAAATTATTCCGATACACAAGACTGGCGATAATCTCACAGTAACTAACTATCGCCCGGTGTCGTTGTTGTGCACAGCTAGCAAGGTATTAGAACATTTTCTTTTCAAACATTTAAGCAGCTTCCTAGAAGGCAACAATTTTTTCATGAACAGTCAGCACGGATTCAGGCATGGCCTTTCAACAGTGACACAGTTACTCCACATTACTAATGATTTGTTTTCAGTTCTTGATAATAGTGGCCAGATCGACATAATCTTTCTAGACTTTGAAAAAGCCTTTGACCGTGTGTTGCATTCCAAAATGATATTAAAACTAAAGCACCTCTTTAGAAATGAGCGTATTCTGAGGTGGCTTGACTCTTACCTAACGCAGCGCCAACAATATGTTCAAATAGGTGACTCTAAATCATCGATGGTTCCAGTCCTTTCAGGCGTACCTCAAGGGTCCGTCCTTGGACCATTACTTTTTCTTGTTTATCTGAATGATCTCTCGTTTGACACTGCCGTACAATGCCGATTTTTCGCGGATAACTGCGTTGTTTATCATGCAATTGAAACTAAAGATGATCAATTACTCTTAAGCAATTCTCTAACATCAATTTCTAACTGGTGCCAGACCTGGAAAATGAGCCTAAATATCCCTAAGTGCTCCCAAATGGCCGTAACAAAAAAGAAGAGTCCACTATCGCATGCATACAAAATTAACGACTTTCGCCTTATTCTTGTCGATACGTTTAAATATTTGGGGATTGAAATATCTCGCGATTTAAGATGGAGTGCGCACATTAAAAACATAGTTTCGTCAGCCTCAAAAAGACTATGGCTACTTCGGCAACGTCTGAAGCACTGTACAAGCAAGACAAAACTAGTTGGTTATACTTCACTGGTGCGTCCTCTACTTGAATATGGTGATGTCGTTTGGAACCCGCACACTAAGACTGATACAGATAGGCTGGAAAAAGTACAAAAAAGAGCACTCAGGTTTATTTTTAATGCCTACGGAAGACAAGTGTCACTATCTAATCTCCGTTCAAGGTCTGGTCTTCCAACACTGGAGGAACGCCGTAAGGTACACCGTCTGGAGATGCTTTACAGGATAGTCAACGGCCAAACTAAACTGAATTTTGACAAATACTTACAATTTAACACTTGTAGAAGTGCCCGAGGAAAGCACTAACTTACCCTTATTGTACCCTAGGCTAGAACTATCGCTTATAAATTTCCATTTTTTCCTAGAACGATAAGAGAATGGAACAGGCCTCCACAAGAGGTAACGAACAAACATACTGTCGACTCTTTCTTATCGGCTATTTCTCAGTTGTGAGCGAAGCACGCAATTTATTTCGTACTGAATTTTTATTCAGCTCGTGTCTTGTTTTAGAGATATTGTTCTACGCAGTAGCGTACAAGTACCATCTGTGTTGCACTGTGTGTGAGCTTGCTGTGTTCGAATTTTACTTCATTTTCTTTGCTTGTACAGTATCCCTTTTTATTTTATATGTACCACTCCTGCTTTGGCTGCCAAAAAGCAGCTGGCAGTATGTTCAAATAAATAAATAAAATATCACTCCTGCATTTGAAGCTGTGATGCGTCCAGTCCGAAATAAATGCCACTTCTCGGGTGCAGATTGGGCCTTTGTCTGCTTCTAGATCAATGCAAACACCTGCAGGAAATCGCAACTGATGTGCAAACAAGCTCAAATGTTTATCCTTTCAATTGCTTTTTAGTTCTGCTGTAATGCTTTAAGGATGTTGTAGATCCATGACAATATTGAATCCATTTGAACTGCCCAGGCAGCATGTGCAGGTTTAGCACAAATTAATTATAATTGTGAACAGATGCTGACACACGGCTGCATGGCACATCACAACAACAACAACCCGCACAATTATTTTTAGGAAGGTTTGGCTGTAAGCAAGCTACCAAGACGAAGAAACTCACATCAGGCTGGACTGAGAGGTCCTCCAAGACATTACGGCACTCTGCCTGTACATCCTCCAAGGAACTTGGGCAATACTTCCTTTGCAGATTGTGTAGGAGGAGCTTACGGTACTTCAAGCCCAAAGGAATGTAGGATTCAGCAAATTTTTGGGCAAGTGAAAGAAATGCTGGCCTACCCTCAGATTTACTCAATGACGACAAAAAATTTAACATCTCGTGCTCTCTCGGCTTGGGAATTTTAACATTTGGTGGGTCGCGGGGCCCGCCTCAGTGTCGTCCAGGCGGCGTTTTTTCATAGCGGAAGACGCGAAATCCATCTGTGCCACCAGTCAGCATTCCAGACTGACGAGATGAGGTGGTATAGCCATGCATTTTGTCCAACTATGCATGATCGACCATCCTGGCGTGTAAAGAGCACTGCTCCAACATGTGAGTACGGCTCACCGAGGCCGGCCATGCACGTACAGTGCGCGCACAAAACTTCTCCGTCAGCTTTAATCAACATCCACGGCAGCAGCGGCTTATCTCTGAACGACTGAGAGTGGCGGACCAGCACAGTGAGAAACGATAAATTAGTGTTTAGCTTAAGCGATTAGACACTGTGAATACGAATTCAGGCGTATGAAACACGAGCAACATGTCAGCAACTTCAAGGGCAATCTAGCGACAAGTGCGAAGAACTGGGCACCACATCCATTGCTTGCTCCATCGCTGTTTTTCTGGACTGCCGAAAAAAATGCCCCTAAGCCACTGACATGCGGTACATTACATAAGTACAGCCTACCTTTCCAACGACGACACCGTTGCCATCGCGAACTTTCACTCTTGGTGGCTCCACGAAGACCGCTGGCGACGTAATTATGAGCCTCCAGGGATTTATAGCTCTTTAGCTGCTCCCACTTCACAAAGCTCGTCCCGTGGACTAGACAGTCTCTGATGTCTGCACTGTCGACACTTGGATAAAAACCAACATCGTTCGTGAAGTGGTCATCGGACAGCGCCAACGGGTCATCGCCGCCGCACTTCGTGATTTTCATTATGTATCTGCTGCGCTCGGGGTCAGGCAGCGATTTTGCGTAGTCGCTGAGTTGCATCTTACACTGCAGTCGCGCCGAATGAGACGTACACGGCAGCTTTTTGTCGCGAACGGATCGTTGAAAGCGTTACTAACAAGAGCGTTTGAACAGCCAATCCAGCCAAGCACAACCACAAACATGGCACCCGACGCAAGGCACCGTAGCGCCACATTGTGGCCTAGTTTCAGTGCATACTCCCTATGCGGAACATGATAGAGCTCCACGTTGGCGGTCGCTCTTGTCGCGCCGCGCGCGATTTGAGAGATGCGTTTGCAAGCAGTTGCTTGTAACTATCTGCGTCCGCGGAAGTTTCCATTTATTGTTTCGGCATTCCTTTGCTGCGGAAGCGAAATTTCGTTATATTGAGGTTCTAATATATGGTGTTCTATGAACAAGAGGTTATGAAAAGTTAAAAACTTCGTCATATCGAGAATTTCGCTATATTGAAGTTTGTTATATCGACGTTTAACTGTATCTAAATTTAATAATATTGCCGCCTAAACAATTCGGGTTTAGAGCCGGCTTCTCTACCAACCTTGCCGTCGTATCTTTTACAACCAAAAATTTGAAGGACGCTTAAGCTTCACCTTTAAGAGTGGAACGCGATAGCATTCAAAGATCTCCGACTGCTTCTCACTCTTCCCGGCAACTGCAGCGTATGTAACCATAATGTTTACCGGGAAACGCTCGCGGTGAACGTTATGAACGAAGGCGGGCTTACTGGTCGAAACGCGGCCTCTTGCATGGGCCGCGATCATGAAGGAAGGAAACTCAGGAGAGGCCCTACCCCCTCCGCGCGCTAGGAGAAAAGTGTGGAGGAAATGACGTAGTAGGTTCTCCTCTTTCTTGCTGATTTTTTGTTTCTTTGCCGTAGCGGCCACGCCTTTCGGGCCACAGTGGCGGCTTTGTTTTGGTTCTGTGCGCTCACACGTGTTGCTCCGTAGGTTTCGTACCGTGGCAAAGGCGCCGTGCGGGCAGGTTTGCGTTGGTCTTCGTGTTTTGCTGCGCTGCGTTATCTGGACCGTGCTCTCCCGGATGTTGCTGTGGCCAGGTGGGACAGGAGGAACAAAAGTTCGCGAAATGAACACGCATGCGACGCTGTACGCAATGTACCGCGCCTTGGCAATGGCTGCGGACGAAGGAATATCCGCGGGAAATTTTGCCCTTTTTCGCGGAATCATGCTAACGTGCTAACGATTGCTTAGTATTGCTGCGGAGAGCGCGGGTCCGAGCAGCACGGTTGCGCGCAGCGTGGTGTGGTTTCGCGAGAAATGTAAACAAGAGAGAAGAGCTGGCCCGATAGGCGGAGCAACGCCATGAGCAACGCCAACTTCCGGCTTCACTTTAGCTTCACAAAGAGTGACGTCAGGGCCTCTCCTTAGTTTCCTTCCTCCGTGGCCGCGATGATAGAGTTACTATACTAAGGATGGATGTTATGAGCGTCCCCTTTGCAACGGGGCGGTGGGTTGTGCCACCAAGCTCTTCCTTTTACACTGCCTAATGTGCTACCCAGGTGAAAAAAAAAAATGCGCGATGAATTCCCATAACCAAATTTTCTTACCCCCTTTTGTGAAGTTTGTGTTTGTACGTCTCCGTTTTTTGTCGGTTCCCTACTTCCACCAATCTTCCAATCGCCTCTTACTAATCTCTATTGTGGACATGTTTACTTTCCCCCTGCTCTCACTGAACCCAAGGACTTCAAGGAGTCCGTTGGTGCCTAAATCAACCACTAGGCAGATATCTTCACATACTAATAAAACATGCTTCATTGTTTCCCTAGCTTTACCGCAGCAAGCACATGCTTCTTCTTCCTTCTTATATCTTGCTTTATAGGTGCTGCATTTCATCTTCTGAAGAATACTACGGCATGCTCTCCATGCGCCGACAATTCTGCCAAGGCTTTCGAGGTGAACACATTACCGAAACAGGACATTTGACAGAATAAAGTGCGGAAGTTGCGTTTTTCCACGACCATAATTTCTATCTTTTCCTCTGGCTTACTTATCTGGTCGAAGCGCAAAACGGAGTTAATCATGTCATCCATTCCCTTGAATACCTTGTCAAAGAAGTATTTATTGGCTTTAGGTGAAAGTGTAGCCATGATGACTTGACACTTGTGCGATTGTTTTACGGGATAATTTCATTGTTCCATGAGGGCTAACTTGCAATACGGGAAGTCGGTACAGGACTCCCCAGCTTGTGTAGCTGTAAACAAGCGCTGCTTAGAAGTAACCTCGCAGTTCAAGTTGTAACGTCATCGGAAAGCTGTTTTAACATCAACATACAGAGTGATGTTTGACACCTTTGTGTGGTAGCGCATCCATATGAAGCTTTTCACTGGAAGTCTGGAGATAATGAAGGGTACAGCCACTTCTGGAATCCTGAAGGTCTTGAACCTTGGCTTTTGGCTTTTGATACACTAGATAATGACATTCTTTTTTCTAAACTTGCATCTTATGGCATTATTGGCAACTCTCTCAATTTTTCCGTAGTTACTTATCTGATCGTGAGCAATTAGTATCCATTTCCAGCATTTATTCCACAAAAAAAATTATTAACATCGGCGTTCCGCAAGGCTCAATTCTAGGCCCGCTTTTATTTTTACTATACATTAATGACATTACACAGTGCCTAACCGCATTATCAGAATGCATCTTATATGCTGACGACACGACTGTCTTATGTTCGAGTAATTCTCTAAGCAACATTTCAACAACCCTTAACGCTGAACTTACTAACGTTAGCGCATGGTGTGCTAAAAATAAGCTTTTGATAAATCCCTCGAAAAGTAAGTTCTTAATTTTCTATTCCAGGTCAATAAATAACGCGCAAGTTATGCCCCTCTTTATAAATACACATCCTATTCATCTATCAGATCAATGTTCCTTCCTTGGTATCAAACTTGATTCCCGCTTAAAATTTAATTTGCATATTAATGAGCTACAGCGGAAAACTTCCTATGGTATTAGGGCATTACTAAAAGCTAGATGTTACTTTGACTTGACTACTTTGGTAACCTTATACTATGCATTCATTCACAGTCATCTAAATTATTGTATTGCTTCCTGGGGTCAAACATATCATTGCCACCTTTCTTCCCTCCAACATGTACAGAATCAAGCCATTCGCATTCTCACCTGGAGCAACCGACGTTCACATGTCACTGATCTGTACCGGGAACTGCACATACTGAATATTGACAATCTAACCAAATTTAATGTCTGCACATTTGCTTACCAAACAGTTAAAGACCATAACCTTCTCAAATTTGTTCTTATCCGACACCTTACTAACTCAAATATTACGCGCTTTTCCTCCAATAACAATTTTATACTCCCTAAGGTACGAACTAACTATGGTTCACAAAGAGTAGCATTTGTTTTAATCAAACTTTGGAATTCATTGCCTTTTAACATTAAATGTGCCTTTTCTATATCATCATTCAAACATCAGCTTCGCAATCTCATGTTTAACCTATAGCTCCGTTTATTGAATATGTCTTTTAAAACACAACTTCAGTTCTGCCGTTTCTAATACTGTTTGCCTCGTTTCTTACTTCTGCTTAAGCCTTATCCCTACCGTTTTATATTTTCCATTGTATTATTCTTTTGCATCATTATGTATTTGCATTTGTATTTGCATTTTCGTATTTTTTTTCCTCGCTGCCTTTTTGCTGCCAAGTAGTATTAGCTTTTTTAACATTATAAAAGGTCCCCCTACAGTGTTTACACTATGGGACCTTTTTCTGTACTAAATATCAATATTTTTGTATCTGCACCATGTATTCAATAAACTTTAAACTTCAAACTTCAAAAAAAAAAAAAAACTTGGTGAATCCAGGTTGTGATATCTGTTCCGAAATGCAGTAAAGAACTCGCCACGAAACTTTAAAGTCGGCCGCGGGCGTTTTCGGAAGAGTCGTTCGACGTGTATTGAGTAGTTTCGTTGCTAGCCTGGCGATGTTGCTTTCCGGCACTGTGTTTATGACTCACCAGTACGACGCTTCAATCTGTACTCGCACATGATTTGGCGTCTGAGTCTTCCCGCGACTTCGACTCCAAGCTCTCGATCTGTTCCACAAATGGAACGAGTAGGTTGCAAAACAAGTTCTGACTTGCCTGCAGCTGCGAATCAGGAGGCAGCTTTCAAGCGTCAACTTCCTTAGCAGTGTCGTGTTCCTCAGAAAACCTTATTTTTAGTCCCTCCAGTTCGGTCTTTAGGGCACTTGCTTCGGACACAGCTGACCTGAAGGCTTCCACTCGGGCAGCATCATCCAACCATTTGAGCACGTCTATGGAACACTGGGCTGTTGCTATCTTAGGTGCATGGTGAAGATGCTGTCTTGTAGTCAGTGGTTCAACCAAAGCAGCATGGAGTGAGCGACGTCGGCAAATCAGAAAGAGCTAAACGTCTTAGGCGCTCACCATGAGCCGTTGGGCGCTAAGTGTGACGTGCCGTTTTGGCCGTCGGTTGTCCATGGGTTCCGGGGTGGCATAACACATATGCGAACACCGTGGTGACCAGAAAGGGACTGCCCCTTCTCCTTTATTCCTTGTTGTAGCCCTTGCATGCACGAGCTCAGCACCGATCCTCATCGTTCTTTTCTTCATGCCAAAAGCACGAGGCGCACACATAGTGTTGGCTGCTCTCGTTCACAACAACCGGCTTCACATATATTGTTCTAGACGTTCCGAAACATCATTCATTTGAATATATTTTACCTTGGTCAGCGCCGTGTGTTATACTGACAATGATCTTCCCAGACCAGACCCCATCAGGCCCTCGATTTCAAAGAAGACAAGTGCTCTTTTAATCTTATATTCGCACACCGATTGGTTTGACACTCATGCACAAATCTGCATGGCAACGGCAGGCTGCGTGTTTCCCTTTTCTTTTTAGTTGGAACAGATCTTTCAATACGGCCTGTAAAATATAACACATATTTGGCCTGTTCAGGTTATCAGCAGTTGAACAGCAAACTGAAATGGCCATGTTGTTAATTCAAAAGCTGCATCAACAAATTCTTTTATTATTCACTTGTTCAAATTGTAAAATTGAAACTGAGACGCAATAAATTTATATCTGTCTAGCAGAAATCCCGAGACTATAGAACCACCTTTGAGGTATCGATCCCCAATATAGGCTAAATTATGCTCTCGTGTTGAAAAACAGAGAGGTGGAGGAGATGCTTGAAGCCGCCTTGCCTACACCCATTCGCCCTTCTTTTGTTCCCAGTGATCGCGAATGTAGCAGGTTACACTGAATTTTCAGAGAAAGAATGCTGAATAAGCGCATTTTTAACATCTGTCCTCAGACTATAGCATGGCAGCTGCAACAAACACGGCATTGTGCAAAATATGGCTGACAATTAACAAAAATGTTTTATTAAGCTTTAATTGGTGATTTCAGGGCCAATATTGCATTTGCAAGGTTGAAGCCCGAAAGTCATGTGTCATAACCAAACAAAAACTTTACAGAAATCGTCATGGGTGCAAGTCCAGGCGTGGCATCAACAGCGCGAGCCAGCATCCGTGACCGTTGCGCGTGCATCGCACGTTTTTGTCATCTTTCTTGGACATGTCTATATGGCCACGTCGCCATCGCAAGCCCGCGAGGAAGCACGCGTGGTGGCTCGAGTGCTACACTTCAAAGTTCTGGCATTCCATGCTATCTGGTTACCTCAGGTTTCACACGTAGTACGTCCGAAGCAGGCCGCGTACGTACCGGGTTTCTCACGGTCACCGCGTCTTTCGCTTGCTGACGACAAAAACCGTGGCGTTTTTGACGTCACTCTCGATCGGGAGCAAAGCCGGGACGACGGGAAACGACGATAGCCAAATTCATTCTGGTCCCGCCGAAGGACGCCGAGCGCACCACTACGGTGTCGTGCAGCGAGGCCCATTTCTGGAAGCACAGCAAGTGCGTGGCCTCCGAAGATGCCGCGCTCGACGGCAGCCACTACCACTTGGAGGCACCCTCGTGCGCACACTTCACGCACTGCCACAAAAGCAGCGCGTCGTCGTTCCGCATGTGGACTACGTGCTGCCTTCCGGCCGAGTTCGCCAACCTGATGCGCGCCCATGTGGCACTCCATAAACGAAGCGGCGAACGATCGACAAGGGCCCGCCTCGGCGGTCCGATCATTCCGTGCTATCGGCCAACCGCTACACGGTGCTCTGCGACTCGTTCGTCTACATCTCGCCATACGACCGTACCACCATCACCGACTAGAACCTAGTCTCCGAGAGCGGATGGCTGCTGTCCGCCTCTCTCGTCGATTACATGTGGGGAGCCGCGTTCGAAGCACTGGTCGCCAGGCAGATGGCCGACGAGGTCGATCGCCGGCTGGCCGCCCTCCTCAGCTGCGGCCTGTACATCTGCTGCGCCGGCACGTTCCTGACATTCGCCCACTTCCGCTGCTGGGAGTTTCTATGTCACTGGCAGCTAAGCGCACCCATCTCTGTTTCTGTCCCCTCAAAGTGGACATGGCCACGTTATTGCCATAAACTTGCCAATATTAATGATATTATTCATTACTGATATGAAAGAAGCTGTTTCAATGCGCGTAATGTACTCACGAGAAGAAAAATAATAGCGTTCGGCACGTTCGGCTTGCTTCGCCGGCCGCCACTTTTGTTTAGGTGTCCCGCAGTGACAGCGGCAGCCGCCTGCTTGTCATCCCGCAGCAAATGTGGGATGAAAAAAGAAAATGTTTCTTTTCGTGGGAAATTTAACCCGCGTAATGATCGCACCCCTGAATTTGCATCAATTTTTTGACAAAAAAGTGCGATCATTATGCGAGTAAATACGGTATACATCCCTTTACTTATATATACCGATATAATGAACCTTGATGTAATAAAATTCGCTATGTAAAGAACTATTTTCATTTCCGAATCTTAGTTGCATTGAAAACCATGTATTTTCTTTCACGAAGTAATTTCGTGACATGGTTTACATTTAACAAAGTTTTCAGCCATCTCAAGCATGAACTTGGAGCCTGTATGGCTAGGTAATCTAGCAAAAAACTATTAAAATGTAGGCCGAGGCAAAAGTTATTTCAAACATCCTTCTGATGAAAAGTTTGAGTGGCGAAACTGCTGTCAAAGCGCGCGTGGTGGCATGCAGTAGGCAGGAAAAACCACTAGCTGTGCCATTTGTTGCATTGGTAAACAACTTGCAGAGGCAGCGGGGCGCATGGCAGCTCACAGCGCTCGGAGAAACGCAAGACCGGACGATGCCTTCTGCACAAGGGGGATTGGGACAGAGTGAATGCACAGTAACGTGATCAAGCATGCAATGGGGGGAGGGAGGGCGCAGGAATGCACACGTCGCTTCCTCTCACACGTACACGCTATCCTTGGAGGCAATCTCTTCGTGGCAAGTGCAAAAGTCGAGTATTAATGGTTGGTGCCTTCATGCGCATTTTGTTGTTCCCACACGCCTAGTGTTGACAGTCGCATAATCTGAAGTTTCCAAGACACGGTGTGAAGCGCTCGCTCACGTTGTGACTGCGAGTTCATGGTCATCCAGTGAGATCTGTTAATGTTAGCCTGAGCATGTGCGACAATGATGAAACTACAAACCTTACCTCGTGTAGTTGTCTCTTTGCTATCGTCTTCAATGATCCGCCTTTCTGGCGAATTCAAGACGAATACCCGTATCTTTTTACACTTTTGTTTTTAATTTGCAGGTGCCGGCTGTGGGGGTCGGCTGTGAGCACTACGTACGGTCAGGCATGGCATGCAAGATTTATGGAACTGCACGATGCAACAGATGCAAATCTCGGACGCCATGAGCCCTGTTGATGAATTGCTCTCAGTGTGATCTGCACTGCACTGCGTGCGCTGGCGCTTATAACCACGCTATTATGGCCCGACCTTCTTACAATTTGTTTATAAGGACTTACTAACAAGATCCCAAGCAACCACGGATAGCTGTGGGGTGTCCGCCAGAAATCTGAATTTCCATCTATTTAAATATCTCTCACAGACGTCCATAGGACGTACAAGAAATGTCCATATCCCGTTCAGATGTCCGGGTCACATCCTCTTTTGAATGTCCTCTGGCTCTACATACATTGGCATGCCTACATAAGTTAGGGCATTGATCAATGTCCTAATATGAAAAATATAGTTGGAAATTCTAAAGGTTCATAATTCATTTTACACTTGCGTGTTTCTGCACTCTATTAAACACATAATCCGAGTTATTTTTGCATGGCAAAACGAGTAGCTGACGTATCCTTGAAACTTAAGACAACAGTCAAAGGGTAACAGATCTTGAAGTCTAGGCTTCTTTTGGCTGCATGAACGATTACAGAAGCAAAACATACATCATAGACGCCATGTAGTGGTGGGCAATCTCTAAGGCTATGCTGCTGTTTGAATTCAGTGGAAGCCATTTCAGGAGACGGAAACATGACACAGACATTTGGTTTTTGGACACCACTTATTGCCAAAACAAGTAGTTATTTCACTGCCTAATTTTATACATAATAAAAATTTTTCAACAAATTTTTTTATATATGCAAGTTGATGTGTCGGAAAGCCTCGGCAACACATGCTGTTTGACAACAGTGTCCTGCGGTAATACCATTCAATCCAAATTATAGGCATTGTTCCATTGTTTTAATGGCGGTGAAGCATGGTGCAGTGTCGGTGCGTTTGCCGTCTTCACAGCCTGCCCGAAGTCACTTACTCGGCTACTGAGGTATGACAGCTACATCTATCTCTAGTTGAGCCATTGGAGTATAGGAATGTGTTTTGTTCACAGGTGCCAACAAGCCCTTAAGTGAGGGGAGAGCCTTACACGTGAAGGAAAGCATCACTGCAAATGAGGGCCATATTTGAGGAATTCGGATCTCGTGCCGGCAGACAGCAGTCAACGGCATGAGAAACCTCAAGTCCAGGATGGTGCAGTGGTGCATATACACCGCAGACATGTGTTAACATGTATTATCCTATCCACAGGATGGTAAGAACTCGAATTAGCCTAGACCTGAGGAGGGAACGGAAGAAACTGGTACATAAGAAGCCGATCAATGAGTTAGCGGTAAGAGGGAAAATAGAGGAATTCCAGATCAAGCTACAGAACAGGTATTCAGCTTTAACTCAGGAAGAGGACCTTAGTGTTGAAGCAATGAACGACAACCTTGTGGGCATCATTAAGGAGTGTGCAATGGAAGTCGGTGGTAACTCCGTTAGGCAGGATACCAGCAAACTATCGCAGGAGACGAAAGATCTGATCAAGAAACGCCAATGTATGAAAGCGTCTAACCCTACAGCTAGAATAGAACTGGCAGAACTTTCGAAGTTAATCAACAAGCGTAAGACAGCTGACATAAGGAAGTATAATATGGATTGAATGGAACATGCTCTCAGGAGCGGAGGAAGCCTAAAAACAGTGAAGAAGAAACTAGGAATTGGCAAGAATCAGATGTATGCGTTAAGAGACAAAGCCGGCAATATCATTACTAATATGGATGAGATAGTTCAAGTGGCTGAGGAGTTCTATAGAGATTTATACAGTACCAGTCGCACCCACGACGATAATGGAAGAGAAAATAGTCTAGAGGAATTCGAAATCCCGAAGGTAACGCCGGAAGAAGTAAAGAAAGCCTTAGGAGATATGCAAAGGGGGACGGCAGCTGGGGAGGATCAGGTAACAGCAGATTTGTTGAAGGATGGTGGACAGATTGTTCTAGAGAAACTGGCCACCCTGTATACGCAATGCCTCATGACCTCGAGCGTACCGGAATCTTGGAAGAACGCTAACATAATCCTAATCCATAAGAAAGGGGACGCCAAAGACTTGAAAAATTATAGACCGATCAGCTTACTGTCCGTTGCCTACAAAGTATTTACTAAGGTAATTGCAAATAGAATCAGGAACACCTTAGACTTCTGTCAACCAAAGGACCAGGCAGGATTCCGTAAAGGCTACTCAACAATAGACCATATTCACACTATCAATCAAGTGATAGAGAAATGTGCAGAATATAACCAACCCTTATATATAGCTTTCATTGATTACGAGAAAGCGTTTGATTCAGTCGAAACCTCAGCAGTCATGGAGGCATTACGGAATCAGGGTGTAGATGAGCCATATGTAAAAATACTGGAAGATATCTATAGCGGCTCCACAGCCACCGTAGTCCTCCATAAAGCAAGCAACAAAATCTCAATAAAGAAAGGCGTCAGGCAGGGAGATACGATATCTCCAATGCTATTCACAGCGTGTTTACAGGAGGTATTCAGAGACCTGGATTGGGAAGAATTGGGGATAAAAGTTAATGGAGAATACCTTACTAACTTGCGATTCGCTGATGATATTGCCTTGCTTAGTAACTCAGGGGACCAATTGCAATGCATGCTCACTGACCTGGAGAGGCAAAGCAGAAGAGTGGGTCTAAAAATTAATATGCAGAAAACTAAAGTAATGCTTAACAGTCTCGGGAGAGAACAGCAATTTACAATAGGCAGCGAGGCACTGGAAGTCGTAAGGGAATACATCTACTTAGGGCAGATAGTGACGGCAGATCCGGATCATGAGACGGAAATAATCAGAAGAATAAGAATGGGCTGGAGTGCGTTTGGCAGGCATTCCCAAATCATGAACAGCAGGTTGCCGTTATCCCTCAAGAGAAAAGTATATAATAGCTGTGTCTTACCAGTACTCACCTACGGGGCAGAAACCTGGAGGCTTACGAAAAGGGTTCTACTCAAATTGAAGACGACACAACGAGCTATGGAAAGAAGAATGATAGGTGTAACGTTAAGGGATAAGAAAAGAGCAGACTGGGTGAGGGAACAAACGCGAGTTAATGACATCTTAGTTGAAATCAAGAAAAGGAAATGGGCATGGGCAGGACATGTAATGAGGAGGGAAGATAACCGATGGTCATTAAGGGTTACGGACTGGATCCCAAGGGAAGGGAAGCGTAGCAGGGGGCGGCAGAAAGTTAGGTGGGCGGATGAGATTAAGAAGTTTGCAGGGACGGCATGGCCACAATTAGTACATGACCGGGGTTGTTGGAGAAGTATGGGAGAGGCCTTTGCCCTGCAGTGGGCGTAACCAGGCTGATGATGATGATGATGATGATCCTATCCACGCGGACGTTTATGTGCCTGGCGACATTCGCCGATCTAGAGGCTACCTCAGAAGTTAATGCCGCTGATTGTAACACAATGCGACCCCCCACCTCGGACTCTGAGGCAAAATCATGTAACCACTCTCTAGCACAGTGGGTATTAAAGATCCTTATAGTATTAAATTGAATGGATTTGTGCTTAAAGTGGTAAGGATAATTCACCATTCTGTGGTCGCTACGTGCAAGTACTGGCTATACTGTTATTAAAATACATTCATGGTGGGCATTTTCGCATCCTATTATGAATATAAATAATGGCTGTCATGCTATAAAGTTCTTGTAGCCAAAGCTCTAGAGATTCGAAGGTTCAAGTGTCATGCATTTATTTTTTTTCTTACTAAGCTTCTCAGTAAAAAAATGTGCTCCTTGTATGCATAACAATAAATTTTAATTATTTATCAACAATACATGAACTCCTCAAACTGGCAAAAATGGCAATGCTTTCTGCGTTAAATCTTTCCATCACAATGAATTTGCAGGTGCGTCACATTTTAAGTTTTTCATATCTTTCAAAATGCATTCTATTTCTGACATGTAAATAATTGTGTTTTAATGCTATCTTACATTACTCTGTGTAGACTGTTGTTTATGTCTGTATTAAGTCTTCTTGTTTAATCAACGCAAACTGAGACAAAGGATGACAAAGAAGATGGGACGAAGTCTGTTCGTCTTTGTCCCACTGTTCTTGCCGTCTCTGTCTAGCCCGTTCTCATACCTTACTGTATTAGGTTAGCCTTGATACTTGCACGTTCACTATGCATTGTGCTGTCTTTTTGTGGTTTTCGCCACACGTTCATTCTTGCTAGTGAATTTTTTCTTTATTCTAAAGCATATGCCTATAATGAATCCTCTAAGGCTTGACAGTATGAAAAAGTAAAATAAGTAACCACATGATACCTCATTAAGTTGTATTGACTTTCCTACATTTGTTAGACTCTGACATGCTGAAAGGAGTCTCTATTTTTGTTTTTTATATCTTCGTGCTGTCCTAACTTCAGTCACGGTGTCTAGATCTGCAAGTTTTCTTTTTTATCAGCATGTATACTTGTTGTTGTGAGCAGTATTCATGTGTGCTTTGTGGACTTTATAATATAAGATGGCAGTACAAAATTTATTGTATTTTGAATGTGGTTTGGACCCATGTTTTTTGTTTATTTGCAGCACAGCGGCGACAGAGTGAAATGCATCGAAGCACCCGACCAGTTGTTATATAACATTGGTTGGGGGCTTGAATGCATTCCACTATCACTGCTTGAAGATGTATATGCATGTGTACACACACACACATATACATGACACATATACCGTCCGAAATACATCCGCCACAGGATCCCATTTTGGATGTCCAATGGATGTACAAATTTGTTTTTGTAGATATGCATCGAACGGCTGATGGACGTCTGTTGGAGATTTGTGGACATCCACTGGACACCTGTTATATCGGAAATGGAGATCCATAGGACATCTAGACGACGGATATCCGTGGTTGCTTCGTATACTATCCATTAAGAATGCTCCGGGAATTTGTGAAGTTGTTTTTAATGCTGAAAATTTCAAACCTTGAATGAATTAAATTCGCAAATTTTACAAAAAGTTTTGTAAAGAAGGGGGAAGGAAAAGGGTGAGAAAATGAGAACTAGCGGAGTGCATTTCTGTCATCATAGAGGTTAACCCCTGGTTTGTGCTAGTCCCATTGCGGCATGCCTCATTGTTTTATATACTGCCGGGTAGAAAACCTGTTTTTCCTACAAGGCCACTGGTGCCACAATGGCTTTTTTTTTTTTCAGGTTCTCAGGTTTCTCGCAGTTTTTTTTTTCTGTAGTAAATGCTTCAGTTACCTTTCTGCTGTGCTTCTCTCTGCTTGTTCTTGCTTGTTTGAGTGTTCTTTTCTAGAATGACACACTTTCTGAGTTTAGGGTAGCACCTGCAGAAACAACATTTTTCCGCGAGATTGCTGAAAGCTGATGCTTTTTGGGCATCTAACACATCTTCGTAATGAAATCACTAGCTGTAAAAAATGTGGTGTTTGCCAGTTGACATCGCGCAACAGAAACATACAAGCTCTAGAACTTGCATGATGGCACACATCAGCCGGGCGGAAGCCACTCCCAGCTTTGGAGTAATGTGATACATCGCCAGTGCCAGCCAAGTGTCCCACTTACGTGCAATGAGCAGGCGCCATTGAGCAGCGCTTCATTTTGGGCAACTTAACAATGTAGGTCGCAGAATGCCGTGGTTCTTATAAATACGTAAGCATTTCTATGCCTACACAACGAGGAAACCCAGCCGTCCATCAGTCTGTCACATACGATGAATTGCTATAAAGAAATTAATGTATAAAACAAAATAAATTCAAAAGGAAAAATGGTGGCGATGGTGAGTTGTGAACCTATGACCCCACACTCAGAAGCAGAATGTCTTACTCACTGTGCTTAATTTGTGTAAATGACCCTCTATAACCATTTGATTACAGCAGAATCTTGGTAAATAGAAACCACTTCAACCAAAACTGTTGCTTAAACAGGACAACTACCTCTAAGTCAGTTGGTTTTGTATTTCAGTAATGCAAATAACTTTTGTTAATTTGAACCAAAATTTTCACATCTCTGTGTAAACAGAACCAAAGAAGATGTTGCAACACTTAGGCCAAGTACGCATGAAATCATTTTCTTTTTCCTTTTTTTTTTTACAAAGAGCCAGGATGTGAATTTTGCCTGCAAGACTTGCTTTCTATGCAGAAAGCCATCTTCAAAAAAGAGGCAGCAAGTGCTCTAGGAAGCAAGCATTGTTACGTCTTTAATGCACAGAAAGTAGCAGTTACAGAACAATTTTTGTTACTGACGTGTCAAAGAATCTTGTCATGTTCTGTTTTGTAAAACTATGCACATCCAATGCACTTGTTAAAGTCTAAATGATGCAAAGCTGCCTTTGAGTTTAGAAAAAGTTGTTTGAAATGTGCTTATGTGAGTGTTTTCTCAAAGTCAATGCAAGTCACCATCAAGGCCACATACAGTGTCCAGTTGAAGGTTTAATTCATTGGCTTGCTAATTCAAACACGGAAACCTCAAACAGTAAAACTGCACTGGGCAAAGACTATGCTTACTCGTTTGCAAAGGCTACTCGTTTCGCTTAAAGCATCTGCTCATGATCGATGCCATGCTTTACGACATATATCAGTCTTTCCTGCTCTGCATACTGTTTCTTCTGAGCTGCTTTCTCTTCCTCTGTTAATATGCATTCTGGACTCATCCTTGCAAGGACACTAGTTTGTGAGGACACCAAGTTTTATATGCACAAAAACGAGGCGCATCACACATTCATGATGTATAAACCCAATGTGCGTCTCCGCCAGACCTCTCCCTCTGCATAACCTATCACAACGCAACATATACCATCGCATGTGTTTCCCTGTTCTCATGTGCTATCACACGAGAACTTTTCCTTCACCCACACCACTCCCAAGCATCTGTAAGTTTTTTTCGTTTTTCTTCTCTCAAACGTCTGAACACAGCAGTCTTACCCCTGCGTGTGACACCCTGCTAAGCTTACTCTACTTGGCAAGAGCTCCAGCATCGAAGGAAGCGAAATGCTCGAAGCGTTGGCAAAAAAGGTTTCATTTAAAAACTAGCTGTTATGACATTAGAGTGCTGCACCACTTCAGATCTTTCTCAGTAAACAAAACTTCTGTCAAATGGAACATATCTCCCCAGTCTTTTGAGGTTCCATTCACCAAGGTTCTACTGAAACTAAGGTCTAGGCACTTGTTGAGGGGAAATGAAACTGCACACACTACTGGATACATAAGGCAAGAGCAAAGGCATGGGCATCTCTCATCACTTGAAGAGTTTCCAAACATGACAAAGTTACGGATGTCCCTTAATTGCTGCTACCCTGCCCCCCACCTCTCCTCAAAAACAAGAAAGAAGAAGGAAGAGAAGAATTTTAACTTTTCTTGCCTCACCTGGGTACACAAGTGGTGCCCCCGACCACCATCCACAGACATCAATCAGGTAGTACAGGATAGCCAGAAGAAAGAAGGCTGTGCTGGCTGTGGAGAGAATGAAGGACACTGACCTAGAAAAAAAAAGCAAAAAACACAGTGCCCTCTAAGTGCTGTGCCATGCTAAAGGGATATTAAAAACGAACACTGAAGCTAGTATATCACCTTTTTTGTTTTTGCATGAAAACATTTTGTTTTTTTAATTTCTGGGACAGCTAGCACTTTCACATCTTTTCAGGTAGATTTCTAGAACAAGGTGCACATGTGAACTAGCAGGTGGGTTAACGAAGAAACAGCACAAACACAGGATGACAGCCAAAAGACAAAGGCCACAGTGCTTATCGAAAAAGCTGATATTACCTTCATGATAAATTGCAATGTCCAGATAGCCAACTAAAAAGATTCAACAGTTAACTTTCTTAGTACAGTAGAACCTCGTTGATTCGTTCCCGTTACGTACGTTTTCCCAGCGCCCAACATTCCCAATCGAGAATAAAAACAATGACCCAATAGAGTTACGCTCATATTTTACTGGTTCATACGTTTCCGGTATGAACCAGTAAATTGGTAGCGTACTGCACGCTTTTAGTAGGCGATAATGCAAACGCACCGCCATTCACTGCTGCAGGCGGCACCATGTCGACATCACATTTCTCTTTGGTGGCATCCGGTGTCGCCTGCCAGCTCGATTTCGTTTCGGTCTCCTGTCGCCCTTTCAAAATGCAACGCAATAGGAAAACAACAAAACACGCCTCGTCTCGGGCCACTGGATCACCACCACCAGCTCGAGTGCGTCGGCGTCTCGTGCTGCAACGATCCACGCAACGCTTCGCGTTACATAGATGTCAGCAATAGTTGTCTCAAATTTCTTTAGTTACTTGGGATCATACATTTTCCCGGTTGGTACGTTTTTTCTCGCAGTTTTTTCCAATACATATGAACGAGGTTCTACTGTATTCCCTTTATGGCTCAGGTTACAATTGTAAAATTGAAGCCAAGCAGTAGTGAAGGCATGTCTGCTCAGCAGAAATTTTAAGACTAGCAGGTTGCTCATGAGTGCCTCCATTATTCCTTACACCTAGTCACAGGCTCACTGCTGCTGAGGCACATGCAAGAAAAGAAAGAAAGAGAAACAGAAGACAACCAGCAAACGCACAATTACAATCAACCAAGGGTGTGTGCATCTGCTGCAAGTCTTTCAAATACAAAATACAAAGAGCGAATGATGGTGTGCTTATGCACGACGGCTCCCGCTGGTTAATCTTCAACAGCTCTCTAATCGACCGTGACTGCTGATTTCGGTAATTAGCTAGAATTAGCGTCTGGTTAAAAAAATAATGGGGTACGCATGGCACAGTGCTAATGTCAAATTGCAGCCTGTTCTTGATGTCCACAAGTTTGCATCTTCAAGTAGACGATCACTGACACAATGGCCTGTTTGGACAATTATTAGCAGCCATTAAAACAACTGAACAAGTCAACCCCCAAGCTGCCAAGAATGCATTAGTGTGCTTGCCATATGTGTCCCGCACATCCACCATTTGTTGATTATAGTGTGTAAATAACAACGTGGTCACAGGCAACTTTGTATAGTGTTATGAATGTTTGTTACTCAGAATCATCTGACATCTTCAAAGGATGCCAACTCCACCCTCACTGTCTGAACAGACAATGGCCTCAGTGAAGTAAGGAATGTACCGACAATAGAACATTTATTTAGGCAGTGCAAGGACTCAGAAGGAATGCATACAACAGGACATTTTGTCTCTTGCCGATCTGTTCTCTCTACTATCTTCGAGGATCTGTCCTGTTTTATGCATTCCTTATGTGTCTTTTTGTCTTTCATGTTGTATCAGCACTGTGAGCACCACTGACAGCAACTATAGCAAAGAAAGCTGCAGCGACTTGGCTAAAGGATGATTCAAGTTCAAAGTTACCAAGTAAAACACACATCTGCTGTAATCACCTAGAGTGCTTTCATCTTTCCACAGCTGAACTCACTTATAACGACCACATACATAAACATTGTGGGGGTGCCGTCTATGGGAACCTGGTGCACTTGCTAACAGTGTTGGTGCATGCGCATTGAGACTTGTATTTGCAGAAAAGGTGAGGCCTGCGCACCTCACAGGAGTTGTCTGGCCGGCTGTGTGGCGCTTGAGTTGTGCAAGTAAAATGCTCTTGTTCAAACTGAGGACACTGGTCTGTCTTTCTGCATGGCTGCGGATGGGTGCAGCTAGTGAACCGCACAAGATATATCGATTATAGCATCCAGATTTTGATAATTGTAATAACCCTAGACTCTACCCATTGAAGTTAGTCCAGATACATACAACCACTCTTCAATGCATCATGATCTTACAAAGAATGCACCCACCTTGCTTGAAAAGAAGCGAGAGAAAAAAAAGTAATGTGCAAGCAAAAAAAGCGAAAGGAAGACAGAAAGAAAAACACCAAAATAGACTTCCCTAGAGCCTCAAGAACATACAACATCATTTTCTTCCCAAATATCCTCCACTGAGCGTCTCAAAAGAAATTAGAAATGATATGAAAGAGCGACAACAACAAAAGTTTAGCGTTGCATGCCAGTGGCATTGTTGGCTGGCTATCAGCTGTGTAAAAACACTGGTTGAATGTAGCAAAAATGTTACAGATAAGCGCCGTAAGTACGCATGTTATTAGAAGAGCATACCTTCTCGGTGTTGCTAACTGAAAGCTGTTGAAATTCGGGTGGCCTTCTGAAATATAATTTTTTTAAATGTTGCCCATTGAGTTACTTTGGTACATTGCAGTGAATTGCAAAAAACTGCTGCTGGGGCAATCCCCAAAATTCCTGGGTATGTCTTTTTGCTTAACTTCATAACAGAGCACTTATTAATGTTTTAACGCATTTCGCACTCTTCCCCTTCTCCTCTTCACATTTGTATCACTAGTAAACTTCTCAGCCCCT
This sequence comes from Dermacentor variabilis, assembly GCF_050947875.1. Lineage (NCBI taxonomy): Eukaryota > Metazoa > Arthropoda > Arachnida > Ixodida > Ixodidae > Dermacentor > Dermacentor variabilis. The sequence goes on from NW_027460291.1 coordinate 33,326,478, forward strand.
AGTTATCAAAATTGATTCACCCCTTAAATAACCTTTCACTTCATATCCAGAATGTTAAGATTTGTAAATAGTCTACAACACTGAAGTGAACATGATCACAAGTGATTACTAGTATTTTACCCCCTGTTTGTCCTATAGTCAGAAAAAAATATATAATGAAATTGATTCATACAAGTGACATTCAGTGAATGATGACTACCACTGTAATACTAAACAAAGTGATTCATGATCACTAGTGCCTCAATTCTACCATCTCCTAGTTATCATATTTGAATCACCACTTTTATTACTTTTAATTTGATATCTATGACGCTATGCCATGTAAATGTACAAGCACATTGAACTGAACGTATCATTAGTGATAACTAATGACCGGTAAGGGATCATACCCCGGCCACAGAAGTTGCATTTCGATGACAGCGAAGTGCAAAAAAACACCTGCATGTAGCATGCATTGGCCGCACTTTAAACAACTCGAGGTGGTTGAAATTAATCCGGAATCCCCCACTACGCATGCCTCATAATCATATTGTGGTTTTGGCATGCAAAACCCCAGAATTTCATTTAAACTAATGGCCAGGCGGTAACCGAAGAAATACTAATTGTATGTCCTTTTTATTGATATCAATGACGATGTTAAGAATGGAGGCTACTACTGTCATACTAAACAAAGTAATTTGTGATCACTATAGTCGGATAAAACTCAAGTCTGCAGTGAAGTCCCGCCCACGCCCTCATAACCGCTGCCACTGTTCCTCCACAAAACTGCAAATAGTTCATACTTCAAACTTTCCCTGTTACCTAAATAAGGCGGTAACGACAAAAAAATATAAGTGCGTAATTTTGTACGTTTTCATTCGTCTATGATAGTGGAACGGTGAAAGCCTAATTGTTTATTGAACTGAAATAAAATGCTTGCTTCGCTGCAACTATTTATTGTCAAGTTTCGCTTCAGTTGGCAATGAAGTTTCATGGGTAAAACGGGGTCAGCAGTGAAATGAACTGTACCACGGACTTTTGAAGCGTGACATGCTCAGACTCCATACACTTTCTCCATGTCTGTTGTGCATCTCATCGCTTCCGCCGATAAAAAGACTCCTCAAGAACAGCAGACGCTCCGGAGGTATCAAGTACGATGCCATTTTGAATGGTCACATGACGACGATTTTGTTTGCGTCTGTGATTGGCTGGCATAGCAACAACCCCGTGCGGTCTGTGTGCCTTGGTTGCCAACTGCTGTTTTTTTTAAGTTGTATCCTACTATAGTAACTCAGTCCAACCACTCCAAGTTGCCATAATTGAGTCATCATTGCAATGACTTTTCATTTGGCATTCATAATGCTATGCTGTATGAAAGTATGACTCGGCATTATCAAGTATCAATGGCAACCAAAATTCTCATTTAATTATGCGCGAATGACACCAATGACGAGGTGCACGAATGAAAGTTACCATGGTAGAAGGAAAATTAATGATTTATTATCATTATTGTCTTAATCATACCAGTTCCATGTAGGCATAGTTAATCACTCATTTTATGACATTCCATTTGATATCCGTGCCATTATGGTGCGTAAAACAGGGAGCTTAGCATAGTATGTTAATAACTAGTGATCACTAGTGACTATAGTCCTATTAGTTAGCTGCAATGTGCAGTTGTTTAGTTAATTACTCATTAATTCGGAATGTGATTACTGGTTGGCCTTCATGACATTGTGTTAGATAGGAAGCTACCGATAGCCTAGCAGAAAAAGGTATCTCTATTCACTGGTGGCCAAAACCTACTACATCGGTTGTGTGTCATTCTCTCTCTTCACAATCTCATGCTAACATTTTCTTGAAATCGTTTACTTAATTTGACATCTGCTGTCTGTGCTGCTCTCACAAATGAAAAAAAGAAGAAGAGAGCAGAAGAGAAAGAGAGACAAAAGAAAAGCAAAAAAGTGGGGGGACTTCACACAGAAATTCCTCTGGGAGTTGTCTAAGTATGCGTAAGCATTGTTCCACTTGCTCATCTTAACAAGGTTGACGACTGGGCGTGTTGGTATAGCATATTAGAGGTTGGATTGCGCAACATTTTGACAAGACACACAAAAGAGAAACTCATTTTCAATGTTATGAAACTTGATCCAACCAATATAAACGACAGCACTGTGGCGACATAAACTGCAAGGGGCAGCGGCGCAAGGTGAACTGATGACGTAAGAAAACTGCTACTCGTGACAGTGTTAGGTCCGCCGATGACGTTCTGATCATTATAAGCCATTATCGTTTTTAACACTCTATCCATCCGCATCAAACCACTATGAATTGTGATCAACCGTGCCCTGGCGTGGCTGAGTATCAGCGGCTGCATATCGTGTGGCTGCGCACGCCCTATCTTGAAAGGGATCTGCGATGGGGACAGAGTGCGTCAAGCGCTGATAGCTTCATGTGCGCTCTGTTCTCGCTGCTTAGTTTGTGTTGAAGCAAGACACACTGGCCTACTTTGAAAGTGATCTGCGATACGGAAAGAGTGCGTTGAGTGCTGATTGCTTTGTGTTCGCAGTGTGCTCGATGCTTAGTTCACATTGAAGCAAGAGACAGCACGAAAGTCAATTCACTTGCTGCTCTAGGTCCCGTCTTGAAAGTGATCATCTTAAGTGACGGACGGATGTGCAGGTTTCCTAGCTGGGTAGGCATAGAAATGCTTACGCATTTAAAAATGGGGAGGAGGCAACGAGCTCTAATTCATGTGTGGCTGACAGCACTGGTGCCGAAAAGGTTCAGGCAGTTCCAGTGCATGCCATTTATGCATTAAGTCAACAGCATCAATGATTGTGAAGGGTGAAGAAAATTAAGATAATGGTATTGGCAGCCCAAAACGGCAATGAACGTGTGCCCCTCCGCTCCAGTTTGTGTGTCCCAGAGGAGCAAGCACACCATCTGGGTGGCCTTGGAAGGCTGTCATACCCACTGCAGGAGCCGTGCTTCCTAATAATCAATTTCATTTCCCACTCTCTTCATCTTTCCTTATTGGCTCGGATGCGGCTAAAATGCTGCCACACGGTGCGCCAAGTGACCAATGCCAGACACTGTCGTACCACCGTTATAACTAGAATCAGTCAAATGGCGTGCAGTACGGTTGTGTCTAAGCAAATGAGGAAGGACTAGATGAACAGAAAACAATAAAATGCAGCATACAGCCCCAGTGCAAAAACAGGCAACCATTACCAAATTTTTGTGATAGAGAGGCGGTTTTCAGCGGCCATGCCTAGCTGCACAATAATATCACAGTTTTTATTATTTCTGAAGGTAAGCTCAAACATAACACGATACTAATATAATGACTACTTTTTGAGGAATTATCATGTTCATTCTAAGTGGACTTGACTATATAGCAACAGCATAATAATGGCCAAAGTAGACCAACCTGGTCGCATATAAGTGCATGTGCTAAAGCAATTCACTTTTTTGGCCACTTGTGAGAATAAAGACCCCCCCTCCCCTTTTTGTCAACATTGTTTTTTTTAAGTGATCTTTGCCAACTATGAATAACCTGTCAGCTGTTGTATTCTACACTTAGACCAGGCCACTAATGAGAGAAAACTAAAGAAAGCTTTCAAGAAAGAAAGAATTCAAAGAGTGCTTAAAAAGAAAACCTATACTAACCACAGGTTTTTGTTGACCGGAATCCAGCCATCTTCCTTTGAGAACTTGCACAGCACACCAGCAACAATGCCCTGGGAAAGAAAAAAATTAGAACATTAAGTGAAGAAGTACTGCATCCTAGAGCTGCTGCATACCTTTGCCACCAAAAATAATGTGTCTGCACAAGTCTAGTGCAATCATGAGTATAATGTAAGAACTCTCGACTACAATTATAATACAACACTATCAATGTGATGACTGATATGTTACTAAAGTGAACACAAGTGTATATGCTGGGGGTATATAAGTATCCACATTGAAAATGGACTGCACGTTAAACTATGCTAAAACAGGTATTGTGACGAGTGCTGTGTTCTCTTGTGACCATCACTAGCTGGTTACGCTAGCCCTACGCAAAAGAATTGGGTCCAGTGACTTTCTGCCTCTTGCGAGACTGTTTTGTATCCCAAAGGACTAAGTCATTGCTCAAGATGAGATCTGCTTGCTCTTCACAGATGCCACAGGCACCTAACACTTATACTTTTCCACACACATGTAACGCACGCTTCCACAGAAGTCTGTGGAAGAGTTAGAGTTGCTTTTGCTGATGTTATGACTTTTTAATGCTAGCTCACATTTTACGACAGGTACTTCATGTGGCGCAGCACTTTTGGCTTGGTAGAGCACTTATTGAAATAAAAAACAACATTTTATCCAATAATTAAGTATACAGTAGAACCTCGTTAATGCATACCCACTTAATAAGTCATTCCGGTTTAAATATAGTTGCGATGAATTGATGCGATGAATTTAGTTGCGATGAATGCGATGAGCCAAGCCCTGTCGCCATTGAAGTTGATTTATTGGCTGAATGCTTAAGCCTTTGAAGAGAGGAAGTTAACCGAGGGTCCCGATTTTTATTAGTCATACCATAAGAAGCCAACAAACACTGACACCAAGGACAACATAGGAGAAATTACTTGTGCTTAATAAATGAAATAAAGAAACGATAAATTAATGTAAATTAAAGTGGATGAAAAAACAACTTGCCGCAGATGGGAACCGAACCCACAACCTTCGCATTTCGCGTGCAATGCTCTACCAATTGAGCTACCGCGGCGCTGTTTCCCCATCCACTCTCTTCGGTATTTATGTGTACTAGTAGAACCCTGGGAGTGTTAGCCAGCACCACCACTCACAGACCTTGGCGGCGGACGTGGAATGTCTTTTTTGCCGCAGGCGTCACGAGAACGTGATCTTTTTGGATGAAGGCAACTGGTCAATAAACCCACACATGCTATACCTGAAGGCATCAATGTTGTCGGATTCGAGACCCTCGTTATGTAATAAGCGAGAAGAGAGGGAGTTAACCGAGGGTCCCTATTTTTATTAGTCATATCATAAGAAGCCAACAAACACTGACACCAAGGACAACATAGGGGAAATTACTTGTGCTTGCGGCAAAAAAGACGTTCCACGTCCGCCGCCAAGGTCTGTGAGTGGTGGCACTGGCTAACACTCCCAGGGTTCTACTAGTACACATAAATACCCAAGAAAGTGGATGGGGAAACAGCGCCGTGGTAGCTCAATTGGTAGAGCATCACACGCGAAATGCGAAGGTTGTTGAGGTTGTTGCGAAGGTTGTTGTTTGTGTTTGAGGGAGAATTAACAAGTTTCTTTGGCCGCTAAGTCTATACCCGCTCATCAGCCACTGTCGGTTAATTAGTACATCACTTAATGCGTACCTGATCCACATTCTACCTCAACCGTGTATTAAAAAGGTTTTACTGTATTCAGAATCGGCTGTAGTTATGTGCCAGGAGGTCATTATTGTAATTATGTGCCAGGTACACAAACTCGGATGGACAACATGTAATGCAATACGAAAGTAATCATGTCTATAAAAGTTTGAAGAAAGAAACAACAATTAAGCTCAACTAACTCAGATTCACAACATGTGATGCAATACCAAAGCAACGGGGACTATAAAAGCTTGAAGGAAACAGCTTTCAAGAATAAACATGCAGCATTTCCACACACAAGCGCAGTCAGCTAATTGGATGAGATGACTACGCTGAGCAACAGGACTATATAAATATGCCTGTAGCATAATTATACAGCCAGGGCAATACGGGGCAATCAACAATTGAGTGCTAGCACTGCAAAAGTATGCTTGAATCATGGGCCTCAAGGCATGCAGAAGAAAGCCTACTAAAGATGTTGAACTACCTATCCCAAGAGCGTTCTTATCAAGAACTGTTGGTGCCTAAATCCACTTGCATGGAACTCACAAAAGTGAGCAAGTACACATACGGCAGTTTTTATGTCGTACAGTTAAACCCACTTATAACAATATTCAAGTGCCACGAAAATTCGATTGTTATAACTGATACTTGTTATAACCGGGTGCATGAAAAATCAAAATAGGGGTATGGCAGAGCTGATATGAGAAAACTATATTGGGGGCGAGGACTTACGGAGTTGCCTTCTGTCAGAAGCGCCTCCCTTGCGTAGTATGAGGGATCATGCGGTGGGCGCTCCTCATAGGTTTGGCTTATGGCACTTAATGAAAACACCGCACGGCAGCCCTCCTGTACATTTCTGAAAGTGCTCTCAAAATGAGGGAACTTTATTACTGTCAAAATAATAATCTTGGGCAAACTGAAAGCACAGAATCGTTTACGGTCGCCATCTCTTTACCCAATACATACAGTGAAAGCCACTGCGCATGGTCGCCCCGATGGAGTCTCCCGAACTGGCTTGCATGAAAGGTCGGCAATCGCTGAGCGCAAACTATGTGAAATATGGTCTTATAGTGGGCGGTCTGTATAACCAAATGGCGCATAACATAACGAAGCCTCAATGCATGCAGCGATCACACGGGTTCACGGTGACTAACTGCGCGTCTGCATCCATGTCTGCGCACAATGTTTCGCTTCCACTGAGAGCGTTTTCGCACCGCACTGTGCACTTTAGGCCGCAGAATATCAGTATTTGACAGTCTGCATGCAACCATTGCTACGTGGACGTTATCAGAGCTGCTCAAAAACGATTTCGTTTTAACAAGCGACTTAGA